>NC_092379.1:118103407-118409501 GCF_030028105.1 Mobula birostris
CACCATATTAGATTAAGAATACTCAGTTACACATGCTAAATGTGCAAAATTACCATGACGAGCAATGTATTCCACTTTGGTGAACTCGAACCGTAAATAGCAAATTCAGCTGCTCAAGGAAATAATCAGAGGCTCCACTAGAGGTCACTCTTGCCTGATTCTGCATCAACTCAGGACTGTTTGATTTAGGCACTAAGCCAAATGTCAGCCTAATTTAAATTATGGGCATTTTGGATCCATATCTCTTTTACATATATATTCATATCATTAAATTTTGTGGTTTGAATTTATATTTCAGAGGATTCAAGCAAATTATATTTACTTCTGTGCTTTAAGTTCATTTGATATGAAATAAGAAAGTGGTATGCTATTTGATTACTGAGCTTTCTATGAGCACCATGCCGGGTTGGGTGCTCGCCTCCAGTATTCGCTCAGTGGATTGCGTTAGTCTGCGACTGCACTTACACTTGCGCATGCTTGCTCTTGCTGAAACATGACCCCAGGACAACATCCCATGCGCCGTCAATCTACAGGACTTGAAACTCAGAGACTTGGGCGAAATTATTATTTTTTCGTGACTACTTGTTTACTGCCGTCGTAATTATATGTGCCGCAGGTGCCGTGTGCTGTGTGTGACCGTTGGTACTGTGTCCTGCAACTTGGTCTCGGAGGAATGTTACTTCATTTGGCTGTATATTCATGTATGGTTGAATGGCAATTAAACTTCAGCTTGAACTTGAACTAGCCAGCTGGTGGTGTAGGGGCATTTGCACCGGACTTCGATGTGAGTGGTTCCAGGTTCGAATCTGGCCAGCACCTTACCATGCTTTCCATCCATGCTGGATTGAGCATTGAGCTAGCAACTCAGCCTCGTAAAAAATAGATAAGTCACTGAAGAAACGGCAAGGTTGCACCACAAAGTGTGGAGAGGAACTTGAAATCAAACAAAGAATATAGGATCAACTCTATTGACCAGATACATTTACATGAATTAAGAATTTGCTGTGGTGCGTTGGTCAGGGCATAACCAGCAAAAAACCTCGTTCAAAAATTATAAAGAATTATGTAAAAATAAAGTTAGAAGTTAAAGTATGGGTATGGAATAAAATGAGCATAAATACATAAATACCAATGTGTATTTACAATGTTAGCAGCATTATAAAAAGTGGTTTAAAGTGTTAATGGTGAAGTGCAGTGACAGGATATTAGACAGCATGGGATGGGAAGGAGAGGGGGCAAGGTCTAGGTTAATTGGAGCACCTTGTATTATCAACTCCAAACGGTTTCTAAGATTGATTTTCACAATTATAATTTCTAGAAATCTTAGGGGTCTCATTTCAGAGGATGAAAAAATGATAAATAATAGTTAAGAATTAAAATAAAACTGCAAATACCTCACTTCTGTGAAATCAGCCTGTTTGCCCTTTGACTAATGCTACAAGGTGTGGTGTAATCCTTGCTAAACACAAACCCTTTATGCAAATTACCTGTGCATTAATGCAATTTGATAGCAATGTTGGTTCAATCTGCCATCGTTTTCTGAGTATTGAGGGGGGCTGCGTGGACAATTGTTTGTGGATGATACAAAGTCAGGCAGAGGGGCAGGTAGGCTGTAAAGGGCTGAGATAGATTAGGAGATTGGATAAGTAAGTAGAAGATGGAATTTAGTGCAGGGAAATGTATGGTCATGCACTTTGGTAAAAGGACTTAGCTAAAGGTTACAGGGAGAATGGGATTGAGAGGAATAATAAATTGATCATGATGGAATTGTGGAGCAGATTCTATGGGCCAAATGGCCTAAAGTTGCTCCTACATCTTATCGTCATATGGTCTAATTGTCCTGACGTGTGAACAGAACAGACCTTGTTAGTATTCTGCTTTGTATGGTGTCACAGTTGCAGGAAAATTGGAACATCTTGACTAGAAGCACATCATGATCTGGAGTACATACAGTATTCATCCTACCAAGCCTTTGCTATGCCCTGTGAAGAAAGGATTTCCTGATACCATGCTGAGTGAATCAAATTATCTGAAAGCTGGGGCTTCCATGGTGACAGACAGCTCGGGAGGGGGCTGAGACAGATTATCCCATGACTCTTCTGGCTAGAAGAGGCTATATATTTTAAAAGTGCTCTCAGTGAGATTGGACCAAGATCAAGCCAAGAGATTGCAACCAAAGGTAATGAGCTAAGAAAGGATCAGGCAAATGCACAAAAATTAAGAAAAACACCTTAAGATATTTTTGTAAAGCCTCTCCTTATATAGTAAAGAATTGCTTATTACAAGGGCCAATTTTTTTACAATTTTATTGGTTGCTGCTTCTAAAGAAAGAAAGCCAAATATGATGAGCACAGTCAACCATTGAAAGCAATAGAAACCTGTTCAGTGCAAGTCCAATAATTTGACTTCCGGCCCCAGAAGTTAACTTCAGGAGCATTAGTAAACTTTGTCCTACTTCCAGACTTGGGATTTTTCATGCATTTGACAAGGCCTAGTATTTAAGTCAGGGTAAGGGTGGACATCTTTCAGCTTTCAACAAGGTGCCAAGCAGATAGGGTAAATGCAAGCGGGCTTTTACATCGAGGTTGGATGGGTCTACAACCAGAGGTTATGGGTTAAGGGTGAAAGGTGAAAGGTTTAAGGGGAACGTGAGGGGAAACTTCTTCACTTAGAGGGTCATGAGAGTGTGGAATGAACTGCCAGCACAAGTAGTGTATGTGAGCTCAACTTCAAAGTTTAAGCTAAGTTTGGATAGGTACATGGATAGTAAGGGTCTGGAGAGCTACGGTCCAGGGCAGGTGGATGGGAGTAGGCCCTTCAAATGGTTTTGGCATGGAGCAGATGGGCCAAACGGCCTGCGACTGTGCTGTATGTCTCAATGACACTATTTCACACCTAAAGGTGTGCTGGGGGCAGTCCGCAAGCATTGCCACACAATCTGGCGCCAAGAATGTATGCCCACAATGCTTGGCTGAACGACACAGAACACAAGAAGCAATAAAACAACAACAGCAAAACAAACCCTTCCTGTCCTCCCACCTGTCCAACAACTCACACTCACAAGCAGTCCTGCAACCCAGGACAGGCCTCCAGGCCTCTAGGCCTCTTGCCTCCAGTGGACTCGTGAGCTCGTAGACAACGGGACTCTGACCTCTCCAGTGGAATTCAGACTTCAGTAATGAATGCAATACTCCAGATGTAGCCTAATTAGAATCATATAAAATTTATTTTATTAAGTTTTATAAATTTAAAACGATTTTATTTCTATTTTTCCAGTTACCAATTAGAATTCATTGCCATGAGTCACAAGCACTGTTTAATCCCTCACAGATGCTGGCTGACCTGCTTTGGTATATTTGACCATGCAGTAAAAATCACCCAAAAATAGCAACACATGCTCACCATAAATCAAAATTCCTTATGTGTTATCTTCCACATAGCTAGGACATCTGTGACCCTCTAAAACATTGCATCTGTGATTCTCATTCATGAATTTATAATCATAAATAACCTGTATATTATTTTCTTCTTTTTTTTAAATTTTATTTTTATTTGGATAAGGAATTCACAAGTATCATGTACTTTTTTCACACTTACAACCTTTTCCATTTTTTTTATAAGTATAAAACTAATTATTTATACATTCTTAAGTACACATTGAGATGATATAAAAGGCAATTAGACACTTAAATAGATAATTATGTACAGTGGTAATTCTAATCTATTAGGCTAAGTAATGGTATTAGTTGTTAAGAAACATAGTAACAATAGTTTCCATATATCTCTTCTGGACCATTTCTTTCTGGTCCAAAATGTTGTATGTAAGCCTATGTAACAACCATTGTAGGTGTTTATATCCTAACTTGTTCATGCTTGCTCCTGCCCCCAGACATAATTATCCAATCCCTATGTACTTATTTACTTAATTTTATCATTTTTTATCCCTTTCCCAAATCTTTTCCTTTACTTGTATTAATTCTCTATTTTCCAAAAGAAAACAAAAACAGTAAACATTTAGACTAGGGGTGCTTACGTTAGCAATATTACTGTGTTGATGAGAAGAGCAGTATAAATCATTAGGAGAGTCATCTAAAGTCTGCTCGCATTGGGGTTATATATTCAATCCATTTATTCCAGATTTGATAACATTTTTCTTTTTGAATTCTCAGGGAGTAAGTCAACTTTTCCATTTTAAATATTTCCAAAATAATTTCTTATTATTATTTTCTTCAATTACCTGAGTGCCTGAGTCAGGACTCAAGGGCTTGCGTTAAAGGGAGAGGTTATGCAGCTAAGACTTTATCCGTACTGTAGGGTGTATAAAATTATGAAGGATATACAAACATAGATAGGGTGATCATGCATATTCTTTTTCCCAAGAAGAGAAACTAAAAAACTCCTGGGCTTAAATTTAAGGTGGGAAATGAAAGGTTTAAAAGGGACCAAAGGGCAGCTTCTTCACACAGAGGGTAGTGTGTATAAGGAATAAAGTTCTAAGTTCAAAGTAAATTTATTATCAAAGTACATATGCATATGTCACCATATACAATCATTTTCCTGTGGACATACTTAATAAATCCATAATAGAATAATAACCATAATAGAATTAAAGAAAGACCATACTAATTTTGGCATTCAGCTAGTGCGCAAAAGACAACAAACTACACAAACACACAAAGAAAACATAATAATAACAAACCAATATCCAATAAATATTGAGAACATGAGGCAAAGAGTCCTTGAAAGTGAGTCCATAGGTAATGGGAACATTTCAATAATAGGGCAGGTGAAGTTATCCTCTTTGGTTCAAGAGCCTGATGGTTGAATAATCTGCCAGAATAGTGATTAAGGCATGTGCAATAGCAATATTTTAACAACATTTGAGTTAGTAGGGGTTTACAGGGACATGTGCTAAACAGGAAGGCTTCTACAGCTGTACCGCAGAGAGGCTGCATCACTGTCTGGTACAGGGGGTGGCAGTGGGCTACTGCTCAGTATCAAAAGAAGCCATAGGAAATTGTAAAATGGGTCAGATCCATCTTGGGTACTAGCCTCTGTAGTATCCAAGACATCTTCAAGGAGCAGTGCCTCAGAAAGGTGTGTTCATCATTAAGGACCCCCATCATCCAGGGCATGCCCTCTCCTCATTGTCACCATCAGGAAGGAGGTATAGAACTCCGAAGGGGCACGCTCAATGATTCAGGAACACCTTCTTCCCCTCTGCCATCCGATTTCCAAATGGACACTGAACCCATCAACACTTACCTCACTTTTATTATTTCTGATTTTGCACTAATTTTAATTTAACTGTTAATATGCACATATATATTTACTGTAATTGATTTGCTTATTTTTTTTCTATATTTATTATGTATCGCATTGTACAGCTGCAGCTAAATTAACAAATTTCACGACATATGCTGGTGATATTAATGCTGGTTCAGATTCAGGTTCTGAAGTGAGGCTAGCTTGGTGGGCACCATGTTTGGTATGGAGAAGTAAGACTGAGGGGCATGTTTCAATGCTGTATGACTCTCCTGTACTAAAAACAACACTTCGAGTGGGTTAGGTACCAAGGCAAGTGTATCAAAATTACTAAGTTGTGATTTATTTTTGCTCAGTCACCAGTCTGTCCATATCCATCCTGTTGTTTACACTGGTGTATTATAAGCACCGTTTGGTAAAGGCAATAGAAACCTGAAAAACACATCCTGCTGCTAACATGTTTACAATTTTCACTTTTGATCCTGTCACTCCCTCGTCTCCTTTGAAAGAAATCATACTTTATCGGAAAATGTATTTAACTTTAAAATCTTTGTGACATGTTTCCCTCTAGTATGGTAGATCTAAACTGCAACTCTAACTACCATTCCTATGATTAATCACCTTCAAATCAAACCAGTGAAAATTTCAGAGAGGTAGACCTTCATGTGTTTCACATGTAATCCTTTTCCGTCTTCAGAGTTCCACCTACTTAGCTGAGCCAATTGGTTTGAGTGCTTGATAATATCAGCAGGCAAATTGTTTTTGAAGGGGAACTGTGACATGTTCCCAGGACAATTAACTTCCAATGCCTGTTGTCGCAATTATTTCTTATGTTATACATATAAGTGCCACAGAATCAAGTTGCAGCCTTTCACTTCATTTGGCATATAAGCTGTTCCCCAAAACTATGGTCTGAACCACGTAGGCATTTTCCTTACTTTGTGTAAAATGCATGTACGCATGCATGTAAGCACCCCATCCACCAACACCAACATCCTTTGCCACACTTCCTCCCACCCCACCACAGCTTATGGCATATCCCAGGTAATCTTTTGTATCAAGAGATGCCCTGTGCACATAGTAATGTCAAAATTCAGGGTTCAAACTTATTTATCACGTGTACATCAAAACAAAACTGTGAAATGCATTGTTTGCATTAACAACCCACACACCCAAGGGCATGCTGACGGCAGCCCGCAAGTGTTACCACACACTTTGAGGCCAGAATGTTTGGCAAAGCAACAGAGAACACATCAAGCAACAAAACAACAATGGCAAAACAAGACCATTCCTCCCTCTCACCCACGCACACACACAGTTCTGCAACCACAGGACAGGTTGTCTTCAGTCTCAGCCTCCAGCGGCCTCGGACTCACAGGTATTGGGCCTTTGACTTCCGATTAACTCTGTTACACAGTGTACTGTTTCTTTGGCATGAGATGACAGGTACACTGCTTTCAGACTTCAGTGAGGCCACACCATGTACAACATTTCTATTAATGACAGAGTCTGCCACAACTGCAAACGTCATTGGCTGAAGATTAAAATACTCTATGGTTTTGTGACATTATTTGCAGCATCTGTGCCTGTAATGAAACCATTGGTCACTGTGGTAGCACATCCCTGCCCAGAGTCAATATTACAATAGACAATAGGCAATAGGTGCAGGAGTAGGCCATTCGGCCCTTCGAGCCAGCACCGCCATTCACTGTGATCATGGCTGATCATCCACAATCAGTGTCCAGTTCCTGCCTTATCCACATTACCTTTGATTCCGCTATCTTTCAGAGCTCTATCTATCTCTTTCTTGAAAGCATCCAGAGACTTGGCCTCCACTGCCTTCTGGGGCAAAGCATTCCACATATCTACCACTTTCTGGGTGAAAAAGTTTTTCCTCAACTCCATTCTAAATGGTCTACCCCTTATTCTTAAACTGTGGCCTCTGGTTCTGGACTCACCCATCAGCGGGAACATGCTTCCTGCCTCCAGCGTGTCCAATCCCTTAATAATCTTATATGTTTCAATCAGATCCCCTCTCATCCTTCTGAATTCCAGTGTATACAAGCCCAGTTGCTTCAGTCTTTCAACATATGACACTCCCGCCATCCCAGGAATTAACCCCCCTCGAGAACCTCCGCTGCACTCCCTCAATTACCACTCATTTTGATCATGTGACATAGTCTGCCACTAATTGTCACAGACAGGAAAGGTCTTCATATTTCTTTATTACCCTGAAGAATATTACTGAAGATATGAATAACTTTCAACATGAGTTGGTGCTGAGTGTGCTAAGTTTGATCAGTCTGACGAACTAGTACAGCAGCATTAGCATAGAGGATTTAGCTGCCTTGCTGCCTTCTCATCTTCGATTTCTGTTCTGAACAGATTGAAAAGCTTTCCAGTGGATCATACATGGAAAGTGTGAGGAGCGCAGTGATGACGGTATTTCACCGCTGTACCAATATAACAAGAATGATAGACAGCTAAATGAGCATGAATGCAGTTTGTGTTATTATACTTCCAATGATAGTTCATTAATTTCCTGCTGGATTCCGTGACAACCGTCAGACAATCTTTATTCATTGCTGTAGCTGGCTTTTATTATTTATGGACTTAGAAAAATGCAAGAATAAAATCAATTTTATATTCCATTTTCCCGCACCCAATTCAAAACTTATGTATCCACAATTGTGAATTCCACAAAAATGGAAACTAATTCAAAATTGTGAAAGGTACCGGAAGCATATTAGATTTTTGTTAAAATTCAGTTTTACATTCTATAAGAGTCTTTGTGCACCAGTTTCCTTACAAAATAAAAGTAGATTATTCTGGAAACTCACGGCATATCAAACTACATCTATGGAGAGAGAGAGAGAGAGAGTCAAATGCTTCATTTCAATGACCTTTCTTCAGAATTGAGAAAACTTAGAAATCAAGGGTGTTGCAGAGGAGTGGGAGGGGTAGAGAGAACACAGGGCATGTTTGTGATGGGTAGAGACCACCTGAGATTGAATGACATAAATACTGTCTCTGAATGTAAACAAAACAAAAGAGATGGTTGTTGACTTCAGGAGGACACGGAGCGACCACTCTCCGCTGAACGTCAATAACTCCTCCGTAGAGATCATTAAGAGCACCAAATTTCTTGGTATTCACCTGGCGGAGAATCTCACCTGGTCCCTCAACACCAGCTCCATAGCAAAAAAATCCCAGCAGCGTCTCTACTTTCTGCGAAGGCTGAGAAAAGTCCATCTCCCACCCCCCTGTCCTCACCACATTCTACAGAGGTTGTTTTGAGAGCATCCTGAGCAGCTGCATCACGGCCTGGTTCAGAAATTGCACCATCTCGGATCACAAGACCCTGCAACGGATAGTGAGGTCAGCTGAGAAGAGCATCGGGGTCTCTTTTCCTGCTATCAGAGACGTATACACCACACGCTGCATCGGCAAAGCAAACAGCATTAAGAAGGACCCCACACACCTCTCATATAAACTCTTCTCCTTCCTGCCATATGGAAAAAGGCACCGAAGCATTTGGGCTCTCACGACCAGACTATGTAACAGTTTCTTACCCCAAGCCATCAGACTCCTCAATACCCAGAGCCTGGACTGACACCAACCTACTACACCCTCTACTGTGCATATTGTCTTGTTTATTATTTATTGTAATGCCTGCACTGTTTTGTGCACTTTATGCGGTCCTGGATAGGTCTGTAGTCTAGTGTAGTTTTTGTGTTTTTTCTTATATAGTTCAGTGTAGTTTTTGTATTGTTTCATGTAGCACCATGGTCCTGGAAAACATTGTCTCATATTTACTATGTTCTGTACCAGCAGTTATGGTTGAAATGACAATAGAAAGTGACCTGACTGGACTTGACTTGACTTGACTTGGTGATGGAACAGTTGATCTGTCAGAATCAGATTTAATATGATGTGAAATATGTTAACTTTGCAGCAGCAGTGCAATGAAATACATGATAAATAAATATGGAGGAAAAAACTGAGTTACATTATACATATGTCTATTAAATTGTTGTTAAAATAAGTAGTACAAAATAACAGAAATAAAAATGTAGTGAATTAGTGTTCGTGGGTTCAATGTCCATTTAGAAATTGGATGGCAGAGGGAAGGATGCTGTTCTTAAATCACTGAGTCTGTGCCTTTCGGCTTCTGTACCTCCTTTCCAATGGTAGCAGTGTGAAGAGGGCGTGTCCTGGGTGGTGGGATCCTTAATGATGGACACCACCTTCCTAAGTAAGGCATCACCCCTTGAAGATGTCCTGGATACCCATGATGGAGATGACTCACTTTACAAGTTTCTGCAACTTATTTTGATCTTGTGCAGTAGTGCCCCTCTCCCCATACCAGATGGTGATGCAGACAGTCAGAGTGCTCTCCATGGTATATTTGTAGAAATTTTTGAGTGTTTTAGTTGAAAAACCAAATCTCCTCAAACTCCGAATGAAATATAGGACATAGAATAGTACAGCACAGTACAGGCCCTTCGGCCCACAATGTTGTGCTGGCCCTCAAACCCTGCCTCCCATATAAGTCCCCACCTTAGATTCCTCCATATACCTGTCTAGTAGTCTCTTAAACTTCACTAGTGTATCTGCCTCCACCACTGACTCAGGCAGTGCATTCCACGCACCAACCACTCTCTGAGTAAAAAACCTTCCTCTAATATCCCCCTTGAATTTCCCACCCCTTACCTTAAAGCCATGTCCCCTTGTATTGAGCAGTGGTGCCCTGGGGAAGAGGCGCTGGGTATCCACTCTATCTATTCCTCTTATTATCTTGTACACCTCTATCATGTCTCCTCTCATCCTCCTTCTCTCCAAAGAGTAAAGCCTTAGCTCCCTTAATCTCTGATCATAATGCATACTCTCTAAACCAGGCAGCATCCTGGTAAATCTCCTCTGTACCCTTTCCAATGCTTCCACATCCTTCCTATAGTGAGGCGACCAGAACTGGACACCGTACTCCAAGTGTGGCCATACCAGAGTCTTATAGAGCTGTATCATTACCCCACAACTCTTAAACTCTATCCCACGACTTATGAAAGCTAACACTCCATAAGCTTTCTTAACTACCCTATCCACCTGTGAGGCAACTTTCAGGGATCTGTGGACATGTGCCCCCAGATCCCTCTGCTCCTCCACACTACCAAGTATCCTGTCATTTACTTTGTACTCTGCCTTAGAGTTTGTCCTTCCAAAGTGTACCACCTCACACTTCTCCAGGTTGAACTCCATCTGCCACTTGTCAGCCCACTTCTGTATCCTATCAATGTCTCTCTGCAATCTTTGACAATCCTCTACACTATCCATAACACCACCAACCTTTGTGTCATCTGCAAACTTTCCAACCCACCCTTCTACACCCACATCTAGGTCGTTAATAAAAATCATGAAAAGTAGGGGTCCCAGAATTGATCCTTGTGAGACACCACTAAGTCACAACTCTTCAAACTGAATGTACGCCCTCCACCACAACGCTCTGCTTTCTGCAGGCAAGCCAATTCTGAATCCACCTGGCCAAACTTCCCTGGATCCCATGCCTTCTGACTTTCTGAATAAGCCTACCATGTGGGACCTTCTCAAATGTCTTACTAAAATCCATGTAGATCACATCCACTGCACTACCCTCAACTATACGCCTGGTCACCTCCTCAAAGAACTCTATCAGGCTTGTTAGACATGATCTGCCCTTCACAGAGCCATGCTGACTGTCCCTGATCAGACCATGATTCTCTAAATGCCCATAGATCCTATTTCTAAGAATCTTTTCCAACAGCATTCTCATCACAGACATAAGGCTCACTGGTCTCTAATTACCTGGACTATCCCTACTACCTTTTTTGAACAAGGGGACGACATTCACCTCCTTCCAATCCTTCGGTACCATTCCTGTGAACAACAAGGACATAAAGATCCTAGCCAGAGGCTCAGCAATCTCTTCTCTCGCCTCGTGGAGCAGCCTGGGGAATATTCCATCAGGCCCCAGGGACTTATCCGTCCTAATGTATTTTAACAACTCCAACACCTCCTCTCCCTTAATATCAAAATGCTCCAGAACATCAACCTCACTCACGTTGTCCTCACCATCATCAAGTTCCCGCTCATTTGTGAATACCGAAGAGAAGTATTCATTGAGGACTTCGCTCACTTCCACAGCTTCCAGGTACATCTTCCCACCTTTATCTCCAATCAGTCCTACCTTCATTCCTGTCATCCTTTTGTTCTTCACATAATTGAAGAATGCCTTTGGGTTTTCCTTTACCCTACTTGCCAAAGCCTTCTCATGCCCCCTTCTTGCTCTCCTTAGCCCCTTCCTAAGCTCCTTTCTTGCTATCCTATATTCCTCAATAGTCCCATCTGATCCCTGCTTCTTAAACTTCATGTATGCTGCCTTCTTCCACCTGACTAGATCTTCTACCTCACTTGTCACCCACGGTTCCTTCACCCTACCTTTCTTTATCTCCCTCACCAGGACAAATTTATCCCTAACATCCTGCAAGAAGTTGAAAAGCAGGACCTCGAAGGTGGTAATCTCAGGATTGCTACCTGTGCTACATGCCAGTGAGGGTAAGAATAGGATGCCCTGGAGGATGAACAAGTGGCTGAGGAACTGGTGTAGGGGGCAGGGTTTCAGATTTCAGGATCATTGGAACCTCTTCTGGGGCAGGTGAGACCTGTATAAGAGAGACACTTGAACTACAAGGGGACCGATATCCTTTCAGGGAGGTTTGTTAGTGCTATTGGGGAGGCTTTAATCTAGATCTGCAGGGGGATGGGAACCAGAGTGCCAGAGCTGACAGTGTGGCTGGGGTGAAAATAAATGATGTTAAAAGTTCAAGCAAAGCCACAAATAGAAAGGTTGTGAGTGGTGGTAAAAATCTTCTGAGGTGTATATATTTCAATGCTAGGAGTATTGCGGGGAAGGCGGATGAGTTGAGGGCGTGGATTGACACGTGGAATTATGACGTTATAACAATTAGTGAAACTTGGCTACAGGAGGGGCAGGACTGGCAGCTTAATATTCCAGGGTTCCGATGTTTCAGATGTGATAGAGGCAGAGGAATGAAAGGTGGTGGGTTAGCATTGCTTGTCAGGGAAAATGTTACAGCAGTGCTCAGGCAGGACAGATTAGAGGGCTTGTCTACTGAGCCCTTATGGGTGGAGCTGAGAAACAGGAAAGGTACGGCCACATTAGTGGGGTTGTATTATAGACCACCCAATAGTC
The DNA here is from genome assembly GCF_030028105.1 of Mobula birostris. Lineage (NCBI taxonomy): Eukaryota > Metazoa > Chordata > Chondrichthyes > Myliobatiformes > Myliobatidae > Mobula > Mobula birostris. The sequence goes on from NC_092379.1 coordinate 118,115,919, forward strand.
AGCGAGAATTGGAGGAGCAAATCTGCAGAGAGATAGCAGGCAACTGCAGGAAACATAAAGTTCTGGTGGTAGGGAATTGTAATTTTCCATATATTGATTGGGACTCCCATACTGTTAGGGGTCTAGATGGTTTAGAGTTTGTAAAATGTGTTCAGGAAAGTTTTCTAAATCAATATATAGAGGTACCAACTAGAGGGGATGCAATATTGGATCTCCTGTTAGGAAACGAGTTAGGACAAATGACGGAAGTGTGTATAGGGGAGCACTTTGGTTCCAGTGATCATAACACCATTAGTTTCAACTTGATCATGGACAAGGATAGATCTGGTCCTAGGGCTGGGGTTCTGAACTGGAAGATGGCCAAATTTGAAGAAATGAGAAAGGATCTAAAAAGCGTGGATTGGGACAGGCTGTTCTCTGGCAAGGATGTGATCAGTAAGAGGGAAGCCTTCAAAGGAGAAATTTTGAGAGTGCAGAGCTTGTATGTTCCTGTCAGGATTGAAGGCAAAGTGAATAGGAATAAGGAACCTTGGTTCTCAAGGGATATTGCAACTCTGATAAAGAAGAAGAGAGAGTTGTATGACATGTATAGGAAACAGGGAGTAAATCAGGTGCTTGAGGAGTATAAGAAGTGCAAGAAAATACTTAAGAAAGAAATCAGGACTGCTAAAAGAAGACATGAGGTTGCCTTGGCAGCCAAAGTGAAGGATAATCCAAAGAGGTTTTATAGGTATATTAAGAGTAAAAGGATTGTAAGAGATAAAATTGGTCCTCTTGAAGATCAGAGTGGTCGGCTATGTGCGCAACCAGAAGAAATGGGGGAGATCTTAAATGGTCTTTTGCCTCTGTATTTACTAAGGAAACTGGCATGAAGTCTATGGAATTAAGGGAAACAAATAGTGAGATCTTTGAAACTGTACAGATTGAAAAGGAGGAGGTGCTTGCTATCTTGAGGCAAATTAAAGTGGATAAATCCCCGGGAACTGACAGGGTATTCCCTCGGACCTTGAAGGAGATCAATGTTGAAATTGCAGGGGCCCTGGCAGAAATATTTAAAATGTCGGTGTCTACGGGTGAGGTGCCGGAGGATTGGAGAGTGGCTCATGTTGTTCCGTTGTTTAAAAAAGGATCAAAAAGTAATCCGGGAAATTATAGGCCGGTAAGTTTCACGTCAGTAGCGAGTAAGTTATTGGAGGGAGTACTAAGAGACAGAATCTACAAGCATTTGGATAGACAGGGACTTATTAGGGAGAGTCAACATGGCTTTGTGCGTGGTAGGTCATGCTTGACCAATCTATTGGAGATTTTCAAGGAGGTTACCAGGAAAGTGGATGAAGGGAAGGCAGTGGATGTTGTCTACATGGACTTCAGTAAGGCCTTTGACAAGGTCCCACATGGGAGGTTAGTTAGGAAAATTCAGTCACTAGGTATACATGGAGAGGTGGTAAATTGGATTACACATTGGCTAAATGGAAGAAGCCAAAGAGTGGTAGTAGAGAATTGCTTCTCCGAGTGGAGGCCTGTGACTAGTGGTGTGCCACAGGGATCAGTGTTGGGTCCATTGTTATTTGACATCTCTATCAATGTTCTGGATGATAATGTGGTAAATTGGATCAGCAAATTTGCTGATGATACAAAGATTGGAGGTGTAGTGGACAGTGAGAAAGGTTTTCAGAGCCTGCAGAGGGACTTGGACCAGCTGGAAAAATGGGCTGAAAAATGGCAGATGGAGTTTAATAGAGACAAGTGTGAGGTATTGCACTTTGGAAGGACAAACCAAGGTAGAACATACAGGGTTAATGGTAAGGCACTGAGGAGTGCAGTAAAATAGAGGGATCTGGGAATACAGATACAAAATTCCCTAAAAGTGGCATCACAGGTAGATAGGGTCGTAAAGAGAGCTTTTGGTACATTGGCCTTCATTAATCAAAGTATTGAGTATAAGAGCTGGAATGTTATGATGAGATTGTATAAGGCATTGGTGAGGCCGAATCTGGAGTATTGTGTTCAGTTTTGGTCACCAAATTACAGGAAGGATATAAATAAGGTTGAAAGAGTGCAGAGAAGGTTTACAAGGATGTTGCCGGAACTTGAGAAACTGAGTTACAGAGAAAGGTTGAATAGGTTAGGACTTTATTCCCTGGAGCGTAGAAGAATGAGGAGAGATTTGATAGAGGTATATAAAATTATGATAGGTATAGATAGAGTGAATGCAAGCAGGCTTTTTCCACTGAGGCAAGGGAAGAAAAAAACCAGAGGACATGGGTTAAGGGTGAGGGGGGAAAAGTTTAAAGGGAACATTGGGGATGGGCTTCTTCACACAGACAGTGGTGGGAGTATGGAATGAGCTGCCAGACAAGGTGGTAAATGCGGGTTCTTTTTTACCACTTAAGAATAAATTGGACAGATACATGGATGGGAAGTGTATGGAGGGATATGGTCCGTGTGCTGGTCAGTGGGACTAAGCAGAAAATAGTTCAGCACAGCCAAGAAGGGCCAAAAGGCCTGTTTCTGTGCTGTAGTTTTTCTATGGTTTCTGTGGGTTCTATGGTAAGAGATCCCTAAACATCGACCACATGTCCATAGTACATTTCCCTGCAAAAACATCATCCCAATTCACACCCGCAAGTTCTAGCCTTATAGCCTCATAATTTGCCCTTCCCCAATTAAAAGTTTTCCTGTCCTCTCTGATTCTATCCTTTTCCATGATAATGTTAAAGGCCAGGGAGCAGTGGTCACTGTCCCCCAGATGCTCACCCACTGAGAGATCTGTGACCTGACCCAGTTCGTTACCTAATACTAGATCTAGTATGGCATTCCCCGTGGTCGGCCTGTCAACATACTGTGACAGGAACCCATCCTGGACACACTTAACAAACTCTGCCCCATCTAAACCCTTGGAACTAATCAGGTGCCAATCAATATTAGGGAAGTTAAAGTCACCCATGATAACAACCCTGTTATTTTTGCACCTTTCCAAAATCCGCCTCCTAATCTGCTCCTCGACATCTCTGCTGCTACCAGGGGGTCTATAGAATACTCCCAATAGAGTAACTGCTCCCTTCCTGTTCCTGACTTCCACCCATACTGACTCAAAAGAGGATCCTGCTACATTACCCACCCTTTCTGTAGCTGTAATAGTATCCCTGACCAGTAATGCCACCCTCCTCCCCTTTTCCCCTCTCTCTATCCCTTTTAAAGCACTGAAATCCAGGAATATTGAGAATCCATTCCTGCCCTGGTGCCAGCCAAGTCTCTGAAGTGGCCACTACATCATAATTTCATGTATGTATCCAAGCTCTCAGTTCATCACCTTTGTTCCTGATGCTTCCTGCATTGAAGTACACGCACTTTAGCCCTTCTACCTTACTACCTTAGAACATAGAAAAGTACAGCACAGTACAGGCCCTTCGGCCCACAATGTTGTGTTGACCCTCAAACCCTGCCTCCCATATAAGCCCCCACCTTTACACCCTTTATTCTGCTTCTCTTTCCTCAAAACCTCTTTATATGTTAGATCTGGCTTTACTCCATGCAATTCTTCCACTTGCTCTATCGCTCCGGGTCCCATCCCCCTTGCAAATTAGTTTAAACCCTCCCGAACCATGCTTGTCTTGCCTTCTTTATAGCTGCATCAGTATGTTGCATCCAGGTTAGGTCCTCAGAGATACTGACACCCAGGAACTTGAAACTGCTCACTCTCTCCACTTCTGATCCCTCTACGACGATTGGTTTGTGTTCCCTCGTATTACCCTTCCGGAAGTCCACAATCAGCTCTTTAGTATTGCTGACATTGAGTGCCAGGTTGTTGCTATGACACCACTCAACTAACTGGTATATTTTGCTCCTGTGCGTCCTCTCGTCACCATCTGTGAATCTGCCAAGAATGGTTGTATTATCAGAAAATTTATAGATGGCATTTGAGCTATGCCTAGCCACACAGTCATGAATGTAGAGAGAGTAGAGCAGTGGGCTAAGCACACATACCTGTGGACCACCAGTGTTAATTGTCAGTGACGTGGAGATGTTATTTCCAGTCTGCACAGATTGTGGTCTTCCAGTTAGGAAGTTGAGGATCCAGTTGCAGAAGGAGGTACAGAGGCCCAGGTTCTGTAGCTTTTCAATCAGGATTGTCGGAATGATGGTGTTAAATGCTGAGCTATAGTCAATAAGCAGCATCCTGACATAGGTATTTGTATTGTTCAGGTGTTCCAAGGCCACTTGGAAAACCATTAAGATCATGTCTGCCGTAGACCTACGAAGGGTGATTGATAAGTTCGTGGCCTAAGGTAAAAGAGTCAATTTTAGAAAACCTAGCACATTTATTTTTCAAGCAACACACACAAAATGCTGTTGGAACGCAGCAGGCCAGTCAGCATCTATAGGAAGAAGTACAGTTGACGTTTCGGGCTGAGATCCTTCGTCATTTATTTTTCAACATAGTCCCCTCCTACATTTACACACTTCGTCCAGTGGTCGTGGAGCATACGGATCCCTTCTTTGTAGAAGTCGGCAACTTGGACCTCCAGAAAGTGGTCCACAGCAGGGTTGATTAATAAGTTCAAGAAGGAGATGAGTTATTAACTTCAAACTTTCTGCATAATCACTCAAAGAGTTGAACTGCACGTGCATGTAACGAGAGCTGTATACCTTATCAATCACCCCTCATATTGTGGCGATATGCAACTTGCAGCAGGTCCAGGTCCTTGCTGAGGCAGGAGTTGACTCTGGCCATGACCAACCTCTCAAAGCATTTCTTCACTGTAGGTGTGAGGGCTACTGGATGATAGTCATTGAGGCAGCTCAAGCTACTCTCCTTGGGCATTGGTAAAATCGTTGCCCTTTTGAAGCACGCGGGAACTTCCAACTGTAGCAGTGAGAGATTGAAAATGTCTCTGAATGCTCCCGCCAGTTGGTTGTCACAGGTTTTCAGAGCCTTATCAGGTACCCAGTCGGGCTCTACTGCCTTGCGATGGTTCACCCTCTTGCCTGATGTTGGTCTCTGGGTCAGAGGTCACAGGGTCATCAGATGCTGCAGGGATCCTCATAGCTGTGGTTTTATTCTCCCTTTCAAAGTGAGCATAAATGGAGTTGAGTTCATCTGGCAGTGAAGCATTGCTGACATTCTTAATGTTGGGTTTTGCTTTGTAGGAAGTAATGGCCTGCAAACCCTACCAGAGTTGATGTGCATCTCTAAGCTCTCCCAGGATTATTTCTTGGCTTGCGAAATATCCCTTTGCATGCTGTACCTGGTTTTCTTATACAGACCTGGATCGCCGGACTTAAATGTCACAGATCTAGCTCTCAGTAGATTACAAACCTCCTGGTTCATCCACGGCTTTTTGTTTGGGAATGTACAGTAAGTTTTCATGGGCGCACACTCATCCGCACAGGTTTTAATGAAGTCAGTGACAACTGTGACATACTCATCCAGGTTCGAAGATGGCTCCCTGAACACAGTCCAGTCCACCGATTCAAAACAGTCCTGTAAGTGCTCCTGGTCCGTACATTCTTGGTCCTCACTAACTGTGCTGCAGTCTTCAGTCTCTGCCTATACTCAGGGAGTAGATGTACAGCCAGGTGATCAGACTTACTAAAGTATGGGCATGGAATAGCACGGTGGGCAGTCTTGAACTTAGTGTAACAGTCGTCCATTGTGTTATTTCCTCTGGTACTACAGGTGACTTATTGATAATAATCTCTCTAGAAAGATTGCAAATAGGAAAGGAATGGTAACCAAAAGTGAAATAAATATTACTGGAACCATGGAATATAAAACACTATAGTTTCCAAAACAATGAAATGTAAACAGAAATTGCTGGAAATATTGCCAATTTAAAGTACAAAGTATGTATACAGTATGTAACCTTAAGATTCATCTACTTACAGATAGCCACAAAACAAAGAAACACCATTTGTTTAAAGAAACACCCTCACAACATCAGATGTACAAAAAAAAACACAACACACAAACAGCAAAAAGTGAACAAGTAACACACAAAATATTAAGCATCAAACTGTAGCGTCCCCAAATGTGAGCGCACACCCACAAGCTGCAAAGACGAGTAAAGCCAGTCCAGGAGGCAACAGCCTCGGCCGCAAGCCTTGAGCCAGTCAGTTCAGCACCGTGTCGATAGCTGCAGATCACAACCATAGATCCAGTTCCACGCTGAAGCTCCTCAATCAAATCACGCTAATTGTAAAGCGCGTTTTCGCTGAGGACAATAAACGTCAAACTGCAACTGCCATGAGCCACGAGCCACCAAGGCAAATGAACCTCACAGCATGGGGCCAAAGACTCCTTCATCTTCCGCCAGCAGCAGCGAGAGGAAGACCAGTCGAACGCAGGCAGACAACACTGAATACCTGTTCGCTCTCCATCTCATCCTTGTCAATTTTAATCTTGCTTGATGATTTCGTCAGTGTAGAGAAATGGAGCCAACTATTAGTTCATATTCCGCCATTAGGAATCAACACAGTATACACCCTCAGCGACGGCTGTAGCTGCACTCCACGCCAAATCCCCCAGGCGATTACACAAGCTCCAGATCATTCATTCGGCCAAAAAATGTCTCTGTCTTGTCCTCCTAATCTCTGTTCTAAAGGGAAATCCTTCTATTCTGAGGCTGTGCCCTCTGATCCGATATTGTCCCACTATTTAAAGCATCCTCTCCTTGTCTTCTCTATATCTCAACATTCAGTAGGTTTCAATGAGATATCATTTCATTCTTCTTAGGTATTTTCTCAACAGCTTAATAGCATCGTATAAAAAACATCCTGTAGGTAGTACTCTAATGGAACTAATGACAAGATTTCATATCATGAGACTTGATTAGCCAGAAAAAAAAAGAAAGATCAATAAGGACAAATTCATTGATCCGAATCCCCTGCTGGGAATGGAGCATGAGCTTCAGATGAAACAATGAAAGAAAGAAAGAAAGAAAGAAAGAAAGAAAGAAAGAAAGAAAGAAAGAAAGAAAGAAAGAAAGAAAGAAAGAAAAAGAAAGAACACCTTTTTAATGTTCTTAAGAATTTAATGTCCTTAAGAATTGCAGAGCGAATGTGCAGGGAATTATAGAAGTCAGAGAAAAAAAAATGACCAAGGGAAGAGAAAGGAAGGAAAAATCAAATTCCTCATTAAAAATATGAATATTAATTCAATTTAAATTTTATTGATACCTCTGTAGCTTTATTTGTGTAAAATGGAATATTTCACATCAGAATGTAAACAGTGTGCAATCAGAATTATTTTAAAAGGATGCAGTTAGAGTTTAAGACAATAAGATATAAGAGCAGAGTTAGGCCATTCAGCCCATCGTTCTGCTACACCACCTAATCATAGGTGATTTATTTTCCCTCTCAATGCCATCCTCCTGTCTTATTCCCATAATATCACTAATCAAGAACCTATCAACCTCCACTTTAAATATACCCAATACTTGGCCTCCAGAGCCACCTGTGGCATTGAGTTCCACATATTCACCACCCTCTGGCTAAAGAAATTCCTCCTCATCTCTGTCCTTCAGGGAAATCCTTCTATTCTGATCCTCTGATCTTAGATACTCCCACTACCTGAAACATCTTCTCTACGTCCACCCTGTATTTCAATATTCAGTAGGTTTCAATGAGATCCCCTATCATTCCTCTAAACTCCAGGACAGGTATGTGGACAGGAAAGGAATGGAGGGTTATGGGCTGAGTGCAGGTCGGTGGGACTAGGTGAGAGTAAGCGTTTGGCATGGACTAGAAGGGCTGAGATGTCCTGTTTCTGTGCTGTAATTGTTATATGGTTATAAGTACAAGTCCAGGGCCATCAAATGCTCCTCATACATTAACCCTTTCATTTCTGGGGTCATTCTTGTGAACATCCTCTGGACCCCTTCTAATGCCAGCACATCTTAGATATGGTAGCCCAAACTGTTCACAGTACTCCAAATTGAATTGACTTTATTACTTACGTCCTTTCTAAGGAGTAAAAATCTTTGCATTACGTCTCCATCTAAATGTGCAACGTGAAATTTATAGTAATTTATAATAAATAGTATGTACAACTGGAGCTTAGAAATACAATTGCATCAGCGTGACTTAAGCAGTCTGATGGCCTGGTGGAAAGAAGCTGTCCCGGAGCCTGTTGGTCCTGGCTTTTATGCTGTGGTACTGTTTCTCAGATGGTAGCAGCTGGAATAGATTGTTATTGGGGTGACTCAGGCCCCCAATGATCCTTTGGATCCTTTTTACACACCTGTCTTTGTAAATGTCCTGAACAGTGGGAAGTTCACATCTACAAATGCACTGGGCTGTCCGCTCCACCCTCTGCTGTGTCCTGCAATTGACGGAAGTACAGTTCTCATACCAGGCAGTGATGCAGCCAGTCAGGATGCTCTCAATTGTGTCCCTGTAGAAAGTTCTTAGGATTTGAGGGCCCATACTAAATTTCTTCAACCGTCTGAGGCGAAAGAGGTACTGTTGTGCTTTTTTTCACCACACAGCTCAGTGATGTGTATGCCAAGGAACTTAAAGCTTTTTACTCTTGCAACCCCATTGATGTCAATAGGGGCTAAACTGTCTCCATTCCTCCTGTAGTCCACAACCAGCTCCTTTGCTTTTGCGGCATTGAGAAAGAGGCTGTTTTCTTGACACCACTGTGTCAGGGTAATGACTTTTTCTCTGTAGGCTGCCTCGTTATTAATTGAGATTAGGCCAATCAATGTAGTATCATCAGCAAATTTAATTAGCAGATTGGAGCTGTGGGTGGCAACACAGTGATGGGTGTACAGAGAGTAGAGGAGGCTTAGGACACAGCCCTGAGGGGCACCTGTGTTGAGGGTCAGAGGGGCAGAGGTGAGGGAGCCCACTCTTACCACCTGCCGGCGATCTGACAGGATGTCCAGGATCCAGCTACACAAGGCAGGGTGAAGGCCAAAGTCTCTGAGCTTCTTGTCAAGCCTGGAGGGAATTATGGTGTTGAATGTTGAACTGTAGTCCAAGAACAGCATTCTCACATGAGCATCCTTCTTCTCCAGATGTGTAAGGACGGCGTGTAGAGCTATGGCTATTGTGTCATATGTTGACTGGTTGTGTTGCTAGGCGAATTGTAGGGGGTCCAGTGTGGGTGGTAGCATGCTGCAGATGTAGTCTTTGACCAGTGGTTTGACTAAATAGTTTTTAACAAAATAAACTTTGTTCACAATAAAAAAAAATATTTACAAGAATAAACCACACCACAGCTTTCCAATTACAATAAATGAGGGGCTTCCTCCCCCAACCCGGCCCCCCGCTCATCACCAGGGGAAGAACCCTACACCGTGGTCCTTCCCCACCGAGCTCTTGTGGTGGCTGCACCAAGCTTCAGTGCGTCCCTCATCGCGTACACCTGCAGTCTGGAATGTGCCCGTGGGCAGCATTCCTCCATGGGCATCTCAATGTGCTGACAGACCAACAAGTTTTGGGCAGACCAAAGAGCGGTCTTTCACTGAGTTGATGATCTCCAAGCAGCACTCGATATCTGCCTTTGTGTGTTTCCCTGGGAACAGACCCTCGATCACTTCGCCTCTCAGGATGAACTGTAACGCAGGCCCTTTCATCTTTCTCCACACTTGTTTCGCAAATCCACAGTCCACAGAGAGGTGAGCTGCTGACTCTCCCCCTCTACGGACGTTCTGCGGGCAGTGTGCTGCTCTGGGCATGCGAGAGGGCTCTGACCGGGAGGGTCCCTCTCACCACCAGCCGGGCATTGTTGATGAGACATTCTGCCAGATAGTCTAACAGGACAGTCTACTCAGGAAACCACCTCACTGTGTCCATCGAGTCCTTCTCCTGCAGTGTCAGCAGGACATTCCGTGCTGACCACTGCCTGATGGACTTGTGATCAAAGCTGTTGATTTAGAAGAACCTTTCCCCGAAGGACAGGTAATGCATCAACATCCGACTGACTGGGATATCGCGTGGCAAAGGGGCCAGACTTGTCCTTCGCAACACTGGGGACAGATAGTACCTCAGCACATAGTGGTTCTTGGTGCCCATGTATTTAGGTTCCACACACGAATATTGTCATCAGGATGAGGTCAACATTGGGTACGCTTTTGCCCTCATTATCCAGGGTCTTGTGCATTGTGGTCCACCTGACCTGCTCCATCTTGGATCCCCAAATGAACCTGATTGGGTGATCCCCATTCTGGAGGGGTGGGAGATGGGCCACACCTGCGCCAGGTATAATGGCCTTGAAAGCCCCTCACACCTGGTGACCAGGTTCTTCTCAGTTATCAGTAGGGAGGGCTCTCATCACAGTTCAAATTTCTGTTTTACCTTCCCAGTCTGCTCCAGCCAATTCTTGTTGCATGCCTCAGCCCCTCTGAACCAGATCCCCAGCACTTCCATGTAACCACACCTGATGGTGGAGGGGACACTGGATCGGTCAGGCCAGTTGCTGAAGAGCATGGGCACTCTCTTTGGTTAAGCTGTCTCCTAATGCCAACCCAAAGTTGTTGGAGATGCTGATCAATCTGTAAACTGACCTGGGATCTGAGCAGAAGACGGTGACATTGTCCATTAACGGGGAAGTTTTCACTTGGTTCACGGTAATTCCTGCAGCATCACCCCTTTTATACTCTCATGCTTCCCGATGGCTTTGGCAAAGGATTTAATACAGCACACAAACAAGACAGGGAGAGAGGGTAACCCTGCCTGACTCCAGACTTGATGGGGAAGTTATCTCTTTCCCACCCATTGATTTGGACTGCACTATCTGTGTCGAGTAGTTGGATCCAATTCCTGATTCCCTCCCCAAAGCCCATCCAGAGGAGCACATACATCTTGTTCGAATGTGATATCCTGTCAAGGGCTTTCTGCTGGTTCAAGCAGACCAGGCAGGCAGCCAACTCCACCCCCTTGTTCTGCACGTAGGTGACAGTATCACTCGACAACACAGAGGTGTCAAAGATATTCCTGCCAGGTATAGCACAGGTCTGGTCCAGGTGGATCACCTATCCCAGAACGGACTTGACCCTGCTGGTTGCCTTGGACAAAATCTTAATGCCTTATAAAGCTTCAGCATTATATCCTTGCTTTAAGTTGGCTTCAGGAATACAGAACCCTTGCCGTTGCTGGCACTCTGAGGAGATAAAATGGAAGCAGCTGCCTTCTGTACAAAACAGCATGTCATTTTTATCAGTTGACCAAACCGCACCAATTAAAAGCACTCTGTACTTGCATTAAATTGCTTCGTCAGTTATTCAGCTGGAAGCAGTGACTCCTCTCAAACAAATGGGAGGTTAATTTAGCACAAAGAGTAACTTGATATGACTTTGCTAAATTTTGCTTTCGATAGCATCACAGTTATTTACATTTTGCTTTTATCTCCCGAAAATTAATGAAGCAGAGCGCAGTGAGAAGTTCTGACTGACACGTGCTTGTGAATTTCTGGTAAAAGATTTTTTCTTATCAACAAATTCAATTATTTTCCCATTTGACAAGCATTTTAAGTACTCTTCTGGAATTGTCCAGATCCAATTGCCTTGAAAGTGCAGGGTCTGAGCAATTATGTTTCAGCATCAACGCACCATTTAGGAATCCCTAAGATTTGGACATTGATGTCATTGACTCCTCATCCACATTCTTCAGGTTGGTCTGCAGCCATTTGGTTGGTGTTTCTACAACCACAAAATGTATGCCTCTCAGAATACAGAACCAGAATAAAATTCTTAAATTGCACCACCGCACACGCTATGATAAGCCATTGAGAAAGAACTCTGGCATGAGGTAAACATCAGTCTGATCTGACTGGATAAACTGTAATCTGTCTTAATTAGATCAAAAATGACACTCTTGGGATTGTTTCAGTCTGGAAAATTGTTTGCAATGACTTCCTGAAGCACTGTCATTAGTTTACACTGTCTTTTAAGGCACTTTCATGAGAAGGTATGTAAAAAACAATGATAGATTTCAAGCACTATTCAGTGAACTGTGAATAGATCAAAGTGAAGATGGCAATTTATGCTTCTTTTCATTTTTAACTTCCCATTATTCCCATGACACAGTAACAGAGAATGTTTTATGTAAGTATAAGCAACTTAATTGAATACATGCCCAGTATAAAATGAAATAGATTTTAAAATGATTAGAAGAAACAGTCCTCACGTCCCACACCCAATAAGTATTTAAATAATCTCCTTGTCAGCAGTTAAGGTAAGTAAAACTGATGATTGAAAAGAACTAAATAAAAATCTGATTGCTAATGAGATTATTGGCAGAATTTAGTATTAATGGTAAGACTCTTGGCAGTGTGGAAGATCAGAGGGATCTCGGGGTCCGAGTCCATAGGACGCTCAAAGCAGCTGTGCAGGTTGACTCTGTGGTTAAGAAGGCATACGGTGTATTGGCAGTCATCAATCGTGGAATGGAATTTAGGAGCTGAGAGGTAATGGTGCAGCTATATAAGACCCTGGTCAGACCCCACTTGGAGTACTGTGCTCAGTTCTCATCTTCACTATAGGAAGGATGTAAAACCATAGAAAGGATGCAGAGGAGATTTACAAGGATGTTGCCTAGATTGGGGAGCATGCCTTATGAGAATAGGTTGAGTGAACTTGGCCTTTTCTCCTTGGAGCGACGGAGGATGAGAAGTGACCTGATAGAGGTCTATAGATGATGAGGGGATTTGATCATGTGGATAGTCAGAGGCTTTTTCCCAGGGCTGAAATGGCTGCCACAAGAGGGCATAGGTTTAAGGTGCTCGGGAGTAGGTACAGAGGAGATGTCAGGGGTAAGTTTTTTACGCAGAGAGTGGTGAGTGCGTGGAAGGGGCTGCCAGCATTAGTGGTGGAGGCGGATACATAGGGTCTTTCAAGAGATTTTTGGATAGGTACATGGAGCTTAGAAAAATAGAGGGCTGTGGGTAACCCTAGTAATTTCTAAGATTGGACGGAAGGGTCCGTATTGTGCTGTAGGTTTTCTATGTTTCTATGTTTCTAATGATTATGAGGACAAAGTAGCTTGTAAAATATCTGGATCATCCCATCTCTCTATTTCAGTTCCACCCATTTTAATTCCACTTCCCTTTCCCATTCTGACATGTCTATCCATGGCCTCCTCTACTGTCGCGATGAGGCCACACTCAGGTTAGAGGGGCATCACTGTCTGGGTAGCCTCCAACCTGATGGCATGAACATCAATCAATTTCTTGAACATCCAGTAATGGCCCCTCCACCACTCCTCATTCCCTTTTCCCTCTCACCTTATCTCCTTACCCGTCCATCACCTCCCTCTCGTGCTTCTCCCCCTTTTACTTTCTTCCATGGCCTTCTGTCATCTCCTATTAGATTGCCTCTTCTCCAGCCCTGTATCTTTTTTACCAATCAACCTCCCAGTTCTTTACTTCACCCCTTCTCCTCCTCCCGGTTTCACCTATCACCTTGTGTTTCTCCCTCCCTCCCACCCCACCTTTTAAATCTGACTCCTTAAATTTTATCCTCCAGTTCTGCTGAAGGGCCTTGGCCCGAAACATTGACTGTACTCGTTTCCATAGATGCTGCCTGGCCTGCTGAGTTCCTACAGCACTGTGTGTCTCTCTCTATTTTAAGTCCTACTTTTAGAAACTAAGATCCTACACAAAAGATTTGTTGGTTGCAACTGTTTGTTCTTAGATTAGACTGCTTAAATTGTTATTTGCCTTGCAGTTTAACAATTAATTATCCACTTCTTTGCTCTGCATTAAGAGAATGTGCTTTCTCATTGGATGACTTGGGACTGCAGTTTTCGAATGAGTACTTTATAATTGGTCATCTCTTACCCATAAATTTGAATGGAATTTTCCATATCTCAGTTGTACAAAAATAGCTATTTTATGTTAGGCAAGATCTTTCAATTTCTCTCTCTCTTCAACTAATATACCCCTGTCACTGTCTGTTTTCAATTTTCCTCTGTTCTATAAACTTTTAATAAAACAATCGTGATGCAACAGGTTTTGTGCCTCTTTCCTGACTTCTAAAAGAACCTTTGATCAAAAGCACCAGAATCCAGTCATATCCTTCCAAAACCTTCCATTGTTTAGGTCAAGATCCTTCATCAGGACTGAACAGGCATTTTCTAGTATGAATGAAGTGTTTCAGCCCGAAACATTGACGGCTTGTTCTCCTCCATAGATGCAGGCCGATTTGCTGAGTTCCTCCAGCATGTTATGTACGTTGCTCAAGATTTCCAAAATCTCCTGTGTTTATCTTTCCAGTTCCATGCTCACTTTTAAGATCCTTCTCTTGTTTCCCAAATAGTCCAAAAAAATTATTTCTGACCAACCTTTAGCCTTCCCTTCCAACAACTCTTTTCTGGACATGGCACGCATGAAAAGGCTCAACAAAGTGCTTCTGAGACATCTTCTTTTGAGTTAAAGGAGCCATGTAAATGTGCTATCATTATTATTGTGACCGGTTCTCAAAGATTTTATATAGGGCTTTGCCGCAGAAGATACATTGGGCAGAGTGGTGAAGGACTGATTGTAATTTTTGTATTGTAATAGTATGTGTTCTCAATAAATTCAAGAGTCTTGGATAATTATCTGGCTAAAAAAATTACAATCTGGCATGAAAAGTAGTACAGACTCTTGACTACAAGATAAACTGCAGTGTTTCCTTCAGATTCTATAGGTTTTTACCTTGCAACGAAAGATCAATTTGTACACAGTCTGTGAAGGGAATGTTGCAACTTCACAAACTCTGGTTGGGCCACATGTAGAGTATTGCACACACCTCTGGACACTCCACAACTGGAAGAATGTTAAGTCTTTGGAGAGGGTGCAGAAGACCTTTACCAGGATGCTGCCTGGTTTAGAGGGCATGTACTATCATGAGAGGCTGGATAAACTTGGGTTTTCTCTGGAATGGCAGAGGCTGAGGAGAGATACGACAGAGGTTTGTAAGATTTTGAGAGGCATAGAGTAGACAGGGAGTATCTGTTTCCCAGGGTTGAAATGGGTTGAGGGTACGGATTGAAGGTGAGAGGGGGTAGGTTCAAGGGGGATGTGAGGGGTAAGGTTTTTACTTAGAGAGTGGTGGATACCTGGAGTGCACTGCCTGGTATTGTGGTAGAGGCAAATACGTTGGAGGCTTTCAAGAGATTTTTGGATGGGCACATGGATGTAAGGAAGATGGAGCGATATGGACATTGTGTAGGCAGGAGAGATTAGTGTTTGGGTGCTTTTGATTTGCTTTATAGCTGGTTCAGCACAACGTTGTGGGCTGAACAGCCTGTTCCTGTTCTGTGCTGTTCTATGTCCTCATAGAGCACCTCAAAATACGCACCTCTCTACTCCTTCATTCCACTCACTCAGATCCTTCTGTACTTCTGTACTTTGTTAAGAAAATTGACATGTTAGTCATTCTTCAATTCCAGTAAGCACAGCTGTTTTGATAACATTGGAACAACTTCATTATTTTGTCAAATATCATCAAAATGGACTAAAAACAAAGAAAATCTGGTTTGAAAGCACAATCTTATTTAGAAGTGTAATACACAAACTGTATTATAATAGCATCCTAATTCTGTTATGACTATCCCTCCCACAATGAAGCAAAACCTGTTACCTATTTAATTGTTTATAGAAAGTCTTAAACATTGTGCATATTGCTCATATAAATTGTTTGATACAAGAACTTTAATGAGTCGCATGGACCTTTTCTGAAATTCTTTCATTATGAGTGATTAGCTGAGATCATTTTTGGATAGAGGAAGATTAAGTTGATACACCAAATCATTTCATGTGATAAGTGATATATAAAAAATAACTCTTGTTTTGATTTTTTTTCAAATTTATTCTGGAGCTTTTTAAAGCTTAACAAAATCATTACATTATGTTTTTCTTGGATTAACTGCTTCCAAACCATCACCATATTTTATTTGGTGATAACATATGTGGTCCAATGAACTAAATACTGATTCCATGGCTCTGATATTTGGGTTTAAATTTGTCCCATGCTGTCTAGAAAAGAAAATTGCTTAGTAATTAGAGGTCACCAATTTTTTTGCACAAAAAGAACACCTTGTGTAGCACAGGTATCCAACTGAGTGACCTGCAAAATATCATGAAAGTGGGGGAAAACACAGTAAAAAATGCTGAGGTGGATCTTACCTTGATTAATGTAGTAAACCTTCATCTTTATATTACCAAAAGTTATCATAACTGTCAAGACTTTGCTTCCCTGACTGCTAAAATGTGAACGAAATAAAATTCCCCAAAGTAATGCACACAAAATGCTGAAAAGAACTCAGTAGGTCAGACAGCATCTATGGAAAGGAATAAAGAGTCAATCTTTTGGGCTGAGACCCTTCATCAGGACTTGGTCTGATGTAAAAAAACTCCCCACCATTGAATACATGCACAAGGAGTGCTGCCACAAGAAGGCAGCGTCTATCATCAAGGACCCCCACCAACCAGACAATGCCCTCTTCTTACTGCTGCAAGAAAGGAGGTACAGGAGCCTTAGATCTCACACCACCAGGTTCAGGACGGTTATTACCCTGTAAGCATTAGGCTCCTGAACCAATGTGGATAGCTTCATTCATCTCAACACTGAATTGAATCTACAACCCACGGACTGACTTTCAATGGTTCTACAGCTCCTGTTCTCAGAATCTATCTATCTATCTATCTATCTATCTATCTATCTATCTATTTATTTATTATTTTTCTTGTATTTGTATGGTTTGTCTTCTTTTGCACAATGATTGTTTCTTAGTCTTTGTTTGTGCATAGCGTGCATTAATTCTGTTGTATTTCCTTGCTCTGCTGTGATTGCCTGCAAGAAAATGAATCACAGGGCAGTATATGGTGGCATTATGTATTTTGATAATAAGTATAGTTTGAATTTGAACTTAGTGTAGTAAAGTAATTTCAGCTGCAACTAGCTACCATTCAAACCCACAAGTAACTAATAAATTCTTCCCACCTGTAACTTTCAGCCAGCAATTTGGTTTTCCACTTTAATTGACACCAACCATGGATGCTGTATGTTCTCACAGACACGAGGAAATCTGCAGATGCTGGAAATTCAAGCAACACACACAAAAAATGCTGGTGAACGCAGCAGGCCAGGCAGCATCTATAGGAAGAGGTACAGTCGACGTTCGGGCCGGGACCCTTCGTCAGGACTAACTGAAAGAAGAGATAGTAAGAGAGTTAGAAGTGGGAGTGGGAGGGGAGATCCGAAATGATAGGAGAAGACAGGAGGGGAGGGGTGGATCTAAGAGCTGGAGAAGGGAGAGGATCATGGGACGGGAAGGCTGGGGAGAAAGAGAAGGGGGGAGGGGAGCCCGAAGGGTGGAGAGCAGACAAGGAGTTACAGTGAGAGGGACAGAGGGAGAAAAAAAAGAGAGAAAAAAAGGGGGGAAAATAAAAAATATATAAAATAAATAAGGGATGGAGTGTGAAGGGGAGGAAGGGCATTAACGGAAGTTAGAGAAATCAATATTCATGCCATCAGGTTGGAGGCTACCCAGACATGTTGTTCCTCCAACCTGAGTATAGCCTCATCTTTACAGTAGAGGAGGCCGTGGATAGACATATCAGAATGGGAATGGGACATGGAATTGAAACGTGTGGCCACTGGGAGATCCTGCTTTCTCTGGCGGACAGAGCGTAGGTGTTCAGCAAAACGATCTCCCAGCCTGCGTCGGGTCTCGCCAATATATAGAAGGCCGCACTGGAAGCACCGGACGCAGTATATCACCCCAGCTGACTCACAGGTGAAGTGTCGCCTCACCTTGAAGGACTGTCTGGGGCCCTGAATGGTGGTGAGGGAGGACCCATTCCCTTCTTGCAACTCCTCCGTCTCTGCCGCATCTGCTCTCAGGATGAGGCTTTTCATTCCAGGACAAAGGAGATGTCTTCCTTTTTTAAAGAAAAAGGCTTCCCTTCCTCCACCATCAACTCTGCTCTCAAACGCATCTCCCCCATTTCACGCACATCTGCTCTCACCCTATCCTCCTGCCACCCCACTAGGAATAGGGTTCCCCTTGTCCTCACCTACCACTCCACCAGCCTCCGGGTCCAACATATAATTCTCCGTAACTTCCACCACCTCCAACGGGATCCCACCACCAAGCACATCTTTCCCTCCCCCACTCTTTCTGCTTTCTGCAGGGATCATTCCCTCCGCGACTCCCTTGTCCATTCGTTCCCCCCCATCCCTTCCCACTGATCTCCCTCCCAGCACTTATCCTTGTAAGCGGAACAAGTGCTACACATGCCCTTACACTTCCTCCCTTACCACCATTCAGGGCTCCAGACAGTCCTTCCAGGTGAGGGGACACTTCACCTGTGAGTTGGCTGGGGTGATATACTGCATCCGGTGCTCCCAATGTGGCCTTCTATATATTGGCGAGACCCGACGCAGGCTGGGAGACTGTTCCGCTGAACACCTACGCTCTGTCCGCCAGAGAAAGCAGGATCTCCCAGTGGCCACACATTTCAGTTCCACATCCCATTCCCAGTCTGACATGTCTATCCACGGCCTCCTCTACTGTAAAGATGAAGCCACACTCAGGTTGGAGGAACAACACCTTATATTCCGTCTGGGTAGCCTCCAACCTGATGGCATGAATATTGACTTCTCTAACTTCTGTTAATGCCCCTCCTCCCCTTCACATCCCATCCCTTATTTATTTTATATATTTTTTATTTCTCCTCCTTTTTTTTCTCTCTCCTTTTTCTCCCTCTGTCCCTCTCACTATAACTCCTAGCCTGCTCTCCACCCTCCGGGCTCCTCTCCCCTCTTCTCTTTCTCCCCAGGCTTCCTGTCCCATGAGCCTCTCCCTTCTCCAGCTCTTAGATCCATCCCTCCCCCTCCTGTCTTCTCCTGTCTTTTCAGATCTCCCCCTCCCCCTCCCACTTTCAAATCTTTTACTATCTCTTCTTTCAGTTAGTCCTGACAAAGGGTCTCGGCCCGAAATGTCGACTGTACCTCTTCCTATAGATGCTGCCTGACCTGCTGCGTTCACCAGCATTTTTTGTGTGTGTTTTGCTGTATATTCTCCATGTGCGGGTGCATCATGCATATGGAAGTCACCAGTCAAAGACAAGAGCAATTCTGCAGATGCTGAAAACCAAAGGATTACACACAAAATGCTGCCTGGCCTGCTGAGTGAGTTCCTCCAGCATTTTGTGTGTGTCACCAATCAAAGAACGTCTTGTGTCCTATAAAATAAAGGTCAATGTACTTGCCATCCAATTCAAAATAATTAACTCAGCACAAAGCAATTTGTATTTTTATAGAGAAATTAAAGACAGTAAATGTTCTGATGGCAGACAAGCCTGTTGTATCATTGCCAAGCTTTGCATTGATGCAGCTGCTTGGAAGTGAGCATTACAGATGGAAACCAACATTGCACAATCTTCACCTGACAGTTTTTAATATAATCTCTTTCTAGGCTTTTCTCAGCATTTGGAATTTAAGCTCTGTGATAATGAACTCACTCTCTACATGTAAATCCACCTTCAGTCAAATAAATGCTACCTTCCTGACACAAGGCTTAGCAAAAATCCCTGATGCTTGCAATGAACTAATTTAGTGTGAAACCCCACACTGGAAATCACAAGATCACAGGTTCTGCTGGCACAGGTAATATTTCATGGTTTTTACATGAAAAAAGAAGAAATATTATGCGGATTTGGAGCATTCTTTTGTCAGCAGAGCAAGTTCATTGAAAATCCTTGACAGTTGAATTTACTTGGACAGCATTTTGATGAACTGAGTTGACTGCTTTAGATTTATCTGGTTATAATATGTTGAATCATTAATGCTTAAATACTTTCATCTTGTTTTGTTTTTATATCTGAATTGACAAATATGTTTAAGCTGGATCAGTGGAATAGCAAGTTCCAGCATGCAGCAATGAGGTTTTGTTACCCTTGGCTATAATTGTATGGTGACCTGATGCCCTTTCTACTAATGGTCATAAAACGGATGATGAAAGCCATTTGATAAGGAATGCAGTGTAAATACCACAGTTTATTTATATCATTCTTGTGTGAGAATTGACTGTAATTAGGAAAAGAACACTTTTCCTTTTGGCTCTTTTCAGTGTTAGTGTCAATTATCTGCAGGCAAGTGTAGAGCAGCAAGTTGCAGAATGCAGAACAACAATCTCCTGGAGTGGACTCAGCGAAACGAGCAGCATCTGCAGGGGAAAGGGACTGTCGATATTTTGGGTCAAAACCCTACATCCGAGCTTCCACTGTAGAACATTGTTTTTGTTGCTCTTCCAGAATTGTGCTTCTATTTGAAACATCTGAAAAGGACCTTCAACTGCATTTGTGTTCTTTCCATTTGACCCCAGTGCCTCAAAGTTTCTTGTTTTTTTTCCAATACTGTCTGATGTGAAGTTGATTTTATGAACATACAGCAAGGTGCAAAAGTTGTAGGCACATATAAATAGCTAGGATGCCTAAGACCTTTGCACTGTACTGCTGCCACAAAAATCATGACATATGTGAGTGATAATAAATTTGATTCCGATATGTGTCTCCATAGTGAACAGAGAGTGGAAAGGGGGCAGGGAAGGGGGAATCGTGGTTGGGAAAGGGGGAAGGGAGAGGGGAGGGTGCGGGGGCACCATAGAGGCATTCTGTGATGATCATTGAACCAACCAGCGATCAGCGATCAGGGTTCCTGCCAGTGTCGGTAAGGAGTTTGTACATTTCCGCCATGACCATGTGGGTTTCCTTCCACACTCCAGGGCTGTACAGTTTAGGGTTAATAAGTTGTTGCTATGCTATTTTGGTGCTGGAAACTTGGTGCCACTTGCAGCCTCTCTCCAGTGCGTCCTCAGACTGTGTTGGTCACTGACGCAAATGTCGCACTTCATTATATGTCTTGACCACCTCAAAACTGGATGAGGCTCTTCTGGTCAAAGTTCACTCTCTTACTTAACAATAGTTGTGCAATCACTATCTAACAATTTGACACTACATCTTTCATCCCCACCGTCTAAAATTGGGCCTCCCACATTGAAAATACTACCGTCCTCTTGCAGTCAGAAAAACCAAAGAAGAACAAACTCCTGATGTGGCCGATGAGGTGGGAGTTAAAAGTTATGCATTCTAACATTGATCTGTTGCACACAATGTCCACCGACATCATTGGGAAATGCTCAAGTTACCTGTGGGCTCTTATTCTATGTCTATTCGTCATTACAGCCTTTTACATTATGCACCTGATTGCAACATGCTGTAGTCTCTGAGGGACACTCGTCTGGCAGAGGTGGAGGCACAGACACAAAGATTGCCATGTCCACCCTTCCCCACACTTCCATGGTGGCCCTTTGTGTGTTTTGTCTATGGTTACCAATGAGGCAAATTCCTTTAAAATGTTATAACGTTGCAGTAATTAGCAAGACAACAATGTAGTTCCTCCTGTGATATATGTACTTGACATAAGAAATATTCCTCACTTTGCCTGCTTTCAAAGATTTTCTGTCTAATTTAATGATGTTTTTAGATGGGAGCTACATCAGCAATAACATTGAATGCGATAATTACAGCAAAATGGAGTCCGATCCAATCTGAAGGCACAGGTGTCTAATGTTTCTTCACTAGAAATCAATTAACCAACAATTATGGGGGCAGTACTTAAACAATGAAAAATAACATATACAAGCTGCTGGAGGAACTCAGCAGGTCAGGCAGCATCTGTGGAGAGGAATAAAGAATCAATGTTTCATGCTCAGACTCAGCGTCTCTGCCAAAATGTTGTCTCTTTATTCCTCTCCATAGATGCTGCCAGACCTGCTGAGTTCCCCTGTGTTACTCTGGATTTCTAGCATCTGCAGAATCCCTGGTGCTCATGATTGATCCTAAAACAATGAAATTCAGTTTTGTGCTGACCAAAATTACTTCTGCAGTATCCTTGCATTTATCAAAAACCTAGAAATTGAATCCATTTTTACATATTTTAATTCATTTTTCACATACTTTATACTTTATTATCGCCAATCAATTGGTACTAGAACATACACAGCGATATTTGATTCTGCGCTTTACACTCCCTGGATTGCAAATATTAAATATTAAAAATAGTTAAATTAGTAAATATTAAAAATTTAAATTATAAATCATAAATAGAAAACAGAAAAATGGGAAGTAAGGTAGTGCAAAAAAACTGAGAGGCAGGTCCGGATATTTGGAGGGTACGGCCCAGATCTGGGTCAGGATCCGTTCAGCAGTCTTATCACAGTTGGAAAGAAGCTGTTCCCAAATCTGGCCGTATGAGTCTTCAAGCTCCTGAACCTTGATTATCCTGGCAGCACTGGCTCCTACAGCGTGCGGTGTAAAGTGAGTCCACAGACGGAAGATTGGTTTGTGTGATGTGCTGCACCGTGTTCACGATCTTCTGCAGCTTCTTCCGGTCTTGGACAGGACAACTTCCATACCGGGTTGTGATGCACCCTAGAAGAATGCTTTCTACGGTGCATCTATAAAAATTAGTGAGGGTTAAAAGGCATTTGCACATATTAGATTGTACTGGTAATCATTTCTAGTTGAATATTATGAAATCAGCCCCGGAATTCGGGGCACATTAGATAGCTTGTTTGAACTTTGACCTGCTGTCAGACGACAGTGAGTATGCAGAAGCAGTTTATATGTTTCCCAGCAGGAAGTGGCTACTTACTGTATTGTCAAAGTCAGTCAAAGTAAATTTATTATCAAAGTACATACACGTTAAAATTTATTTTCTTGCAGGCATTTACGAGAAAAATAAAGAAATGCGATAGAATCTATGAAAAAAAACATTCAGAAGTTAAGACTGACATGCGGCCAATGGGGAAAAGAAAGTAAGCTCTACAAATATAAAAAATATTGAGAACATGAGTTATAAAAGAGTCCTTGAAAGTGAATCTGTAGTTCATCGAATCAGTTCAGAGTTGTGGGCAGTGAAGTTACCCACGCCAGTTCAGGAGCCTTGTGATTGTAGAGTAGTAGCTGTTCCTGAACCTGGTAGTGTGGGATCTAAGGCTTCTGTACCTCCTGCCCCATGGCAGCAGTGAGAAGATGGCATGACCTAGATAGTGGTGGCCATTGATATTGGGTGCTGCTTTCTTATGGCAGCACTCCAAGTCAATAGTGGGGAGGGCTTTGCCTGTGATGGACTGGGCTGTATCCACCTGTTTCTGTAGTCTTTTACATACCAGGCCATTGGTGGTTCCATACCAGACCGTGATGCAACAGGTTTGGATACTCTCCACTCTGCATCTGTAGAAGTTAGTCAGAGTTTTTCATGATGTGCCGAATTTACACAAACTTCAAAGGAAGTACTGTCAAACCTTCTTTTTGATGGCATATTCATGTTTGGTAACTTATGACCTGCATTAACAAGAAGCAAGCCCCCTTGACAAGGAGCTGCAAATTAAAGGATCCTCAATGTAGGAAGTTCAAATCAATAGGAGTTCAAATGTATCGTCACAACCTTTTACAGAGATATTTTTCTATGCTTCTGCGCTTTTATTTACAGGCACCACAAAAAATGATTGCAGAATCTCTCCATTCTGCACCCCAATGTAAGATGATGCAATGACTGTCTGCTTGATAAATCTGTACCTTGGGGCTATTTGTGGAGTAGGAGATCATAAGGGTACGGAGTCTTTTTTTTTTAATATGTTAAATTTAAAATGGCTTCTTTGTTATGTTATACTGGGGAATGCTGAGAAAGTCTCTAGCTGGACAGTTGCTTGGGTTAATACAGACAGCAGGGTGCTATTAGCCAATGGGAGTTCATGTATCGTTTTGTTTTTGGATGATAATGCTGTATCATATGACTGTGGATGGGGTTTTTGGTGGGGAGTCGGAGGAGAGTCGGGGAGGACGGTGGAGAGACGGGGAGTCGGAGGAGAGACGGGGAGGACGGTGGAGAGACGGGGAGTCGGAGGAGAGTCGGGGAGGACGGCGGACGTGCGGAAAGGCTCTGTTCGATCACTTCGGGTGGTCCCGAGCCGTGAGTCGACAGGATTCAGGTAGTCATCAGGAATCGATTGAGCTCCAACGGTTGCGCGCAAAGAACTTGGACTTTGATAAGTTTTGGCACCTTTTTTTCATTACTTCCTTTTCTGTATCAAATTCATATTAATGTCATAGAATTAGTAATATCTATAAAGTGTACTTGGTAAAACGTATTGGGTGTGCTGGCTGATGATTGATGTTTGAGATTGATTCGGGCGGCCACCGACTCTGTGGGAAGCGTTGAGGCAGGTGCTGGGTGGGATTTCCCCTAGACATATACGAGCCAATATAACTGAGAGTTACATAAGGTTAGAGAATTTTATGAGGAGAGAAAGATGGCCAGACACACAAGAGAAAATGGTGTCTCCTTCTTCCTCTTCCTCCCCAAGTATTTCCCTCACCTCCAGTGACAGTCTCTCATCCTGCTACTTTGGGGAATTTTACACACAAGAGATCGCAGGTACTGGAAATCCAGAGTAACATACGCAAAATGCTGGAGGCACTCAACAGGTCAGGCAGCATCTATGGAAATGAATACTGAGATGTCTTTCAGGTGTTTGGTGATTTCTGCCTGTATGTCAATCTCTCCCCCAGAATATATTCCACTGTGTTGATATGAATATTAACCATTTTCATGATGGAAAGGATGGGCGACAGGTAGGGAACAAAGAATTTGAACTCTCTCCTGCTTCAGGACATCTGAGCAGCTTACAGGCATACCATACAATACTTTATGCATTTCCACGTGCACAATCTTCAACCTTTGTCTTTAGCTTGCTCCATAACAATCCCAGTGTCAGTCCTCTGTCACAACAAGTTTAAAGTGTGAGGTGATTCTGCGATTAATGGAATAGTGTATCACGATAGAGTCAACTCAAACCTTAAAAATTTCGCAGCAGAGTTCTCACACTGGGACTATTATGGAAAAGGTTACAATGGTTGAAGACATTTCTATGTGTGACGGCTTTAATGCTTTGTTGGCCACAGATTTTGAAACAATTTGCATTAACTTTAACCAGTAGTCAAAGTTGTTAAACTTGTTGGGAAACTGATTGAATAGATAGACTAGCTTTATTTAACACATGAACATTGGAACATATAGTGAAATGCATCATTTTGCATCAAATCAAGTCAGCAAGAGTTGTGTTGGGCAGCCCGCAAGTCTTGCCACATATCCAGCACCAACATCGTATACCCGTAACTCACTAACCCTAACCACAAGTCTTTGAAATGTGGGAGGAGACCGGAGCACCCAGAAGAAACCGATGCGGTCATGGGGAGAACACACGAGCTCCTTACAGACAGTGCAGGGCATTGAACCCCAGTCTTACAGCTGGCTGCTGTGAAGTGTTGCGCTAACCCCTACACTGCTATGCTGCCCTTGACGGGGATCATTTGCAGGATGATTATTGTAGACATTGCTTTTCCTGGGTACCTCCTCTCATTGTAGCACCCTGAGCAGAGGGAACTTCACTGTGTCATCCTTCAAAAAGATTTCAAGGCTTCTTTCGTTGGCCTGCACGTTACAGTGCCCACTCCTGCACCTGTGTTGCCATTATTGTTGCAAGTGTTGCTCAGCTGCCACGTGACAGCCAGCAGTATTTTATTCATTGCTACCCCTCCTTTGAAAATTTCTGGCTGATTGTCAGACCCTTCTGGTCAGTCATTAGCATTGGGGAGCATCACAACTGGGGTCTTGAAGTAAGTAAGTAACTATACTAAAGACGGGGCGGGGGGGTCATGGCCACAGAGCCATTTTTGCCTATGTTTTTGTGGGTGCAATCATCTCTCGGCTTTTGTTTTTAAAATGTTCAACCTTCAGAAAATAAACACCTGGTAAAAGTCTGACTTACTCAAGGCAAAGTTAATAATTCCCAAAGAATGGCGTCTCAATATAAGAATTCCCAGACTATAAATTATTTTGGGAAGCATGAGAATAACTCCCACATTTGACAGCTTATACAGTAAATAAATTATAGCAAAGTAACTTTATTTTGAGAGACAGGAAAGCTAATGTGAAGACCCGGTGACTCACTGATAAGGAACATATAATTCTGAGATCTTACCGTTCCTGTAGGATTACTGTTGGTAAATAGGGTCCATGGGGGGGGGGTTCTATTTTAAAGAAAGTATTACCAGCCCTGTTCTGTTGCCAGTAGTAAAGAGGTGCCTGTTATTGAAATAATGATCTAAAATTCCATTGAGATTTGCACATTTATTTGCATCAGACAATATAATTTCTTTAACAAACAATTATGAATAAAAATTGGGAACTTATTGTTCACGCTATGAAGTCTGCAATTTTACTTTTGCCTCCTTTTTTGTGTATAGTGATGTACCGACTCAGAACACAGTCCATGCTTAAATGCTTTGAATTTTGCCTATACTCTAGTACCCTGGAACATCAACGAGCCACACAATAAGGAGGAATATATCACAGCCCATATGAGTGATAGTCCCTAGTATGAGTGCAAGGACTACCACTCATGTGCTTATGCTTGCATTCTCCAACTGTGAACCCCTCATGAGCATGTTCTTTATGTTAAATTTCTACACGCTCAGGATCTTGTTCAGTAGTATGACTCAGAAATCCACCCGGGACTTAGGATTTTAAAAAAATGAGATAATAAAAGAAAGAAGATGACTTTATATGGTGCTTAACACATAATCAGTATTTCACAGTCATTGAAGTACATTAAAACCCGACACCATCACATGATTTCTTTGAAAACTGACTCTTAGTCGTTTGCTGGAAAAGAATCATACTCAATCTATAAACTACAGAACAAGATAGGATCATAGTTTATGTGCTTAGTGCTTCTTCATTCTTAAAAATATGGTATTGCAGGACAATTTTACAAGAATCTATTGCCTCCTCATTTCCTGGGGCCCAGCCTGACTCAGTTTTCAAGCAGGCTTTCAAAAGCTGACAGAAGCACCTCCTCATTAATATATTTAATTTAATGTGGGTTCCCCAAACAATTGTAAATTTCCCATCAAAATATGTTTAGCAATAGAACCAAGTGTCCTGCAAATGAATCAGTGGTCATTCAAGGGAGGATAAAGAGTTATTCCAAACAACACCTTATAAAGGGAACAGTTCTGAGGTTTGTGTATCAAAATCAGCATGAACCTTCCAGTTAGCGCAATAGCAAGCTGCTTGGTACAAAGCCTAGCACTTATCAGGAATTGGGATCTATTCCACTCTTCTCCCAGAAAGTTTGAATGTGGCTTGCTTCTACGGAAGAATCACAAGGCTTCCTGTCTCCCTGGTGGGTGAGCTGCCTCCACCTGCTAATGCCTAAAGCTTACTGATCAAACTAAAATGTGGCCTGACTATAAAAATGCTCCTGATTTGGCACCCGTGCCTTGAACAAATGCAACTCAATATTATTCCTCAGTGTAGATTGCCTGAAACATTAGAAGACGTTGATAAATTTGCTGCAAAGTTTTGCAGTTCTGTTGTTTTGTAATGTGCCTCATATATCTGACTTATTATCAATCAATTTGTTCTGTAGGTTCTTCTCATCCACTCAAACATTCACCATCTCACTCATCCATCAGCTGCTTTATCTCCAGTTTAATTATAACAGTAACACTCAGTGAGAAGTACTTCCTTCATTTCTTCTTGGTTTTTAATAGTTCTTTTCAACACCAGTTTGCTGATGACCATCCTCTGGCATTAAACATAGTTGTAGATATAAAAAAGGCACTGGGCTCTTTTCTTGGAATAGTATGGCAAAGAAGATAGAGTAAAATCTCGTTGAAATCCACTGATTCTCTCTGTATCATATCCTGTCATATTAATGAACTCAAACAGCATGTGTTTTTATCTAGGAAACATCAAAGTTGCTGGTGAACGCAGCAGGCCAGGCAGCATCTCTAGGAAGAGGTACAGTTGACGTTTCGGGCCCAGACCCTTTGTCAGGACTAACTGAAGGAAGAGCTAGTAAGAGATTTGAAAGTGGGAGGGGGATTGGGAGATCTGAAATGATAGGAGAAGACAGGAGGGGGAGGGATGGAGCCAAGAACTGGACAGATGATTGGCAAAAGGGGTATGAGAAAGAAAAGGGGGAGGGGGGGGGAAATCTTGCATCTCAGTGCTGTTGTTGGTGCTGAGAATAATGCTTGCTCTATGGCCTTCAGTGCTGAGATATGGGGCCTAAAACAGTTGACAATACTCTAAGTGCAGCCTGACTAGTATCTTATAAAGGCTCAGCATTACCTCCTTGCTTTTATATTATGTTCTCCTTGAAAATAAATGTCAATGTTGCACTTGCCTTCTTTTCCACAGACTCAACCTAAATCTCTCTCACTTCTGATGTTTGAAGCTTCTCCCCATTTAGATAATAGTCTCTACTATTGCTCCTTTTACCAAAATGCATTATCATACATTTCCCAACTCTGTATTCCATCTGCCACTTTTTTGCACATTCTTCTAATTTGTCCCAGTCCTGGTGCAATCACATTGCTTCCTGAGCATGACCTACCCCTCCACCTATCTTCGTATCATCTGCAAGCTTTGCTACAAAGTCATCAATTCCTTATGCAAGTCATCGACAAACAATGTGAAAAGCAGCAATCCCAATATTAATCCATGAGGAACACCACTGGCCCCTTTTATACCCACTCGCTGCCTTCTGCCCATCAGCCATTCCTCTGTCCCTGCCGCTATCTTTCCTGTAATGCCATATGATTTAATAAGCAGCCTCATGTGTGGTACCTTATCAAATCCCCTCTGAAAATCCAAGTAGCTGACATTCACTGCCTCTTCTTTGTCCACCCTGCTTGTAACTTCCTCAAAGAACTCTAACAGATTTGTCAGGCAAGACTTCCTTTTACAGAAACCATGCTAACTTTGACATATTTTAACATTAGTGCCCAAGTACCTTGAAACCTCATCCTTAATAATAGATTCTAATACTTCCCCAACCACGGAGGTTAGGCTAACTGGCCTATAATTTCCTTTCTTTTGCCTTCCTCCCTTCTTAAAGAGTGGAGTGACATTTGCAATATTCAGTGCTCTGGGACCATACCAGAATCCAGTGATTCTTGAAAGAATATGACGAATGCATCCATCATCTCTTCAGCAACCTCTTTCAGAACTCAGGGTTGTAGTCCATCCTGTCCAGGTGACTTATCCACCTTAAGACCTTTCAGTTTGCCTGACACTTTTTTTCTTTGTAATAGCAGTGGCACTCACTCTTGCAACCTGACACTCATGGACCTCTGGCACACAGCCAGTGTCTTTCACAAAGACTAGTGCAAAGTGCCCATTAAGTTCATCCGCCATTTCTATGTCCTCCATTACTACCTGACCAGCAACATTTTCCAGTGGTCCAATATCAACTCTCACCTCCCTTTTACTCTTTATATAACTGAAAAAACTTTTGACAGTGGCTATATTTTGTTAGGAGTTTGAGGAGATTTGCCCTGTCACTCAAGACTAGCGAATTTCTACAGATATACTGTGGAGAGGATTTGCCACATCGATAACATTTTTGGCTTTTTGCACTATTCAAGGACATTTTGTGTGTTTCACATTCTAACCCCTGCTCTGCCTATTAATCCACGCTTTGGCTATGATTTCCTTGACTATTCAGCCGCTGGCATTCTCACTTAGCCTACCATGTCTATCCTCCATAAAATGATATCATCCAAACTTCGCTGCTGAACACCCATCTCAAACCATCCATTTGCCAATCATTATATGCATGCAACCTCATTTCAGCCAAAATCACCCAATAAAGGAAATCGCGCAAACACTAGGAAATCTGCAGTTGCTGGAATTTCAAGCAACACACATAAAAGTTGCTGGTGAACGCAGCAGGCCAGGCAGCATCTCTAGGAAGAGGTACAGTCGACGTTTCAGGCCGAGACCCTTCGTCAGGACTAACTGAAGGAAGAGCTAGTAAGAGATTTGAAAGTGGGAGGGGGAGATCCAAAATGATAGGAGAAGACAGGAGGGGGAGGGATGGAGTCAAGAGCTGGACAGTTGATTGGCAAAAGGGATATGAGAGGATCATGGGACAGGAGGCCCAGGGAGAAAGAAAAGGGGGAGGGGGGGAAAACCCAGAGGATAGGCAAGGGGTATAGTCAGAGGGACAGAGGGAGAAAAAGGAGAGCGAAAAAGTATATATATAGATATATATAATAAATAAAAATAAATAAATAGATAACAGATGGGGTATGAGGGGGAGGAGGGACATTAATGGAAGTTAGAGAAGTCAATGTTCATGCCATCAGGTTGGAGGCTACCCAGACAGAATATAAGGTGTTGTTCCTCCAACCTGAGTGTGGCTTCATCTTTACAGTAGAGGAGGCCACTACTGGAAGGCCGCATCAGGAGCACCGGACACAGTATATCACCCCAGCCGGCTCACAGGTGAAGTGTTGCCTCACCTGGAGGGACTGTCTGGGGCCCCGAATAATGGTAAGGGAGGAAGTGTAAGGGCATGTGCAGCACTTGTTCCGCTAACAAGGATAAGTGCCGGGAGGGAGATCGGTGGGGAGGGATGGGGAGGACAAATGGACAAGGGAGTCACGTAGGGAGCGATCCCTGCTGAAAGCGGGGGGGGGGGCGGTGAGGGAAAGATGTACACCACGCACTGTGTTCATTTCATCAACTGCTCTTGGTTGGATTTTGCTGCATGCAAACTCAGTCTTAGCTTTGTCTACATAAACACAAAGGTAACCATATTGCAGATAAAAAGTTTCTAGATTGTTTTTCCGAAAAGAAGAAAGCTACCCATAAAACTGTTTCCTTCAGTCTCTCTTCCTTGCCAAGTACAACAGTAATAATCCCACTTTGTTCCAGTACAGACTTCTAAAATATTCTTTCAATAGAGCCTCCAATAGTTTACCAAGTTACACTATTCCAACTTACTGAAGGTCTCTGATATTTCCAATAATGAAGCAAATAGTTTTGGAAGTTAAAAAAGCATCTGCAAAACTATTTGAACACTGAGTTCTTTCATGGCCCAGAACTAGCAGGTTACTAGATTCCTTCAGTGCATACTTTTTGGAATTGGCAGATTCACTAATGTTTAAATATATTAGACCAGTGTGCTCAATAAGAACTGGTTCTAATTATTTAATTTTAATCATCAGACAGTTCACTTATACAGTAGTTATCAATTTGTCATATTTTTGAAGGATTGAAACTATTGAATTTTTGTCTGAAGGTTTTCTACCCATTACAGGAAGTTCCTTATTCAGATTCCATTGTCTGTGCCCACACAGCTGAAACAACGGTAACAATGTTTTTTTTCCACAATGCAGTGCTTAGCAGAAAAAAATATTGGTAAGGAGTAGGTAGGATGGTAATGCTGAGAAAGGAAGAGGGATCAACTGGGACTTATTCAAGGACAGATTTTAAAAAATAACAATAGCTTAAGCAAACTCTGGATCATTCAACTTCCTAAAATTAACAGCTAAGCGGAATATGTTGTTATAACAGGTGCAGTGATTGAAATAGCTGCCAGTCTTGTTGATCATTTCCGGAAGAAATCTTTTGTCTCTTGGTATCCTCACTACTCAGGTCCCGGTAACCATCAAAAACATGCTCCATCTAATGAATAAATGGAGCTAGACGTATGTTAGCGATGCGCACAATGCGCTGGAGGGGCTCAGCATCTATGCATGGGAATAAACAGTCGACGTTTCAGCCTGAGACTCTTCATCAGGACTGGAAAGGAAGAGGGAAGAAGTCAGAATAAGAAGCTGGGCAGAGGGGAGGAAGAAGCACAAGGCAGCAAGCGATAGGTGAAACCAGGAGAGCGGGAGGTGGTGAAGATAAGAGCTGGGAAGTTGATTGTTGGAAGAGATAAGGGGCTGTGCAAGGGGAATCGTACAAGAGAAACGGATGTACACTAGGTTGCTTTCTGTCTTTCTGACTGAATGTGAAGTTTTAGACACTTCTGCAGTAATCCATTGCAGAATTGTTGTAGTGTACAGATCTATTTCTTTTAATGCAATGACTCTCCTAAGCTACCTAAACACCCATGCACCTTGATCAGCT
Source organism: Mobula birostris (assembly GCF_030028105.1). Lineage (NCBI taxonomy): Eukaryota > Metazoa > Chordata > Chondrichthyes > Myliobatiformes > Myliobatidae > Mobula > Mobula birostris. The sequence goes on from NC_092379.1 coordinate 118,147,916, forward strand.
GTCTATCTCTCTGCAAAGTGAATACACCAGTTAACCTCACCTCTGCATGCGTGCTTTTTAAAAACTGATATGTAGTTGTACAGGCACATCAAATTGGCAATGACTACGAGCCTGAATGTCAGCGGTATCACCAACTGCACGGACAGTTACGAGATGACAGAATTTGGAGGACAGGAGAGAGACAACGAGAGGAAAGAGTGAATCAGTACAGAGAAGGCCGTCATGGACGCTAACAAAAGGAATGTGTAATAGTGCATGGTACACAATGAGAGACGCACAACTAGCAAAGTCAAAGTAAAACTAATGCGACGATGGCTTTAGTTGGGAAAGTTGACAAATTTCATAGTACTAATGAGAACTGGGAATCGTATTTTGAGAGAGTTGAATTGCATTGTAGTGCGAACAACGTGATGAGGGAAAGAAAATCTCCACACTTAGCTTAATGGGTGCTAAAATGTACCGTCTCTTATGCAACTTAGTAACTCCTGAAACACCAGCAAGCAAGTTGTTTGATGAAATTGTTGCAGTTTACGAAATCACTTGAGCACTAAATGGCTAGTAATAGATGAAAGATTTAGATTTCACTGAAGAAACCAGTCAAAGGATGAAAGCATTTCTGAATACATTGCAGAACTGCACAAACTTTCTCAGTACAGAGATGTTGGAGGTGGACTTTCAAATCCATTAAGGGACAGGCTTGTATGTGATATGCATAAGAGGCTACTGTCAGAAACAGACCTAACTTTAGAACGGCCATTGACCATTGCATTTGTATTGGAGACAGCAGAAAAGAATGTGTCATAACTACAGAAAAAGAGTTTAGAATGTGAAAGACACAAAATGTCCCTGAATGGTGCAAAAAGCCAAAAATGTTATCGATGTGGCAAATCCTCCCATGGTGCAAATGACTGTTGGTTCAAACAAAACATTTGTAGAACGTGTCACAAACCAGGTCACATACAAAGAGTGTGCAAGTCTGACAAAACGCACAACCAAAGAGAAAAATCACACAGATTGAAAAGTTTCAAACACAAAACTAAACAAATGCAAAAGGTGACTGAATGTGAAACTGAACCAGACAACACAGAGTCTGACAAAGATGAGCTGTCATGACTAGAACTGCATAGCATTGCTGATGGAGGTCGCAGAATCATATGGATCACAACAGATGTGTCTGATAAAAAACTGAAAATGGATCAGCTTTGTCTGTAATTTCTGAGGCTGACTACAACAGAGTGTTTTCTAAGCTACCATTAGAAAAGACCTCAGTGGTGCTAAAGACCGACAGAGGTGAAAAAGAGCCTCCCAAAGGCAAACTGAAAATAAATGTGATGTATGGAGACAAAAATGAAACAGTTAGAGCTTTATCTGTTGAAAAGTGGATGGCCAGCACTTTCCGGATGTGAATCATTGAGAAAAATCCAACTAGACTAGCTCACAATTAACGCTCTCAATGTGGGGGGTGCTAGTGCGCATGCGTATGGATTAGACGTGTTTGGTCAGTGCTCCTCTCCGAGGCCTCGATAAAATTACTATTATACCGTGTTTTATTCATTCATAGGGCAACAATGTATGTCTAAACTAAGTGTCTGGAAAAGTTTGACAATGCTGAAGGCAAATAAAGCCAAGACCGCCGACTGCTAAACTACCGAAGTTAGTGCTAACAACGGGTCTGTAAAGAACTTCTCCGCGTCTGAGATATCGCTGGATAAAACTTATGCTATGTGCAAGGAATTAGGTCAGGAGATTTCTCAGTCAGTTCTGCGCGGCATAACGACCGCTTTGATGTTTTTGAGACCAAGTTTGAGAATCTTGTGGCCTCCCAGGCTGACTTACAAGTTCGTGTGGCTAATCAAGAACTAACCACCAGTGACCTTGAAACACGCGTGCAAGAGCTTGAAGTTAAGTATTCAGAGCTAATGAGACAAAATAGCCAGCTTGAAGCTAAAGTGCATGACCTAGAGGCTCGTTCCCGGAGACATAATATTAAGATTGTAGGGATACAAGAGGGCAAGGAGGATGGTAAATCTATTGAATTTGTTTCCAGACTGATTCGCAAGTTGCTCGGGGAAGAGTATTTCCCGTATCCAGTTAAAGTCAGTCGCGCACATTGCTCTCTCTATCCGAAGCCGGCTGCCGGCGGTAAACCGCGCACCATCTTGGCACATATCCATCACTTTCAAGTGAAAGAGCTGATCCTGCACCGCAGCAGACTACAACCCATGGAGTACAAGGGAAATAAGGTCTTGATCTTCCCGGACTATACTAAAGAGGTGATGACTCAACGTCGTGCCTTTCGTGATGTACTGCAAACTCTGCGCAATGGAGGAATCAAGCATACCCTGCGGTATCTGGCCAGGCTCTATATTTATCATCAAGATGGAAGAGTGCCTAAAGTACATGACAACCTGATAGAAGCAGCACAATTCTTGGAAAGGAATATTGCACGAAAGAGGGAGTAGATATATTGACACTGTTTATTCAGCTTATATTTGTGCCAGTTTCCATGTTGAGATATGGGGAGGGACTTGCTTGTTATATGTAGTTTTGTCATGCTGTATGCCGCACTGGGATTTAATTGCAGAGAATGTTCTAAATATTTTTGTCATTATAAGGGTTAAATTTGAGTTGGTGTCATGAATGTTCAGCTTCAGGTGCGGACACTGGATAACTCTCCCCAGCCCCAATAGCATTTGTTTAACGGTATTATACAATTTGTGTTATAAATTTTCTCGGCGAGGGGATTTGTGATAATTGTGTAATGTTAGTTACCTGCCCTGCCCAGCAGCTCCTTTTGGGATGGAAATGGGGAACTATGTGTCTGGTTTAGGGAGACACGAATGAGGGTGGGTTAGGGTGTGTGTTTTTTTTGTGTACGTTGTGTTCTTATGAAGCTGCCAGTTATTTTGCATTGTTTACTATGTTTGTGCTCAACTCTAATAGTCTCATTTTATTCTCATATGCAGAGGCTTTACAGTAGGACACAGCTGGGGGGTAAAGATATTACAATAGTCTCGTGGAATGTAAAGGGCCTTGGTCATGTTGTTAAGAGGGACAAAGTTTTTAGAAATCTCAAATCTCTATCTGCAGATGTGATTTTTCTACAGGAAACCCATATCAAAGTAACTGAGCAACGCAGATTGAGGCCTAGCTGGATATCACAGGTTTACCAGTCACCATTTACTTCTCATGCCCGTGGTGTGGTTATCCTCTTTAGGAAAAATATTCCATTTCAATTCACTTCCATGACCACAGATCCTCTCGGCAGGTTTATTATGATCTCTGGCACCATTAATTCGTTTCCGTTAACCTTCCTTAATATTTATGGTTCAAACACAGATGAACCAAATTTTTTTAGGAAAGTTTTTGATTTACTTCCGGATGCCAGTAATTCAAATATAATAATCGGCAGTGACTTGAATTGCTAGCTGGACCCATATTTAGATAGGTTGTCCTCCCGCCCACCCTCAAGTATCGTGTCAGTGCAGGTCCTAAAGAATTTGATTAGATCTAGGAATTTAGTAGATATTTTGCGAGTATCATAATAGATTAATTTCTGAATATAGCCCCTTGACAATGACCCTAAATCTCTCCCTTTTCAAACGAATCTATTCCTGGCGTTTTAACCCCTCCCTACTCACCGATAAGAAATTTATAGAATATATCACCACCAGATTAAAAGATTAATAGAAATTAACGATAACGGTGAGGTGTCAGATTTCACACTCCGGGAGACATTAAAAGTTGTAATTCGTGGTGTATATTTTCATATGAATTCGCTGCTAACAGGGAGAGAGAAGGGCAATTATTAGAGATTGAGAATACTCTCCCAACCCTTGAAGCGACGTACCAGGCTTTGAAATCCTCTGAAGATTATAATAAAATAATGAAGCTTAAATTGAGTACAATTGTATCTTGGGTAGTTAAATAAATAACCTCCTCTTGAAATTAAGACAAAAGCATTTTGAAATGGGGGACAAGCCTGAGGGGGCTCCTGGCGCGGCAGCTCAGGGGCATCCAGGCCCTAAGGTCAATTCATTGCATTAGATCGAGGGCGGGTACCCTGTTGACTAACCCCAAGGAGGTAAATGACTGTTTTAAAGAATTTTATAGTGAACTCTACACCTGTAAATGCAATGCCACTCAATCTGATTTGAATGACTTCTTTGATTCTCTTGTAATGCCAAAACTTAGTGACGCTGCTAGGGAGGACTTAGATTCTGACTTCACGTTGGAAGAAATAACTTCTGCCATTAAGTCATTTCCATCCGGCAAGGCTGCTGGGCTGGATGGATTTGGCTGTGAATTTTATAAGAAATTCTGTGATATCGTTGTCCCATTTCTCCTCAGAATGATATCTTTCTCTGAGAGAGATAAAGCCTTGCCTAGGACATTGTACGAGGCTAACATTTCCCTCATTTTATAGAAAGGTAAAGAGGAAACAGACCCGGCCAGCTATAGGCCCATTGCACTCCAGAATTTTAATAGAAAGGTAATTACTAAAATGCTGGCTAACCAACCAAATAAGCATTTGTCATCTATCATTCATCCTGATCAGACAGGATTTGTCCCAGGTAGGTTCTCTTTTTTCAATGTCAGTTGCCTCCTTAATACTATGTATGCTGATCATGGGAAAGCTAATGGGGCAGCAATTTTGTCCCTTGATGCACAAAAGGCTTTTGACCAGATTGAGTGGTCTTACATGTTTGAGTCACTGTACAGGTTTGGGTTTGGCGAGTCATTTGTATCTTGGGTAAAACTGATATATGCCAGCCCAATGTGTTCTACTATAACTAATGGTGACAAGTCAACTCTGTTTCCCCTACACCGTTCAGTCCAGCAGGGGTGTCCTCTCTCGCCGGCCCTTTTTGCCATCGCGATAGAGCTCCTTGCCCTAAAAATAAGAATTCACCTAAATATTCTGGGTTTGAAAGTGAGAGGTATTGAAACACTTATTAGTTTATATGCTGATGATGTGATACTCTTCTTACAAAACTCAGAAAAGTCAGTCCCTCTTCTTCCAGATTTAATCACCTCTTTTGGCAGACTATCGGGATGCTCAATCAATTGGACAAAAGGTGACTTTGCCCCTCTCCAACGACTACATGCAGGGTTTTTTGGAAAGTGTCCCGTTCAAAGTAGTTAAAGATCACTTTACTTATCTCAGCTTGACAATCCCCAAAGATCCTAAATTAATATTCAAATTAAACTTCACAGAGTTTATTTCAAAACTTAAACAGAATATAGAAAGTTGGAAAACCCTACCTCTGTCCATGATTAGTCATATAAATTCAATTAAAATGGTTTTCCTTCCTAGGTTTCTCTACCTTTGTCAAAATCTCCCCATTTTTCTTACATCATCTTTCTTTAAGGAGTTGGACTCCATAATATTGTCTTATATTTGGAATTATAAGAATCACAGGATTTCGAAAATTCATTTACAAAAGCCCAAGTCTGAAGGAGGGCTGGGACTACCTGTATTTAGGTACTATTATTGGGCTGTCAATGCTAGGGCTTTAATGTTTTGGCAACAGGGGGCTCCGGATAACCTAGCCCCTGGGGCTCCCTTGTGGCTATGTATGGAGTCCAACTCTGTTGTCAATTCCTCCTTGCCAGCCATGCTGTTCTCCAAGTTAGAGAGGCCTGAGACTTCAAAAAGTTTGAGTTTTGTTTTGAAGAAATCTGTCAGAATTCTAAATCAGATTAGGAGCATTCTGAATTTACCAGAGACCTCTGTACAAACACCAATCTGTTTCAATCACTCCTTTCTACCCTCATGGTCAGATAAAACCTACCATGCTTGGAGGGAGAAGGGTCTAGTTTCTATTGAAGACCTGTACATAGAGGGATGGTTTGCAACATTTAGTCTGCTGAAAGAGAAATTTGAGCTGCCTCATTTGCACTTTCTTCGTTATTTGCAAATTAGACACTACATTCAATCTAAGATATGTAATTTTTAAATCCTTCCATGGAAACTTACGTTTTTTGATATTTTAAAGAACCCTCCTGACTCCAGGCATCTCGTTTCTAAGTTTGTACGTTTGTTTGATAATTGCACTGTAGCGTCTACTGTGAAGATTAGAGATGCCTGGAGAGAGGGGTTGGGTATTGAATTATCTGAAGCTGCCTGGGATAAGTGTTTGTCTATGATACAGGCTTGCTCTGTTAACAGCAGGCACCAACTGATCCAGCTTAAAGTTGTCCACCGTCTCCATTACTCTAAACTTAGATTTCACAGGATTTACCCTTCTGTCCCGCCAATGTGTGATAGATGCCAAGGGGTGGAAGCCAGGTTGTCACACACCTTTTGGTTTTGCCCATTACTGACTGGATTTTGGTCCAAAATATTCCACTGGTACGCAAAGACCTATAAAAGATCCTTCCCCTTGGAAGCTGCTCGCTATATTTGGCTGCTCGCAATCTACTATTTGTTTCCCTGCAGCCATACAACAGTCTCTGATGCTGGGGATGATTGTTGCCAAAAGACTTATCTTGAGGGAATGGAAATCACCTTCTCCCCCTTCCTTTCGGAGATGGATGGCTGATATGATCTCAGTCATATAGATGGAGAAACTTAGGTTCTTGAGAACCAATTCAATTAAAAAATTTTGGCGATCTGGGATCCATTCCTTGCCTACCTGGACGAGGCCGGGGGGGGGGTGGATGAGTAATTTCCCCCCAGCTGATTTCTCACAGCCCTCATTTGAGATTTAATGTTTAGTATTTTTGAGCACCTTGTACAATAGGCATTCCTCTAATGTTATTTTTTTTTGCTTATTTCTTTTTTATACATGTCTGAGCTGGTATGTTTTTGTTGATCTCATTGTTTTTTTCCTGAAAATTTTGAAAATAAAGTATTTTAAAAAAAGCTCTCAATGTGTCATCAACAGGCAACTGCAGCTCAAACAGTAGCTCTAGCCAAAAACTGTCACAGCTGCTTAATGCTAATGAGAAGGTGTTTGAGAAAGGTACTGGTAAACTCAAAGGCAAGAAGGCCAGAACTGAACTGGATGAAACAGCAACAGCAAGATTCGATGAAGTGTGTCCAGTGCCTTACGCGCTATGTCCTAAAGTGGATGCTGAACTTCAGAGCTTGGCGGCATCCGGCATTCTCTTCAAGGTTGAGTGGAGCGATTTGGCCACGCCCATTGTCCCGGTGATCATGAAAGGGAAGGCCGGAGCTGTTCATGAATGTAGGGACTTCAAAGTGAGCATCAGCACTTTGCTGTATACTGTGCAGTATCCCCTGCCACGAATAGAAGATATATTTGCATCATTGGTAGGCAGAGAGAGGTTTTCAAAGATTGACTTGTCACAGGCCTATCAGCAAATGGATATCAAGGAGTCTAAGTAGAAAGTTCCTCACAATCAACAACCTCAAGGGACTGCTCCAGTATAAACATCTCATCTTTGGCATTGCATCAGCTCCAGCAATTTGGCAAAGGGCAATGGACCAAGTACTCCAAGATATCCCAGGAACACAATTTTACCTTGATGATATCATTATCACTGACAAGAATGATGAATCTTTATCAAGGTTTTACCAGAACCTTGATTAAGTGCTTACCAGGCTGAATGAGCATGGTCTGTGCGCAAAAGAGGCAAATAGGAGCTTTTCTAGAATGAAATCTCATATTGTGGATGTGTCATTGTCAAGCATGGCTTACATAAATCCTAAGAGGAGAGTGAAGCAGTGCCACAGACAATCAAACTGGAAAATGTGTCATACCTGGGCCTTGTAATATTGCAACAGTGCTGTACCCAAATGAATGCACTGTTACAGACAGGAGCAAAGTGGGAATGATCAGAAAGATGTGAAAGAACATTCAAGGAAACAAAGAGACAAATGATATCAGATGAACTGCTCACCCTTATAACCCACCATGAAAGATGGATCTGAACATCTGATTGCATTTGCTTCAAGATCACTGACGAGCGCAGAACACAACTACACACAGATCGACCGAGAAGCCATTAGGAATAAAGAAGTTCCACCATTACCTCTATGAACAAAAGTTTACTCTAGTGACAGTCCAACAGCCCCTTGTGTCTATTTTCAATCCCAGGAAGATAATCTCAGTGATGTCTCCTACCCAGTTGCAATGTTGGGCACTTATCCTAGGAGCCCACTCTTATGACATAGAGTTCAAGGGTACTAAGTAACACAGCAATGCTGATGGATTGTCACATGTTCCACTGCTGGTAACTGAAGAAGAAAAGTCTTCATTCTGTGACCCAGCAGAGGTGCTCCACACAACATTGGTGGCTTAGTTGCCAGTAACAAATTCTGAAATACAAAGAGAAACAAGGAATGGCCCAACATTGTCAAAAGTCTATGACATTGCCATGCAAGGATGGCCAGCTCATGTTTATCTTATGTTCCAGGGTTCTCAATGAGACGAGGCCAACTGTTGATATGTGAAAGAACATTGATGTGTGGATCTCCTGTTGTGGTTCCCTCTAAACTGTGTACCAGAATGTTGGAGAATCTGCATGAAGGACATCTGGATACAGTCAAGATGAAGAGTCTCGCATGAAGCCATGTGTGGTGGCCGGGAATAGATAGACAGATTGAAGACTTGACGAAAAGCTGTTCGGAATGCCACAAAGTTTAAAATGCACCCCCACAGGGACCGTTACACACATGGGGAGGCCGTCTTCACCATGGCAAAGAGTGCAATTGGCTTTGCTGGGCCATTCATGGACTCCATGTTTCTGATTGCTGTGGATGCTCATTCAAAGTGGCCAAAGGTCATGCCAATGAAGTCAACCACCTCAGGAAAGACTGTTTCCACTCTGAGGACTATCTTCTCCAGAAATGGCTTACCAGAACAAATAGTGAGTGACAACAGAACACAATACACTTCAGAAGAGCTCAGACTGTTCATGAAGAAAAATGGCATCAGACATTTCATATCAGCTCTTCACACCCAGCTACAAATGGGTCAGCTGAAAGGTTTGTCTAAACTTTCAAGAAGTCCATTAAAACAATAGATAAGGAGGACATTGCTCTACAGCACAAGGTGGACAAATTCCTTTTTGTGTATCGGAACTCTGTTCATACGACAACAAATAAAGCACCTGCAACACCATTCACGAGCAGGAATCTGAGATCTCGCATAGATCTCCTGAAACCAAATCTACAGAGAAGACAAGTGGACACCTGGTAGGATAGCGACAAAAACTGGACCACTGATGTACACAGTGAATGTTGGAGATCATATGTGGAGCTGTCATGTGGACCAGATACTGGAAGCTCACTAAAGAACACACCTGAGTCAACTGCATCCAATAAGACAAAAGCATTGCCTCCACTGGACCTACCTCTCAGCGATGATCATGTCACCAACAGCAACGTGACAGCTGCAACAGAGAAAGTTGTCTTTGACAAGGGACCTCCCAAACCTGATGCCACTCCACAGGTCCAGAGGCACTATCCTGAAAGCAATAGAGCACCACCCAAAAGACTGGATCTTTAGCATAGTGAAGTTCGTTATGGACTGTTACTTTAAAAAAATACAATCAAGCAAACACTGTTAAGAAAGCATATTTATTTGAACATGGTCTGTTAAAGGGAAATTGAATGTTTTGTCACTTATACAGTTTATATTACATTAATCCAAAGGTGGAGGATGTGTAGTGTATGGATCTATTTCTTTTAATGCAATAACTCTCCTAGCACTACCTATTGACTGATAACTTACCCATGCGTGTTGTTCTGTTGTCCATGCCTCAGCAAAGTGAATATACCAGTTAACCTCACCTCTACGTGCATGCTTTTATTTAATTGGTATGTAGTTGTAGAGACACAACACTTGTGATCGATAAATCTCTCCCTTGTCATGTTAGACCCGCCTTCCCTAAAATTAATTTGGCGAGTGCAATATACACACCCATAAAAGGCACTAAAATGATGTGTATTTCCCATTAATTTGTTTTGATAGACTGAACCCTCTGTATATTTTCTCATGTCAATCAATTGTTTGACCTTAACCTTAAAAATACCCAAATTACCACACACAAAATGCTGGAGGAACTCAGCAGGTCAGGCAGCATCCATGTCGGCATCGAACAATCATTCGATGTTTCAGGCCGAGACCCTCCTTCAGGACAGGAAAGGAAGGGGGAAGATGCCAGGATAACAAGGTGGATGGAGGGGAAGGAGGATAGATGGAATTCCTAAGATAACTTGGAAGAATATATGACATCTAATTGTCATTCTCATATTCTCCACATTATCTGAAACTATTATTAACGATGTTGCAATTCTCCAGGAAACAAAATGTTTTTCCAGGCCCCAATTAAGGATAAAGTACACAAAAGTGCTCTCTCTATATATATTATATACTGCATTCTTGATATTTATTCAAGACCCAGTGTGATCAAGAGGCCTAATTGAAAATTTTCCTGAATTTTTATGCTGAAGAATTTATATAACTAGACATATTATGATGCTCTAGTGAATTATTTCATGCCCATATTTCTGGGTGAGGACTTCACAGGATGGGAGACAGTAGCCAATATGCCTATGTTAACTCATATTTTCTCAAAGCATCTCCTAAAATTTGACAGTCACTATTATTTTAAAATAAATGGCAGTACCTGGACACCCCTAGCTACCTTTGAGAAGTCGGTGGAAAGTACTTTTCTTGAACTTTCATTGTTCTTCTAATGGTCATATTGCTTTCATAGAAGTTTGCATAGATTTGGCATGCCATCTAAAACTTTGGCCAGCTTCAGTAGATAAACAATGGAGAGTATCCTGACTGGTTGCATCGTGGCCTGGAATGAAAATACCAATGTCCAGGAATGGAGAAGTCTCCAAAGCCAGGTGGATACAGCCCAGTCTGTCACAGGCAAAGGACTTCCCCATCTTTCAGCATACTTACAGGGAGCACCGTCACAAAAAAAAATCAGCATTCATTATCTAGGGTCCCCATCATCTAAGCTATGCTCTCTTCTTGCTACTACCGTTGGACAGAGGTACAGGAGGCTTAGGCCCCATACCACAAGGTTCAGGAACAGATATTACCCTACAACCATCAGGCTCCTGAACCAGCCTGGATAACTTTAGTCACCTCAATGCTTAACTCTCTCCATAACCTATAGACTCTGTGGTAAACCATATATATATGTTGTAACTGGGTTACCTGTCTGGACACGCCTGGACATGCCCCTCTGCTGACTGCTCCTGTGGCTCCTCCCACAGACCCCTGAATAAAGGCGATTGTGCCACTGCTCCTCCCTCAGTCCGGGGCAGATACTCAGCAGGGACGTGGACCATTTACTGTTAATAAAAGCCTTTCAGTATTTACTCTACTTCCAGTCTTTTGGAGTAATTGATAGTACATCAATTTTATTAGCAGTAATTTTAAAGCATGGAACACGTCCTGAGACCCGGCAACCTAGACCTCGACCCGCAAACGCCTGAAGCCGGAAACGCTTTCGAACTCTGGCTGGCTTGCTTCGAATCATACCTGGAGGAGATTGAAGTGACCTAGCCCACCGCGAAGTGCAGAATTCTCCTCTTCAGGGTCAGTCCACGGGTCTACTCAATGATTAGAGACCAGCCGAGTTACGACGGTACGATGAGCACCCTCAGAAGACAATACCTGCGGCCAGTAAACACCGTCTATGCCCGACATCGCTTAGCGACGCGGCAGCAGCGGCCCAGAGAGTCGAGCGCTGAGTTTGTCTGGGCCCTACAGACACTCGTGCGGGCCTGCGATTGCCGGGGGCTGACAGCCGAACAGCATACGGAGCTCCTAGTAAGAGACGCCTTTGTCACGGGGACCAGGTCAGTGTATGTGCGTCAGCGGCTGCTGGAACAGGCCGATCTTACCTTACGCTTGGCGATTGAGCTGGCTGACACGCTGGAGGCTGCTCTGCACAACTCTGAGGCTCTCCAGGCATGCGACCTCGCGACAGCCTCGTGGACGCCGCAGACCCCGCAACCTGCCGGTGAATCGACTACGGCTGCTGCCAGCCGCGAGTCCGCAAAGTGCTACTTCTGCGCACTCAAGAAGCACCCCTGGAAACACTGCCCAGCCCGAGAAGTTACCTGCTGCAGCTGCAGAAAGAAGGGCCACTTCGCCAAGGTCTGTAAGTCCAAACCGCGAGTGGGATCAAGCAGCGCCGCATGCGAGGCATGGGGGTCACCATCTTAGCTATCATCATCTTGCCTGCCGCCATCTTGCCTGCACGCTGCCACCATGTGCGAGACATGGGTGCGGCCATCTTGGTCGGTGACACCTCGCACCGCCTACGACCCACGGGTGCTCACGAGACACCCCACCGCGCCAGACCAAGATAGCGACTCAACTCTGGCCTCCATGACCCTTGACCAAAACGCTCCCCACCAACTCGCAAAGTCAATGATGGACATCCTGGCGGTGGGATGCAAGACAAGCTGCCTGTTTGACACGGGCAGCACAGAGAGTTTTATCCACCCGGACACGGTGCAGCATTGCGGACTTGCGATACGGCCGTTAAGTCAGAGGGTTGCCATGGCTTCCGGGTCGCATACAACAGACATCCGGTGGGGGGGGCGCGGGTTGTGTAGCGACGCTAGTGGCGCAGGGCACAGAATATCGAGACTTTACGTTACTGGTCATGCCTCAACCGTGTGCCCCTGTGCTATTGGGGCTCGACTTCCACAGCCACCTGAAAAGCATGACAATGGAGTATGACGGGCCCCTCCCACCAATCACTGTTGTAAATCCTCAGTTTTGTAGGAATACGTCACATACCCACTACTGACCACACACACACACACCGACCTGCACATCCCACCCAACACCATGCCGACAGCCACACTACCGACACCACTTGCGGCCTCTCCACCCTCAAGATTCCTCCCCCACCGCTGTTCGCCAACCTGACCCCTGACTGTAAACCTGTGGCAACTAAAAGCAGGAGGTACAGCGCGGGGGACAGAGCTTTCATTAAGTCAGAGGTGCAGCGACTGCTTAGGGAGGGGGTCATCGAGGCAAGCACAAGTCCTTGGAGGGCCCAGGAGGTCATTGTTAGGAATGGGGGAGAAAAATAGGATGGTCATGGACTATAGCCAGACCATCAATAGGTTCACGCAGCTCGACGCATACGGTCTACCCCACATCATGGATATGGTCAATCAGATAGCACAGTACAAGGTGTACTCATCCATAGACCTAAAATCCGCTTACCATCAGCTCCCCATCCGCTGGGAGGACCGCCCTTACACCGCCTTCGAGGCGGACGGCAAGCTTTATCACTTCCTGCGCGTTCCCCTTCGGTGTCACGAACGGTGTATCTGTCTTCCAGAGGGAAATGGACCGGACGGTGGACCAGTGCCAACTGAAGGCCACGTTCCCATATCTGGATAACATCACCATCTGCGGTCACAACAGCAGGATCACGACAACAACCTCCAACTATTTTTCCAAGCGGCCAAAGCTTTCAATCTCACCTATAACAAGGACAAGTGTGTTTTCGGAACCGACTTCCTATCCTTGGGTGTGTCCTGAAGAATGGAGTCATTGGCCCTGACCCCGATCGTATGCGCCACCTGTTGGAACTCCCTCTTCCCAATACCCTCAGAGCCCTCAAAAGATGCCTGGGCTTCTTTTCATATTACGCCCAATGGATCTCTAACTACGCAGACAAGGCCCGCCCCCCTGTCAAGTCCACCACATTTCCCCTCTCAGCCGAGGCCCGCGCAGCCTTCAGCTGCATGAAAGGGGACATTGCCAAAGCAGCAATGCATGCGGTGGACGAGGCCGTTCCCTTCCAAGTAGAGAGTGACGCCTCCAACTTCGTGCTGGCTGCTACCCTTAACCAGTCAGGAAGACCAGTGGCGTTCTTCTCCCGTACCCTTCAAGGCCCTGAAATTCGGCACTCCACAGTGGAGAAAGAGGCCCAGGCCATAGTGGAAGCTATTAGGCACTGGAGGCACTATCTCGCCGGCAAAACATTCACCCTGCTGACTGACCAGCGCTCAGTCGCATTCATGTTTAGTAACCAACAGCGGGGCAAAATCAAAAACGATAAAATTCTGAGGTGGAGAATCCAACTCTCCACCTACAACTATGACATCATGTACAGGCCTGGGAAGCTCAACGAGCCCTCCGATGTCCTATCCCGGGGAACATGCGCCAGCGCGCAGATCGACCGGCTATACGCCCTACATATAGATCTTTGTCACCTGGAGGTCACCCGGCTTTTCCACTTCGTGAAAGCCCGGAACCTGCCTTACTCCCTTGAGGAGATCAGGACAATGACCAGGGACTGCCAAGTCTGCATGGAGTGCAAACTGCACTTCTACCGACCCGAAAAGGCACATCTAATCAAGGCCACCCACCCCATTGAGCAACTGAGTGTCGACTTTAAGGGCCCCCTTCCCTCCACCGACCACAATGTGTACTTTCTTAACGTTATCGACGAGTACTCGCGGTTCCTCTTCACTATCCCCTGCCCCGATACCATGATCACGTCAGTCATAAAAGCCCTGTGCAAGCTCTTCACTCTGTTCGGATACCCATGCTATATCCACGGTGACAGAGGGTCCTCGTTTATGAGTGACGAGCTGCGCCAATACCTGCTGGCTAGGGGAATTGCAACTAGTAGGACCACGAGCTATAACCCCTAGGGGAATGGACAGGTGGAGAAGGAGAATGGCACGGTGTGGAAAGCCACACTCTTAGCCCTCAGGTCAAAGGGACTGCCGGTCTCCCGCTGGCAGGAAGTCCTTCCCGAGGCACTCCACTCCATCCGCTCCCTGTTATGCACGTCCACCAGTGCCACCCCTCATGAGCGGCTCTTTTCTTTTCCCAGAAAATCGACCGCTGGGACCACCCTACCAATTTGGCTGAAGTCCCTGGGGCCAGTGCTGCTCTGGAAATATGCGAGGAGCAATAAATACTCCCCGATAGTCGAGAGGGTTCACTTACTTCATGCGAACCCCCAGTATGCCTACGTGGTTTTACCTGATGGGTGGGAGGACACAGTCTCCATCCATGACCTGGCGCCCACAGGAGCACCGGGCCCCTACCCTGAACACTCCATGGTGACTATTGACCCCGTACCCACCGATATATATACCCACGAGACACCGCGCACTCCAAGCCCTACACAGACACTACACGACACTCCCATACCAGGCACGACGCACACGCAAAGGGATTACCGACGCCTAACGTGTTGACACCTCAAGTCAGGCCGGAGCCAGCACAACCGCCGTCGCCGGTGCAATCACCGCCGGTGTTACGTAGATCACAGCGACGGACTCGACCGCCTGATAGACTTGACCTGTAAATATACTTGTTTCAAATATTGTCAGTCACTTCACCCCGCGGGACTCTTTTTAAAAAGGAGGGGTGAATGTGGTAAACCATATATATATGTTGTAACTGGGTTACCTGTCTGGACACGCCCCTCTGCTGACTGCTCCTGTGGCTACCCCCACAGACCCCTGAATAAAGGCGATTGTGCCACTGCTCCGCCCTCAGTCCAGGACAGATACTCAGCATGGACGTTGGTCCATTTACTGTTAATAAAAGCCTTTCAGTATTTACTCTACTTCCAGTCTTTTGGAGTAATTGATATTGCATCAGACTCACTTTCAAGGAATCTACAACTTAGTATTATTTATTTACTTGTTTCATTATTTGTACGAGTTGTCTCCTTTTGCACATCGGTTGTTTGTCAGTCTTCGTTATTCATAGATTTTCATAAACTCGATTTTGCTATAACTGCCTGAAAGAAAACGAATCTCAGGGTAGTTTATGATGATATATACTGTACGCACTTTGATAATAAATTTCCTTTGAACCTTGCACTTTAATTTATTTCAACCCAGTAATAATGATAGAGGAAAGATATATTTCCAAGTTGGAATGGTACAATTCTTGGAGGATAACTTGCAGGAAGTGATGCTTCCATGTATCTGGTTCTTTTGTTCATCTTATTAGTAAAGGCTGCAGGTTTGAGAACTACTGTTAAAGAAACCTTCACAACACGCTGGAGGAACTCAGCAGGTCGGGCAGCATCCGTGGAAAAGATCAGTCGACGTTTCGGGCCAGAACCCTTCGTCAGGACTGTAGAGAAAGGGGGCAGAGGCCCTATAAAGAAGGTGGGGGGAGAGTGGGAAGAAGAAGGCTGGTAGGTTCCAGGTGAAAAACCAGTAAGGGGAAAGATAAAGGGGTGAGGGAGGGGAAGCAGGGAGGTGATAGGCAGGAAAGGTGAAGAAAGAATAGGGGAAAACACAATGGGTAGTAGAAGGAGAGTTGAAGTGGGGACTGCTTCCTACTCCCACTCAGATATGTCCATACATGGCCTCCTCTACTGCCATGATGAGGCTAAGCTCAGGTTGGAGGAGCAACACCTCATATGCCGTCTAGGTAGTCTCCAGCCCATTGGTATGAACATAGAATTCTCCAACTTCCGGTAATTCCCTCCCCCTCCCTTCCCCTATCCCTATGTCATTCTGCCCCCTCCCCCAGCTGCCTATCACCTCCCTCTTGGTTCCACCTCCTTCTACTACCCATTGTGTTTTCCCCTATTCTTTCTTCACCTTTCCTGCCTATTACCTCCCTACCTCCCTTCCCCCACCCCTTTATCTTTCCCCTTACTGGTTTTTCACCTGGAATCTACCAGCCTTCTCCTTCTCACCCTCCCCCCCACCTTCTTTATGGGGTCTCTGCCCCTTCCCTCTACAGTCCTGACAAAGGGTTCCGGCCCGAAACGTCGACTGATCTTTTCCACGGATGCTGCCCGACCTGCTGAGTTCCTCCAGCATGTTGTGAGTGTTGCTTTGACCCCAGCATCTGCAGATTATTTTGTGTTAAAGAAACCTTGGCAATAAGAATTAAAAAGCATCAGAACTGATGGTTTTCTGCAGTGGGTAGAACACATCAGGATGTCAAGACAAAAATTGATTAACTCCATCACAAGAATCAAGTTACCTGATAAGATCTCAAGACCAGAAGATATAGGAGTAGAATTCGGCCATTTGATCCATCAAGGCTGCTCTTCAGGTAGTTATAATAAAGGACAGAATTTGGTGAAGAAGGTACTTATGCATTATGTATCATTCAGCACACAGACAAATTTCTATATTTTCTTAAATGGAAGTGGATCTGGTAATTCCACTGCTTGTGCATGAGAAGATTCTTGTAAATTGTCGCTTTTAAACACTGAAGGAAGTCAACAGTTAAATAATGTTGCAGAATATGGTTTATTTCAAAAAGTCTTTGATGTTTAACAGTTGTAAAATATCATTAATGTTAAAGATCCTCAGCTGGAATTTTGCTGTGAAATAAACATTTGGAAGTCTGTACTAAAATAAGGTGGAATTCTTTTATTATATTTGGCTGGGAAGAGAGACTAAAGGAAATAATTTTAAAGGATACTTTTCCTTCTGGGAGAAACTATTTTGTCTCTCAGACACAACCTCAAAATACTTTACCCGCAATGGTAGTAGTTTTGTTTCTTTAATGTGGTTAATTTTAATATCTAATAATCATATGGTTAAATCTGACAATCAACAGTTGAATGAATGGCATGTCAGCAATGTGGGGCAACTTACACCAACAGCATAAAATGGGAACTGTTGGGCCACCCACTGTTTATGAAACTCTCCAAACATTTGTTCCCAACGAGATATTAATGCGCTGATGTGTTACATTTGTTATTTTATGCTACAGCTGAAGTTGGTGCTACTTGGAATACATCCATGATCTTCATTAAGTAGTGTCATTTGATTGTTACAGCAATGTCAGACTGGATATAATCTTCTACTTTATCAGAAGGACGTCTTTAATAGTCCACCATTTACCTCAGTATCTCTCTGCATGCAAATTTAACGTTTACACTGAGGTCCTGGGGTGGATATTGATTCCACATTCTCAATGAGAGTGCTGTCAAGGAGATATACAAACAATAGTTTGGGACCAGACCACAGACATTCTCATCTAAGTTATAAGACATAAAACACAGTTCACTTCACAATCCCTGCAGTACTCCGCTGGTCAGAAATCCAGTCAGAAACATAATCCTCTGTCACTATCCTCTGTCACTGTCCTCCGCCTCTATTCACCAAGATAATTAAGATGCAATTTGCCAAAATGCCATGGATCCCATGAGCCCTAACTTTCCAGAACGTAAAACATAGGAAAATGCAGCACAATAGAGGCCCTTTGGCCATGACGCTGTGCCGACCTTTTAACCTTTCTAAGGTCAGTCTAACCCTTTGTTCTCACGTTGCCCTCCATTTTTCTTTCATGCATTGTGGTAAACCATATATATGTTGTAACTGGGTTAACTATCTGGACACGCCCCTCTGCTGACTGCCCCTGTGGCTCCTCCCACAGAGCGCTGAATAAAGGTGATTTCGTCTTGCCCCTCCCCCTCAGTCCAGGGGCAGACACTCAGCATGGAAGTCATGTTGTACGGCGAATAAAAGCCTTTCAGTATTTTACCCGACCTCAGTCTTTTGGAGTTATCGAAGGTGCTTCATGCATGTGCCTATCTAAGAGACTCTTAAATGCCCCTTATGTATCTGCCTCTACCACCACCCCTGGCAGTGTGTTCCATGCACCCATCATGCTCTGTGTAAAAAAGCTACCTCTGACATGCTCCAGAAAAATCTTCGGCAGGACTCGGGTCTTGGCCTGAAAAGTTGACGGCACTCTTTTCCATAGATGCCGCCTGGCCTGCCGAGTTCCTCCAGCATTTTGTATGTGTCGCTCTGACATCTCCCTACACTTTCTTCCAATCACTTTAAAAATATGCCCCCTTGTATTAGCTATTTCTGCCTGAGAAAAAAAAAGTTGCTGGCTGTCAACTCTATCAATGCCTCTTATCAGCTTATGTACCTTCATCAAGTCACCTCTTGTCCCCCTTCGCTTCAAAGAGAAAAGTCCTAGCTTATTCTGGACTAGTCCATTATGTAGGACCTTGTCATGTAAACCACATATGCTGCCTTGCTTTCATCATTTTTTAAAATAATCTCTTCAAAACCATTTATCGGATTAAAGTGTTCCCTTCAGTAAAGTAACTTCTCATTTATTCCAGTCTTAGATGCCTCACTAAATGTTATCCCGAGACCAGTGACAAACAGCATGTTTTACATTTGCTTCCAATACAAGAATACACCTGCTACCCAACCTGCTAGGAACTTCCAACATGCCATTTTGTGCTTCTGTGACATTGCCCTATGTCTGAGAAGTAGAGTGGACATAATGTCACTTCCAAGATTAAGCATGAACATGTCAGACTAAGCCACGGTGTTCAAATTATGTTTTAGTGCATTGCTGTTTTTTTAAAACCTCTTTCATATCAAAGTAGAGGTACATCATTAAACTGAAAATACACAACTGAAAATAAACTTCAACCTGTTTATTTGCAAATCCTGTGAATATGCATCTGTTTCTATTTTCTTTTATTTGTATGTTTTACTTCATATTCATTTCCACTGGCAGACATCATGGTCTTGCAGTGGAATGGGTTTAGATCTGTATCTTTACACAACTATTTAAAAACCACATTAAACTCTGATTTTATTTTTTGGCAGAGCTTACACTGGAGATTTTAAAAATCTACATTAGATCTTTCCCAGATGCGAGAGGGAATTCAAACATGTGAGAATTCGTCCTGCATGGAAACTGGGAATGATGCCAAGAAGACCAAAGGGACATTGTCAATAGGTTCTATGGAGAATTCTCAGTAGTTCATATCTGTACGAGAGAACTATGAGCTATCATGCTAAACTAGATATTTATGAACTGCCACAAATAGCAACTTCCTTTTAATCAGTTAGATTTATTGGGCCTGAAGTCGCTTTATCACAGATAATATTTTTAAAATTCCATAGTTTAAAAGAGTAAAGTGGATTGTTTCCACAAATGTAAATGCCTACCATTAATTAGCCTCAAAATATTACAAGTCCTTTGCACTTAATTGTACCAAATGACAATTGCTAGTTTTACAGGTTCACGTTATTGTATGCAACCCAGCACTAAAACTGCAAGATAACAGCATGGACCATCTGGCAATAACATAGATTGTGGCCAATACTTGAGAATCTCAGGAAAGTAAGGGAGCATTAAAGCCTTGAAGCCATCTTCTGTAGTCTCAAGTAATATTGAGTATACTTCCTAAATTTCTCTTTGGCAGATTTTTGTTGCCAACTCTGTCATCCAAGTTACTGCGCCCCCCCTCCCCCTATAATTCTGTTTGTGTTGTGGCACTCCAATTTTTGAGAAAGCCCTTAAGGACAGCAATAGAGGGAGTAGGCACATTGTTCGAACTTCAGGCCTGGAAACAAATAGTCATAGCCATAGTCATACTTTATTGATCCTGGGGGAAATTGGTTTTCATTACAGTTGCACCATAAATAATTATATAGTAATAAAACCATAAATAGTTAAATAGTAATATGTAAATTATGCCAGGAAATAAGTTCAGGATCAGCCTATTGGCTCAGGGTGTCTGACCCTCCAAGGGAGGAATTGTAAAGTTTGATGGCCACAGGCAGGAATGACTTCCTATGACGCTCTGTGTTGCATCTCGGTGGAGTGAGTCTCTGGCTGAATGTACTCCTGTGCTCAACCAGTACATTATGTAGTGGATGGGAGACATTGTCCAAGATGGCATGCAGCTTGGACAGCATCCTCTTTTCAGACACCACCGTGAGAGAGTCCAGTTCCATCCCCACAACATCACTGGCCTTACAAATGAGTTTGTTGATTCTGTTGGTGTCTGCCACTCTCAGCCTGCTGCCCCAGCACACAACAGCAAACATGATCGCACTGGCCACCACAGACTAACTATTAAAAAGTAGGTCTAACTGTTATCCTCCAGCACGTGGGCATTGGACCACAAAACCGGTTATCAATTCTGTAAATGTCACGTCATTTATTCCCACCATCAAGTGGTATTCATCCTTTCCTGTGCTTCAAAGAATCATTTTCCAACATAGGAACTGCTCCAGGATCTAGCTAATGGTTTCATTTCACTCTGGACCTTTCCATATTATACAGTCCTGCTGAGCATTTCTGATCTGACAGAAAATATGAACAAAGCGGGCTCCAAATTTATAACCGCCGTATTACCTTTTAAAACAGAGAGCAAGTAATTTCCAGAGTGGAGAAGAATTTAAGAATGTAGCTCACTGTAGATGCTTGGATACACTTTGGTCAATATCTACAATTGATCAAGGTTACTTATAAGCAGTGAATATTTTTAAGATGTTTCAGATTAGGGTCAATTTCCCTTTTTAATTCTTTCCAATACTTGATTTTGTTTAGTTTCAGATTATGCAATAGTTAAATTGATTGCTTTGGGATGTATTGATTGGTACAGAATCTCTCGTTATAATGTGACTACAGCCAAGATAACATTTCAGCACCGAAGTTCACCTTTCTCAATTTTGAAGGTGAAATATTAGGTAGCATTTCACTGTTAATACTTTGCTATTAATTCCCATGTCTGTGTGAAGACATTGTTTAAAATCTGGGCCTGCAAGAGCAGTAATTCTCCAAACTTACATAAAGTCTGACTTATCCTGTATCCTTCTATGCCATTATGTCTCAGGTGCTTACCAAAATACTTCATGTACATATGTTGTGTCACCATCACCCACCCAGGTCATGTGCTCCTGGTTTCAATTATTCTTTAAGTGAAAAATTTCTTCATCAAAAGTCTTAAACTTATGTCTTCTGGTGAAAGACTCCTATGATAAGGGAACAGGATTTTGTGTGGCAAGTGTAACTGCACACAGGGCACTGTAGCCTAACGAATGCTTTATGTAGCTGAACTAAAACATCCTTGTTCTTATATTCTATGCCCCAGCTAATGAAACTGGAATCTTGCATGGTTTGTAAAGTTGAAGGTAGTTTCTGTCTCCGTCATATATTAGAACACAGAACAAAGTGTTCCAGAGCCCTAGTGCATTGAATGAGAAAAACAGATCCTCTTCTCTCTTCTAATTCTTCTGCATATCTAATGTCTTTGCCCATTAGTTACTGACTAATGAGGCTTGACATGAGGCACATCAAGACCCTTCTGCCCCCCTCACTGGACCCCCTGCAGTTTGCATACCGTCCCAACTGCTCAACAGACGACACCATTGCCATCACCCTCCACTTGGCCCTAACCCACCTGGACAAAAAAGACACGTACGTTCGAATGCTGTTCATAGACTTCAGTTCAGCATTCAACACAATCATTCCTCAGAAACTGATTGGAAAGCTGAGCCTACTGGGCCTGAACACCTCCCTCTGCAACTGGATCCTAGACTTCCTGACTGGGAGACCTCAGTTAGTCCACATTGGTAGATCATCTCCAACACCATCACACTGAGCACGGGGGCCCCCCAAGGCTGTGTGCTGAGTCCACTGCTGTTCACTCTGTTGACCCACGACTGTGCTGCAACACACTGCTTGAATCACATCATCAAGTTCACCGATGACACGACTGTGGTGGGTCTCGTCAGCAAGAATGATGAGTCAGCATACAGAGAGGAGGTGCAGCGGCTAACGGACTGGTGCAGAGCCAACAACCTGTCTCTGAATGTGAACAAAACAAAAGAGATGGTTGTTGACTTCAGGAGGACACAGAATGACCACTCTCTTCTGAACATCGACGACTCCTCCGTAGAGATCGTTAAGAACACCAAATTTCTTAGTGTTCACCTGACGGAGAATCTCACCTGGTCCCTCAACACTAGTTCCAGAGCAAAGAAAGCCCAGCAGCGTCTCTACTTCCTGCGAAGGCTGAGAAAAGTCCATCTCCCACCCCCATCCTCACCACATTCTACAGAGGTTGTATTGAGAGCATCCTGAGCAGCTGCATCACTGCCTGGTTCGGAAATTGCACCATCTTGGACCGTAAGACCCTGCAGCAGATAGTGAGGTCAGCTGAGAAGATCATCGGGGTCTCTCTTCCTGCCATTACAGACATTTACACCACACGCTGCATCCGTAAAGCAAACAGCATTATGAAGGACTCCATGCACCCCTCATACAAACTCTTCTCCCTCCTGCCATCTGACAAAAGGCACCGAAGCATCCAGGGTCTCACGACCAGACTACTGTATGTAACAGTTTCTTCCCCCAAGCCATCAGACTCCTCAATACTCAGAGCCTGGACTGACACCAACCTACTGCCCTCTACTGTGCCTATTGTCTTGTTTATTATTTATTGTAATGCCTGCACTGTTTTGTGCACTTTATGCAGTCCTGGGTAGGTCTGTAGTCTAGTGTAGTTTTGTGTTGTTTTACGTAGTTCAGTGTAGTTTTTGTATTGTTCATGTAGCACCATGGTCCTGAAAAACGTTGTCTCGTTTTTACTGTATACTGTAACCGCAGTTATGGTCGAAATGACAATAAAAAGTGACTTGACTTGACTTGACTTGACTTGAAATCTCTGCTACTGGAGTTTCCTACTCAAAGGCCTCTCATAACAACATGCACAAGTATAAATGACATGTCTATTTACGTGCAGAAAAGTAGGATTTGATTGTGGTGGATACCACTTTCCATATTGTACGAAAAGAAAAGCTCGAAGTATCTGATCACCAGGAAATGAGAGTATTAAATTTATTGCTGTCATTATACTTTCTTAAGCAGTTTCAGCAGCACAGAAAGTAGCTATGAAACTCAATTCCTTTTGATAAATAGGTTCACTGACCTATTTGTCTGGAATTCATGAGCTAAATTGGGTGAAAATATCTGTAATATTTTCAGAAATTAAAATGTATCTTTCTGATAAAAAATAAAACTTGGTTAAGAAGAATGAGGTGATGCGTAGGTGTGGTACAGATAGTAAGAAACTTCTCCCTATTTTGAGGTGTCTAAGACCAGAGGGCATATATTGTATGTTTAAGAAGAGAAAGAAAGGGTTCAGAGGAGATCTGAGGAAGAAAACTTTCACCCAAAGGGTGGCTGTAACTTGGAATGCACTGTCCGAGAAGATGGTGGAGATAGGAGCCCTCACAGAGTTTACAAAACTACTAGACAAGCACTTGAATCACAAAGGCTGGTAAGGTATGCACTAAGTGCTAGAAGTAGGATTAGAATAGATAAAACAATAGTTGGCATCAACATGGGGGTGGGCTGATCAGCTGGTTTCATACTGTATAACTCTTATAAATCTAATGTGGCACCTGATGCTTTGGAAACCCTGATGGAGCATCATCTGATACACTCATTGATCCAGATTGTAAACTGGGTTCCAGAGTGCAAGCAGAACCTGCAGTCAGAGGTAGGGTCCAGCTGAAGCTGTGGTTGAGGGCCATAACATTGGGATTCAGAAACTTGGGTAGATTAGCATTTGCAGCTTTTTAATTATTTCTGTTTTGCACTATTTTTAATGTAACTATTTAACATACACATATATACACTTATTGTAATTGATTTACTTATTTATATTCTATACTATCATGTATTGCATTGTACTGCTACTGCTAAGTTAAAAAAAATTCACATCATATGCCAGTGATATTTAATCTGATTCTGAAGTCCAGAGTGCTTGTCTATTTCCTGTTCGCTTTGAACTTCCTGATCACTAGATAAAATTATTGTAGCATATTAAAAAAAAGGAGAAATAAAAAAGTCTGTTGGATGTTAAAAGCATTAGCACCTAATAGTCCAGAAAATCTGTTAGTTCAGCAATATCAAGTCCTGAGGGTGCAGGATTATGAGAATTTCACGGTACAATGATTTTAGGTTTGCATTAGCAAGATACTTTTGAAAGGTACAAAAGAAATACTTCAATGGCAAATGTTTTCTTTGGTACTTAAAGTTGTTAAAATGCCTCTTTAATTGATTTCTGAGTAATCTCATCCCTTAGAATTTGTTCGGCCATCTATACATCTTTTACTGACAAAACTCCCTCTGGGTATTGGAGATGAAGTGGTTCCCCAAACCTAACCAGGAAAGCAGTTCTGTGGATCACAAGATTCACTTTTAAATTTGGAATTCATATTCTGTGAGATAATTACCTGCTGTAATTAGTTTCACAGTCACACTTACACAGCCTTCTCAAAGACCATCCATCTGGAGTCTATTGAACCTAAGGCATAGATACTTGACATTTTAGTGATGCCCGCCAGCAAGCTTCTGCTCCTGCTTGCTTTTCATTCTCTCCTCCTCCATGTTTTAACTTTCCTCCTCAAGGATAATAGAATTCCCAACGGAAAATTCATTATTTTCCTGTGCAAAGGTCTCCATGATTCTCATAAATTTTCACAAGCTACCTAAGCATCTTTAGAAAATGCAACATCAAGATAACAGAACTGGCTGCAGCCAGTAATATTGCTGTGTGCTCTTTCACATCCAATTGCCCCTTGGCAATTAACTTGACTTTGACTTTGACCTTGACATTTCCAGTCTCATGCTGTCCCCATCTATTGTAGCAACACTACATTTACACTGGCATGAGTTTCTAGGTGGTAAGTCGAAGCAGATACAGGGAAGTCTTGGACAGTAGGTGTGCTAAACTATGTTTTCCTCAAATGAAGCAAAGCATCTTCTGACACTAGATTAGAATCACAGCAGAAACACAAGGAAGACATCACAGCTTTTTTTCCCTCCATTGCCGCACTGCCGTCTGCGGCCACCGGTGGTCTCCAAGAAAGTATCCCTCTGACTCAGGAATCCAACAACACTGGGAGTTGGACCTGCTTTCTTTCATGATGAGGTTATGCAGCTTGCCATGGAAGGATCTGGTTTGTGGCTCCAGTTACATAAGCTCACCAAAAATCTACTTTATTCAGATACAGGTTTCCTATTTATCACTGGTATGGTAATAGTACAATGGCATTCGTTAAAGTATGAAGAAAATTGAAAAAGGCTAAAGTGGTTTAATTTTGTTTTCCATTTTTCTTGACTGAGGGTTTATATTAAAATGCTAAATATGCCATGAAACATATTTAATATTAATGTAAAATAATGATTCTTGCAATATTCATTTTGATAAAAAGGTAACATAGACCTAGAGTAAATTTGAATAGTCATAGCGTCATAGGCACTACTGCATGGAAACAGGCCCTTCGATCCATCTAGTTCATGCCGAACTATTAATCTGCCTAGTCCCATCAACTGGTTCCGGATCATAGCCCTCCGTACCCCTCCTATCCATGTAAATATCCAGGTTTCTCTTAAAAGTTGAAATCAAACCCTCATCCACCACTTCTGCTGGCAGCTTGTTCCACACTCTCACCACCCTCTGAGTGAAGAAGCTCCCCTTTGTGTTCTCCTTAAACATTTCACATGAAGAAGCTTCTGCATAAACACATCAATTTGCTATTGCATACAAAACAAATACCTTGTTCTTTATGGCGTAGAATTCCACGTCCCATTCCCATTCTGATATGTCTATCCACGGCCTCCTCTACTGTAAAGATGAAGCCACACTCAGGTTGGAGGAGCAACACCTTATATTCCGTCTGGGTAGCCTCCAACCTGATGGCATGAACATTGACTTCTCAAACTTCCGCTAATGCCCCACCTCCCCATCGTACCCCATCCGTTATTTATTTATATACACACACATTTTTTTTCTCTCTCTCTCCTTTTTCTCCCTCTATCCCTCTCACTGTACCCCTTGCCCATCCTGTGGGCTTCTCCCCCCCCCACTTTTCTTTCTCCCTAGGCCTCCTGTCCCATGACCATCTCATATCCCTTTTGCCAATCAACTGTCCAGCTCTTGGCCTCATCCCTTCCCCTCCCATCTTCTCCTATCATTTTGGATCTCCCCCTCCCCCTCCCACTTTCAAATGTCTTACTAGCTCTTCTTTCAGTTAGTCCTGATGAAGGGTTTCGGCCTGAAACGTCATCTGTACCTCTTCCTATAGATGCTGTCTGGCCTGCTGCGTTCACTAGCAACTTTTATGTGTGTTCTTTGTTCTTTATAATCATTTTGAATGTTGAATACTACGAAGATCTGAGAAATAATTCCTATTTCCCAGTAAGGACAATTGATTAAATTATAATAATAGTCACACACATTGTATTGTCCAGCCAAATTTATTTGCTTCTAGTTTAAAAACATGGTATCATTCTATTTAATTACTTGGGCTCAGATTTGCAAGCACTTGGCATTAAGACCAAAATAGGAACTCACATAATTCCCACAAGTCAGCTCAGCACAGCTGCTGATACTGCTTCTTGACCATAAAAGAAAAGCATCAACCCTAAAAGACACACAGGCCTTTGAGAGCCAGGGCACTGAATAGCTGTTGTGAATGATGCTGCAAGGGAGAAGGAGGCTGCTCCCATATTCATCAATTGTTCATGGAAGTTCCCACCATTCAGATACATGCTGGGAAGAGAGTCCAGCAAACCAGAAGAGGCTGGCAGGATATGGCTGCAGTAACCACATACTTTGAGAATCCTCACACAATAGAGCAATCAAAAAGAAATTTCATGTCCTCTCAAGGTAAGTGATCCATGAACCACTTTTAACACATCCATATTAGATGTCTTCATTGGAAAGAGCAATTTATATAGGTTTCTAACTTCCTTAAGCACCTATCAGGAAATATAAGATGTTTAACAAGCTGGTTAAATAAATAAAACAGAGATTTATTCACTTGTGTGTGTGTGTGTGTGTGTGTGGTGTCTATAAGACCATAAGACACAGAAGCAGAATTAGGCCATTTAGCCCATCGAGTCTGTTCCACCATTCCATCATGGCTGATCCTGGATCCCACTCAACCCCATACACCTGCCTTCTCACCATAACCTTTGATGCCCTGATCAATCAAGAAACTATCAATTTTCGCTTTAAACATACTCATGGTCTTGGCCTCCACAGCTGTCTGTGGCAGAGCATTCCTCAAATTCGCTACTCTCTGTCTAAAAAAAATCTTCCTTACTTCTGTTCTAAAGGGTCTCCCCTCAATTCTGTGGCTGTGCCTTCTAGTTCTGGATACCCCCTCCAGAGAAAACATCCTCTCCACATCCACCTAATCTAGTCCTCTCAACATTTGGTAGGTTTCAATGAGATCCCATCCCCCCCCCCACCCACCATTCTTCTGAATTCCAGTGAGTACAGACCTAATGCTGCCAAACATTCCTCATATGTTAACCCCTTCATTCCTGGAATCAACCTCGTGAAATTCCTCCGGATGCTCTCCAATGACAATACATCCTTTCTGAGATATGGGACCCAAACTTGTTGCCAATACTCCAAGTGAGGCTTGACTAGTGTCTTATAAAGCCTCAGCAATATCTCCTTGTTTGTATATTCTGTTACCCTTGAAATGAATGCCAACATTACATTTGCCTTCTTTACCACAGACTCAACTTGTAAATTAACCTTCTGGAGTCTTGCACGAGGACTCCGAAGTCCCTTTGCATCTCTAATATTTGAATTTTCTCTCCATTTAGATAATAGCCTGCATTTTGCTCCTTTTACCAAAATCATTATCATACATTTCCCAACACTGTATTCCATTTGTCACTTTTTTCCCATTCTTCCAATTTGTCTGTCCTTCTGCAATCGCATTGTTTCCTCAGCACTACCTACCCCTCCACCTATCTCCATATCATCTGCAAACTTTGCCAAAAAGCCACCAATTCCATTATCCAAATCATTGACAAACAATAAGAAAAGTAGCGATCCCAAAACTGACCCCTGAGGAACACCACTAGTCGCTGGCAACAACCTCCTGCCTGTCAGCCATTCCTTCATCCTTTATCTGTCTTATAATGCCATGGGACTTTACCTTGTTAAGCAGCCACATATGTGGCACCTCATCAAACCCCTTCTGAATTCCAAGTAAATGACATCCACTGCCTCTCCTTTGTCCATCCTGCTTGTCACTTCCTTGAAGAACTATAATGGATTTGTCAGGCAAGATTTCCCTTTACAGAAACCATGCTGTCTTTGATTTATTTTATCATTAGTCTCCAAGTACCCCGAAAACTCAACCTTATTAATGGACTCCAACACTTTCCCAACCACTGAGGTTAGGCTAACTGGCCTATAATTTCCTTTCTTTTGCCTTCCTCCCTTCTTAAAGAGTGGAGTGAATTTTGCAATTCTCCAGTCCTCCAGAACCAGGCCAGAATCAAGTGATTCTTGAAAGATCATAACCAATGCATCTGCTATCTCTTCAGCAACCTCTTTCAGGACTCTGGGATATAGTCCATCTGTCCAGGTGACCTATCCACCTTAAAACCTTTGAGTTTGCCTAGCACTTTTCCCTTTGTAATAGATGCAAAATACCCATTAAGTTCATCTGCCATTTCTATGTCCTCCATTACTACCTCACCAGCATCATTTTCCAGTGGCCCAAAATCAACTCTTTATATAACTGAAAAAACTTCTGGTATCCTACTTTTGTGACGGGATCCTGAATTATCTCTATGAACTGTGCTTTTAAAAGGAGAGAGAGAGAGAGAGTTGTTCAACACAAGCACCTTGCTATTAAGAGAGAGAGAGATGAAGACTGCTTTGAGATGGTGTTACGGTTTCTCTGCAGTGTGTTTACACTTTTGCAAGGATACTGCCAGCTTCTGTGGTCCGACAGAGAGAGAAGGGAGGAGCTACTTGATGGACAGCTTGTGTTCTGCATGGTGAGATAAATAGAAGGTCAGCTTATAGACTCACAGACACGTGATTTTGGAGGATCGATCAGGCAGATCGATCAGTGGCTCTCACAGTGTGAAAAAGGCGTGAGCGGTGGGGAGTTATTCGTGTGCCCAACCCTCGCCTGGGTTGATAATTCCACTGCAGAAGAACGGTCCCCTTTGTTGTGGTCACATTCAGTGACTTCTAAAGGATTTTGGAGGACAACGGGAAGATCGACAACGTCAGCTCACCTGAAGACTAAAACCTCTCTCTCTCTCTCCATCACTACCCCACTCAATACCACGAACTGAACTGAACTTTACTCATCACTGTAAGGCTGTATCTATTTACCCCTAGGCTTGAAGAAGTTTGGTTTTCATATATTTCCACACTTATATACATATACTCTTTGCTAACCTGTTTAATATATCTGAAATTATATTATTGTATTACGTAGTTACTAATAAATAGTATTAATGAATAACAATACCAGACTCCAAAGTGTTTTCTATTTCTGCTGGTTCTTTAACCCGTCATGGGCTATGTGACACTTTATATAATTTGCTAGTTTGCCCTCATATTCATCTTTTCCCTTCTTATTGCTTTTTTAGTTGCCTTTTGTTGGATTTTATAAGTTTTCCAATCATCCAACTTCCCACTCACTTTTGCTGCATTATATGCCGTTTTCTTGGCTTTTATGCAGTCCTTAACTTCCCTTGTCAGTCACAGTTGCCTAGTCCTGCCATTTGACAACTTCTTCTTTGGGACATGTCTATCCTATGCCATGTGAACTAGTCCCAAAAACTTCAGTCACCTTTGCTCTGCTGTCATCCCCGCCAGTATTCCCCTCCAATCCACCTGGGCAAGCTCCTCACTCATGGCTCTGTAATTCCCTTTATTCCATTGTGATACTGATACAAGTGAGTCATGCTTCTCCCTCTCAAATTGCAGTGTGAATTCAATCATATTATGATCACTGTCTCCTAAGGACTCCTTTACCTTAAGCTCACTAATAAAATCTGGATTATTACACAGCACACAATCTAAGATAGCCTTTCCCCAAGTAGACTCAAGCACAAGCTGCTCTAAAAAGACATCTCACAGGCATTCAACAAATTCACTCTCTTGTGATCCGACATGAACCTGATTTTCCCAATCTCCTTGCATATTGAAGTCCCACATTACAATTGTGACATTACCCTTTCCAGCTCCCTTTGCACTCTCAACCCCACTTCTTGACTATTTGGAAGCCTATATATGATCCCCATAATGTTTTTTTTACTGTTGTAGTTTCTTAACTCCATCCGCAAAGATTTGATATTCCTGGCCCTTTGTCACCTCTTTCTAAAGATGTAATTCCGTATGTTACCAACAGAGCAACACCACCTCCTATACCTTCCTGCCTGTCCTTTCAATTCAAAGTTATCCTTTGATATTAAGCTCCCAACTATGACAGTGATGCCCATAACATACTAGCCAATCTCTAATTGCTCCACGAGTTCATCCACCTTGATCCAAATACTACATGCATTAAAATACAGCACATTCAGTCCTGTATTATGTACCCTTTTGAATTTTGCCTCTGTGGTACAATGTAACTCTTTGCACTGTCTGCATTTGTACCCAATCATCGACTTGTCCTTCCTTACATTCATATTACACCCACGATCTACTTGTAAACTTGTGTCATAATCTGTGAAGGAGAAACTGCAAAAATAACTCAGTAGAATTTCAAAGTGTCATCCGAGCTAACTAGTTGGTTATTGGTGAATTACCCAGATGACAATAATTAACATGTACAGAAGTTTCCTTAGCTTACACAGTGGGGTTGTGATTTTGTGCATTTTATTTTGGAGAAGTATCTCCCTGTCTCAGGGAAATCCTGTGGTCCATGCTGACAATGATTTCTACCTCCAATCATCTGAGAGATGACACTATCGTAGGTGTCCACCTCACTGCTTCCTTCATCTTGCTCACCTGCTCTTCAGGCCCATCCTTATATGCCTCAGGGTCCAGAATTTTTTGTTGCTCTTTGTCCACCACAACTTCCCAGAAACATGACATTGACTATGAGGAAATTCTTCTCAAATTGCAAAATGTTCTGCCCGGGGGGCAGGGGGGGAGTAGAAATCTTTTCTTTTCATTGCAAGATACGGGTTACTGAGCCAATCACAATCAAGAGAAAATTTGCAGTTGCTTTAAATCCAAGCAACACACACACATAAAGTGCTGGAGGAACTCAGCAGGCCAGGCAGCATCTTTGGAAAAGAGTCCTGCTGAAGGGTCTCGGCCCGAAACATCGACTACGCTCTTTTCCATAGGTGTTGCCTGGCCTGCTGAGATCCTCCTGCATTTTGTGTGCGTTGCACTGGTTATTAAGCAGAGCTTTTATGGGCACATGAATGATTGCCTGAGATCAAAGGGAGCCAGTAAATCCAAATCCTTGAGATGACCTTTATTTCTCACTGAAATCAAAATTAATGGAACTATTTCTTTGTAAACACAATGTCTTGGTAGCTTCATTGATAGAAAAGAGGGCAGCAACTTGAAGGTGGGGCTGCAGTTACATATAAAGTTTCTGTGGTAAGGAAGCGGAGAGTGAAGATAACCTTGACCTCCATGCAGAAAGCAGTCAGGCATAGTCAAAGCTCTTACTGCAGGATGTCCAATTTTTCAGTGACAATTGTTGATTTTCACTGATGTGCATATTTGGTTCCTGCTCTCAAGCCTCTGATCCACCCAGGACCACAACAAATCACCAACGTTAGAGTGCTGCCAACAGTATCACAAACTGAGACACCCATGAAATGAAAATGTAAGATAGCTGTTTTCTGTGAAATCAAACACCCCCTGTTAATTTTGGCACACTCTATGGATTTTGCAATTAATTTGAACAGCCTCCAGTAAATTCTCAAATTGCCCAGTCAGATTTCCATTTGTCAGCAGAGCATCCCTTTATGGGGTAGGAATAGAAGCATCTAGTTCTATTGATACTGTTCCATGATGGTTATAATGTGGAGGTTTGTGATTTAATTTATGCTGGTGCCAGAAGAAATTATATGGCACAGCAATTGACATCATGAGACATCAGGAAAAATCAGGCTTGTTATTAGGTACCATGTCTGGAAATGACCAGTCCAGTCAAGGGAACAAGGCAGAAAACATTCCCAGAACAATCTGCCACGATTTGAATGAACAGCACCTAAAAAGGGGGCAATCCAATTTTTGACTTTTTTCCTCATGAAATCTTTCCCATGAACTCTTACCCAGACAGTTAGTTATTTACAACAAAATATGCGTACATGCATCCCGTCACAATGTACAAAAATGACAGCAATCTGTTAGGTCAGCTGAAAAAGTCATTGGCTGAAGTCTACCATCACAGCAGGACGTCTGTATGTCAAGGATAAAGAAGCAGGCTTTGAAAAGTTGTTATGGACATGACCCACAATGGAAAAACTGCATTTTCCAAAGACTCTCTTCTGCAAAGTGCTATAGGGCTATTAAAACAATATTTATAATGCAATCTTAAAAGTTTCTTCCCCCCCTCCCCCAGGCAGTTAATCTGATCAACCATTCTCATTATCCCCTCCACTGTAAACACTATAAACCACTTTTATAATACTGTTACATTGTAAATAGATGCTGGTATTTAAGTACTTTAACCTCTAACTTTACTTTTTTATATAATCCTTTATACTTCATAATTGTTGAATGTTGTCTTTTGTTCACACCTGAAACAACACAGGGTAAATCCATATAAATCCTAATACATGTAAATCCATATAGGAGAGTAAAGGTGATCCTTGATCGTAATTTCTTGAGTTCTGTGTCTGGCACCAGGAAAGATCAGGCATGTTAACGGGACCATGTCTGGAAATAACCAATCTAATCAAGGAAATTATTCAAAGGTTTCAAAGGTTCATTTATTTTCAAAGTATACTACTCTGATATTCTTCTTCTCCAGATGAAGCCAAGAAAGATAAGAAAGACAGCACGATCGTCAATCCCCAAATCCCTCCTCCAGCACAAAAACTGAACAAAACAAAAAGGCACATCAACCCCGTGCCCCCCCCCCAAATCCCCCGCCCTACACAAAAAAAATAAGAAAGATCGGGCGAGAAACAGAATATAAAAAGTAGTAAGACTGAAAGAAAGTTTATAGTCCATGTCCACATTCAAACCGCAGAAAACCTGGGCAATATTCTCCAGGCCCAGTGGCAGGCTGTTCCCTCTCTGGTACAGAATGATCAAAAGACAGGCAGCTGGCCTCGATGCTTCAATCTCCCTCGTCACGTTAATCAGCACACAATGGAAGCTTTAATTAGTGAAATGGAGCCAAACATCGGCATGTAAGTAATCTACCACAATTTGAACAAACAATGTCGAAAGAGCGACAATGCAATTTTTGATCTTTTTTTTCCTCATGCACTCTTACCTAAACAACATCATAATCATCAGTTATTTACAATAAAATATGAATAAATACTTCCTGCTGGGTTATTTTAGAAATAAATGAATTTGGGCAATTGGTGGCAGCCAGCTACCCTCTCACCAGAACATTATTGTCAAACATAACTCTGTCATGAACAGACAAGCATCATTTTTAACAGGAGTCCCTGATTAATGGTCATGCCTTCTTAATATACAAGCATTTGAAACCAGAATTTCAATGAATAATGGAACTTTATAGAAAGTCATTCAACCTGCAGCATCTGTGGGATTTAACCTCAATGCATTTATAATTTAAGAAAACAAGAGTTCCCTGTGGATGCTTCTAATAATGTAACTTAGTCCACAATTTAAAATTGCTTCAGTCTGAGAATAATTTTAACTCAATATAATTCAGCAGATTAGTGGCACAAAACAAACTACTATCATAATGACTGTATACATCACAAGTAAACATGCCTACACAGAACACTGAGCACCTTTTGCACCAAGTTATGTTAGTTCTTTAACAAAGACAAACTTTGCATTGGAAAAATGAACACACATTTATTTACAGTACACAGCTTCTAGTTTCACACTGAGTGCAAGCAACCAGTTCACCAATGTCACTTTCAGTTCTGGGCAAAATGCCCGCGTTTCATATTGGGAAGTGAAGTTCTCTATTATGTACACACATAATACACAGATCTTCCCCCTTTAGAGAAAACATACACAATGCTCTGCCCTCATAAACCTGCAAGAAACAACAATGCTTTCCACAAAGATATTTACATTAACTTCAATTGAAATGAGCAAAATCAGTCCCATTTCACTCATAAACTCTGAATCAGCCTTGGTGGCGATTCAATGATCTTTTGTTCTGCTATTTGTCTCCACAGATGTATTGCTTTCCTTTGCTGTGTTAATATTAGAGTCTTTCTGAACAAGTTTACTTTTCACATCTGCTGCCAAGATCCTATCTGTTTGTCTCTGTACTTGTTCTTGCTGCGTGAACATAATTCGCTCCACATACCTCATAATGGAGCTGAGGATTGTGGAGATATTTTTGATTTCTTGTCCTTAATTGGAAGTCAGTGACAGACAGGTTGCATAATGTGGAAGCAAGACTGGCGACTTCTTCATCCTGATCACCCTGTTCAGCACTGGCAGCCTGACAATCACTGGTGTAGCTGATACAGATGTCTATGGAAGGTGGATTTCTTGTGCTTCTCTTGCAAAACCATTCTGGGGCTCTCAAGTTCTCTTGCTTAACCTCTCTGGAGCTCTCATGGATGTTGTTACGAGTTTCTCGAATTACATCAGGAGAGCACCTGAGCCCCTTAAAGACATCTGAGTACTCTTCCATGAGTGACGCCTGGTCATCTTTGGTCTGTGAAGCTACTATAAAAACTGTTCCCACGGGGTTGAGCCTTTCACATGCAGTCAGACCTAATGTTGGCTGCACTTGTCTTTCCACAATCAGTAGCTGCTCCTTTAGTGCTGCCCCTTGTGCTCAATGAACACCATACAGCTCCCTTTTACTGGAACATTCTCTGGTCGTGGCTGTTAGAGTGAGATTTTTTGAGTAGATGATTTGTTTACACTTAAATAACTTTGGCCACCAGACTTCTATTTGACTATTTGACAAAGTACTGAGGATTCAGTCCACAACAATGCGCTTCCTAAAAAGGTGTGACCAGATGCTTCTGGCACCGTAGTTTGACCAGATGCTGTAGTTTCAAAGACAGTATTATCTATACATTATAAATATTAATTGTCTTCTATGTTAGCACGTAAAATGCCAAATAAATGTATTGTGGATTTAACTACATTCCTAAAGGCTGTGGATACCAACCCAGACTTTTGGCATCAGAAGGAAAGGATGAAGTTAGGTGGTGTGATATTTTGCATGTAACTTCAATAGGAAGCATTGTCTATGCATTGTCCATAACTTTTTAAGTAGCGATTGCCTTTGTGTTTAGCATATAAACATCAAGCCCACATTGGGCTAGCAGACCTTTCCACCGAAAGTGTCTCCGTCCGTAGATGCCTGCTGTGTCGTGTTGTGTCAAATAAAGCAGCTGCTTTGTATCTACCAGTGACTCTGTCTCTCCGGTGATCTCATCCACGCCTAAACAGTGGCAACAACTTTGTACTCATTGTTAGTAAGGTCAAAGAGCTGATTGTGGTCTTCACAGAGGGTAGAATGAGGGAACACAAACCAATCCTCATAGGGGGATCAGAATTGGAGAGAGTTTGTTGGTGTTGCAATAAAAAAATTAGTAAAAAAAAAGAATTGGAGAGAGTGAGAAATTTCAAGTTCCTGGGTGTCAGTAAGTCTGAGGACCTAATCTGGACACCACATATTGATGCAGCTATAAAGAAGGCAAGACAGTGGTTATATTTCATTTGGAGTTTGAGGAGATTTGGTTTGTCACCTAAAACACTTGAAATCTTCTTCAGAGCATTCTGACTGGCTCTTTTACTGTCTGGTATGAGGGGGCTACTGCATAAGATCAAAGTAAGTTGCAGAAAATTGTAAAATTAGTCAGCTCCATCATGGGTACCGTCCTCCGTGGTATCCAAGAGATCTTCAAGGAGTGGTATCTCGGGAAGGCAGTATCCATCGTTAAGGGTTCCGCCAACCAGGACATGCCCTCTTTTCATTGCTACCATCAGGAAGGAGATACAGAAGCCTGAAGGCACACACACAGCTATTCAGGAACAGTTTCTTCCCCACTGCCATCTGATTTCTAAATGAACGTTGAACCCAAGAACAGCACCTCATTTTTTAAAATTTACTTCTGTTTTTGCACTACTTTAATTTATACAGTAAGACTATATATGTATACTTACTGTAACTCAGTTGCTTTTCTATGTTTATCATGTATTGCATTGTACTGCAGCTGCAAAGTTAAATATCACAACATATGCCGGTGATAGTCAACCTGATTCTAATTCAGTGTCAGCTCTGCTGATAAGCCAGAAAAAGGAGGACACCTCAAAAAACAAAAGCACTTTCAGGGTGTTCCTGCAGAGTTTGGTGTGCCAACAAGCAATGCACATGCAGGAAGAATAAGTTGGGTTATGGAGATTGCTACAAGTTAGCCAGCAATCTACGTCAGAATTGTCATAGCATGACTCGAGAGCTGTTCAGTTTAAATGAATTTGATGGATCTTTTAAACTGGCTGATCCACCAAATCAAATTTTTGCATCTTTGAGCCACTCAGAGACTATGGTCCAGCAGCACTCAGGTCTGTGGTGATAAATGCTTTGAGAGGTTGGTCATGGCTAGAATCACCTCCTGTTTCAGTAAGGACCTGGACCCACCGTAATTTGCCTATCACCACTGTATGGATCTATTTCTTTTAACGCAATGACTCTTCTTAGCACTAATTATTGAATGATAACTCACACATGTACGTTGATTTCCTGCTCTCTCTGCTAAGTGAATATACACATTAACTTGGTCTCTGAGTGCATGTCTTTATTTATTTAATATGAAATTGTACACACAAAACAAATTGTCGATGAGTACAAACCTGAATGTCAACGGATATCACCAACTACACTGTCAGTTATGAGATGACAGAATTCGGAGGAAGGGACAGAGACAGCGAGAGAAAAGAGCGAACTGAACCAGTACGGTGAGGGAGAAGGTGGTCACGAATGCTAGAAAAGGGCACGTGAATAATGGTGCACAGTACACAGTGAGAGATGCACAACAAACAAAGCTAAAGTAAAAGTAATGTGACGATGGCCTTAGTTGGGAAAGTTGATGAACTTGATAGTGCTAATGAGGATTGGGAATTGTATCTCGAGAGGGTTGAACTGTATTGTAATGCTAACGATGTGGTTGAGGTAAAGAAAGTCTCCACAATTCATCATTTAATGACTGCCAGAATATACAGTTTCTTAAGCAACTTAGTAACTCCTGAAAAGCCAGCAAGACATTCAATGAAATCGTTGCCATTTTGCTAAATCACTTGAGCTCAAAACTGCTAGTAATTGCAGAGAGTTTTAGATTTCACAAAAGGAACCAGTCAAAGAATGAAAACATTTCTGAATACAT
Source organism: Mobula birostris (assembly GCF_030028105.1). NCBI lineage: Eukaryota > Metazoa > Chordata > Chondrichthyes > Myliobatiformes > Myliobatidae > Mobula > Mobula birostris. The sequence goes on from NC_092379.1 coordinate 118,185,976, forward strand.
TGCAGAAGTGTGCAAATTTTCCCAATACTGTGACTTTGGAGATAGACTTTCTGATGCATTAAGGGACAGGCTTGTACGTGGCATGCATAATCAAAGCACTCAAAAGAACCTACTGTCAGAAAGAGACTTAACCTTAGAATGGACATTCACCATTGCCATATCATTAGAGACTGCAGCAAAGGACAAGTCAGAATTACAGAAAAAGAGTTCAGAATGTGAAATTCGCAAAATGTCCCTGAATGGTGCATAAAACCAAAAATGTTATCGATGTGGCAAATCCATCCATGAAGCAAGTGATTGTTGGTTCAAAGAAAGGGTTTGCAGAAAGTGTCACAGGCAAGGCCACATAGAGAGAGTGTGTAAGTCAGACAAAAAACACAAGCAAAGAGAAAAATCGCATGGAGTGAAAAGTTTCAAACACAAAACTAAACAAATGCATAAAGTGACTGAATGTGAAACTGAATTAGACAACACAGAGCGTGACAAAGCTGAGCTGCCGTGCCTAGAACTATATGGCGATACTGAAGCAGATTGCAAAATCATAAAATGAAGCTGGATACAGGGTCAGCTTTGACTACAACAGACTGTTTTCTAAGCTTGGTGATGCTAAAGACCTACTAGGTGAAAAAGTGTCTCCCAAAGGCAAACTGAAAGTGAATATGATATATGGAGGCTAAACACAGCAGTTAGGACTTTATGTGTTGAAAAGTGGAAGGCCAGCACTTTTCAGATGTGAATGGTTGAGAAAAATCCAACTAGATTGGCACACAATTAAAGTTCTCAGTGTGTCATCAACAAGCAACTGCAGCCCAGCCCAAAGGTTGTCACAGCTGCTTAATACTAATAAGAAGGTGTTTGAGAAGGGTATTGGTGAACTCAAAGGCACAAAGGCCAGAATTGAACCGGATGAAGCAGCAACACCAAGATTCCATAAAGCAGTACATGGCTCCTAGCTTCACACTGAGCACGCATAACCAGCTCACCAACATCACTTCCGGTTCCAGGTGAACCGCCCGCATTGCACACTAGGAACTGAATTTCTTCATTATGTATACACATAAAAACACACACTCAGCAGTTAAAATTCTGTCACATGGCATACATGGAGAAGGAAACTGAAAATTGCAAGAAGTCACAATTTGCATATGCTAATCTTTAAAATATCTTCGAGTATTCACTTAATTGGTGTCCTCAGAAAGTACTTTCCATTCATCCCTCATGTAAACTGGAAATACAATGGATATGAAGCTTGCAACCTGTGCAAAAGAGTGCTGTTAAATAGCACTAGTAGATTTTACTTTAGATGATAGAGCTTGCTTTAAGCGCCTTCCAAAATCTTGCATGTTTGGTGATTTGGGCCTAGCTAAAAGCAGACCTCTTCTTTTCTCTCCGTTGCTGCTTCCCATCATTTTACTAATTTCTTGGCAGACTTGATGGAAAGCATCATAGACCTCATTACAATTTTCTCTGGCAGAAACTTCATAGTAAGCTCCTCCTATCTCATTTGCCAACTGGATTCCTTCAGTTGTTTCAACTTGCCGTGCGTGAGGTAAATCAGCTTTGTTTCCTATCAACACAAATGGAAGTCGGATGTTGGGATAGATTTTCCTGATTTGCTGATGGAGTGGACGGAGAGTTTTCCAGCTGTCTGTGTCTGTAAGCGAAAAGACAAAAACAAAACCATCTGCCCAGTGAAGGGATCGAGTTATAACTTCTTGACTCCGCGGATCATCTCCATCTCCCTGTCGTAGGAACACAAGAATATAATTTAATGTCAATTCAATCCTATAATTCTTTGTTAATTAAATAATACTGCTATTTTGATGTCAAATCATATCTGCACAGTATACATTTGAATTCAATTCTGCTTTAAAATGAAATTTCAAAATTACTTGTTTCTCCAAAGGTAAGCCGTGGATGCTGGATTTTTGATTCTCTCCTATAGGTAGATTTTGTATTCCATGTTGAATGGTCAGAGGGAACTTCAGAAGCTGGTTATCTGAAATAAAATCGGAAAATACTAGAAATGTGGTCAGCCAGCATCTGTGCAGAAAGGAATAGATTAGCTCTGTTTCTCTCTCCATAGATGCCTCTGGACTTGCTGAATATTTCCAGTATTATATACCAGGGATCTGTTCTGGGACCCCTCCGCTCTGTGATTTTTATAAATGACCTGGATAAGGAAGTAGAAGGGTGAGTTAGTAAGTTTACCGATGACACAAAAGTTGGGTGTGTTGTGGATAGTCTGGACGGTTGTCAGAGGTTACAGCATGATATTGATAGGATGCAGAACTGGACTGAGAAGTGGCAGATGGAGTTCAACCCAGATAAATATTCATTTCGGTAGGTCAAACTTGAAGACAGAATATAATATTAATGGTAAGACTCTTGGCAGTGTGGAGGATCAGCGAAATCTTGGGATCTGTATCCATAGGACACTCAAGAGTGCTGCACAGGTTGACAGTGTGGTTATGGTGTGTTGGCCTTCATCAACCATGGGACTGAGTTCAAGAGTGATGAGGTAATGTTACAGCTTTCTAAGAGCTTAGTTAGACCCTATTTGGAGTACTGTGTTCTGTTTTTGGTCACCTCACTACAGGATGGATGTGGATACTATAGAGAGAGTGCAGAGGAGATCTACAAGGATGTTGCCTGGATTGGAGAGCATGCCTTATGAGAACAGGTTGAGTGAATTCGGCCTTTTCTCCTTGGAGTGATGGAGGATGAGAGGTGACCTGATAGAGGTGTATAAGATAATGAGAGGCATCGATCATCTGGATAGCCAGAGGCTTTTCCCCCAGGGATGAAATGGCTAATATAATAGGGCATAGTTTTAAGGTTCTTAGAAGTATGTACAGAGGGGATGTCAGGCGCAAATTGTTCACACAGGGAGTGCTGGGTGTGTGGAATGCACTGCCAGTGAAGGTGGTAGAAACAGATTCAATAGGGTCTTTTAAGAGATTCATAGATAGGTACATGGAGCTCAGAAAAATAGAGGGCTATGCGGTACGGAATTCTAGGCAGCTTCTAGAGTAGGTTACATGGTCGGCACAACATTGTGGGGCAAAGGGTCTGCAGTGTTTCTATGTATATTTATGTAACACACTGTGAAGTTTCACTGCTAATGTAATGACTTCTCTGTAATGTTCCACTGCAAAGGTAATGGTTTCCCTGTAGCAGCAATGTTTGGGTTATGACTAGAGATAATGGGGCATGCTAGCCAATGAGCAGGATGTTGTTCTTGTCTGTCTGGGAGTTGGGAATTCGGGATCTTTTCCCGGGGAGAGATGAGGAAAGAAGACACGAATGGAGAGAGTTGGTAGACCACGGAAAGGAGTGGACTTGGAGCGAGGGTCTGAAGGTTAGAGATGATCGGAGGAGGTCAATGGTGGACGAACGGCCTTATCAGTGAGCTCCAACATTGCGCATTGGACTGTTTTATGAGAATGGGCCCTTTTTCTTTTCTGGTTTTCTTTATTAACCGTACCGTCAAATTAAGAATTATAAAGCTCAATTGTTTAATCGCATATTGTGTACTGTTTGTTATTTCGTGGTACTGATTTGTAACAGGGGACACATCACACAGCATCCACCGGGGGGCTACCATCCCCTTTATTAAGCCACCTGCCGAAGCGAGAGTTACATTTATATCCTAAATCATAACTGTACCTCAGCTCCAGCAGTTACTATTTATGGATTCCATTTTCAAAAATTAAACAGTCATTTTAATCTACATATTTTACAACATTTTAAGATACTCTCATTTGAAATGTAATCATGTAACGCTGTTTATTCCTTGACATGCTATTGAAAGTAATTTTTGTTCCAGAGTGAAACATGACCATAACTGTGTGGTTTTACATTAACCTGAAAATTTGATTTTGCGCTTTCTAGCACAGTGGTACTTCTGATCCAATTTTCATACGTTGTCCCAGAAGACATCATTGCCTAGGTGCCCAGGAGACACGATGTAAAGTAGTTGATAATGGAATTAAAACAGCCAGCACAGTTTATCATTTCTTTTACAGAGTGATAGATTAGGAATATAAGGAACTTAAATTAAATGTGGTAAAATCTTTACTACACTTCATCAAAGTAATGTGAACTGTTCAGATTTTCACATTATGTATAGGGACACTGGAGGTTTTGTAAGAATATTGACCAAATCAATATGGGAAATGAAAGGTTGTACAAGTTAAGAAATTTAAGAAGATAGATAAAGTTGAAAGAGTGCAGAGAAAATTTACAAGGATGTTACCCGGACTGGAGGACCTGAGCTATAAGGAAAAATTGAATAGGTTGGGACAATATTCATTGGAACATAGAAGACTGAGAAGAGATTTGATACAGGTATGTAAAATTATGAGAGTAATAGATAGGTTAAGTGCAAGCAGGCTTTTTCCAATGAGGGTGGGTGGACTAGAATGAGAGGTCATGGGTAAAGGGCAAAAGGTAAAAAGTTTAAGGGGAATATGTGGGGTAACTTCTTCCCTCGGAGGGTTGAGAGAGTATGGAACAAGCTGCCAGTGTAAGTGGTGTATGTGAGCTCAATTTCAATTTAAGAGAAGTTTGCATAGATACATAGATGGTACGGGTATGGAGGGTTATGGTCTCAGTGCAGGTCAATGGGAGTAGGCAGATTAAATGGTTTAGCATGGACTGGATGGGCTGAATGGCCTGTTTCTGTGTTGTACTTTACTATGACTGTTTGTCTCAATTAGTGGTCTTCAAGATGATTAAAAGACTTCACTGGAATTCATTAGAGAGGTTTTGAGGGAGTCCCAAAATCCAACATGGAATCAAGGAGAAATTTCTAAACCCAAAATTTTTTAGCATCAGGAGATGCTACACAAGGAACAATTTAGCCAACCAGAGTTCAAAGTTCAATCATTACAGAATGAGGAAAGCAAACTTGAAACATTAAGACTTGCTGATCAGAACTTTTCTGTCTTATAGATCTGAAATATCAATATAAAATTTATACATATTCATCTTAAGTTGAATGTTCAAACTGCACTACCATAACTTGTTACTGAATATACGGCTTGTCCATTCATTTGATGTCAGTCTCAGGGTGTACTTGATCTTGGTGGTCAGTGGTATGATGCACTTCTTGCTTAATACTTTACTGATGGCCTTATTGCCTTTTGTAGAAATTTATTTTTTAGTAACTGACCAACAGCAACAATACATCACATTAGAACCCATCAAAATGTATTCTAACTCTGAGTTATTACAGTGTTCAAAGTTTGAACATTATAATAAACAATTATTAAAATATAGCTTGCATTGTTCTATGAAGTTCAAAGTAAAATTATTACCACATTTTTTAACGTGGAGTAGAGAGTGAAGTTTGTAGTGCTTTGGGAGGCTGTGGGACAGGTGGCGGAGAAGGAGTGCCAGGGGTATGGGGGGGCGCGGGGAGGTTGCGGACACACCCAGCTCTGAGACACCAGGAAAGGTCATTTGATTCCAAACAATTGGCTTATTTTTCATTACAGAAAATCTCTCTGGTGCTTCCTGCTCCCTCCGTTCTCCTTTCCCCAACCACGATTACCCTCTCCCTACCCCCTTTCTACTTTGAGTCCACAATAGAGACCCAGATCAGAATCGGGTTTATTATCACTCACATACGTCATGAAATTTATTACTTTTGTGGCAACAGTAGAGTGCAATATATGAAAGCACTACAGTGCAAATGTTTTAGGCACCTTGTCTATACAGTATTTATGTGCCTAAAACTTTTGTACATTACTATAGTTACTATTTGCTACTGTGAGATTCATTTTCTTCCAGACACATACAGGAAAATGAAGAAATACAATAGACTTTGCAATAAAGAACTACATTAGAATTTTCTCTAAAACTATACATAAACAAATACTGACAAACAGCCGATGTGCAAAATACAAACTGGAAATAAAATGAATACTGAGAACATGAGTCGTAAAAAGTCCCTGAAAGTGTATGCGTGGGCAGGTCATAAAATCAGTTCTGAGTAGTAGTGACTGAAACTTTCACCTCAGTTCAGGAGGCTGATGGTTATAGGGTAATAACTTTTCCTGAACCTCGTGGTGTGGCACTTAAGGCTTCTGTGCTTCCTGCCCAATAGTAATAGCGAGAAGAGGACAAGCCTGGATGGTGGGGGTCTTTGATGACGAATACTTCTTTCTTGTGGCAGTACTCCATGTAAGTGTACACAAAGGTGGAAAATATTTTGCAATCTAAGCTCCCAAATTGACAAGCTGTCAAGCTCCAAGTCTCTAATCTGCAACAGTATTAGCCTGCATTTGCATTTCAACAATTGGAGAAGTACAGCTCAGGAACAGGCCCTTCAGCCCATCTAGTCCATGCTGAAACCATTTAGACTGCTAATTCCCATCCACCCACACCAGGACCATAGCCCTCCATACCCCTACTATCCATATACCTGACCCAACTTCTCTTAAACATTGAAATTGAGCTCACCTGCACCACTTGTGCTGGCAGCTCCTTCCACACTTTCACAACCCTCTTAATACTTGCTTAATACTTTCACCTTTTACTCTTAACCCATGACCTCTGATAGCAGTCCCACCCAATCTCAGTGGAAAAAGCCTGCTTGCATTTACCCTATCTATACCCCTCAATTTTGAATACCTCCATCAAACCCGCTCTCGGTCTTCTCCTTTCATCTCTCCGATGGCTGTTGGTATGACTTACTGTAATGACATATTCTGTGCATCCCATTTTGTAACTATTCCAATGCCAAAATTCATACATTTTCAAGTAATTGTTATGAGGAAAGCAATTGAACTTTAATCAGTGAGGAAGTTGATTGTATCACTATCAGATGTGCACAAAAACTATTAGCTAGTAATTCTGGATAAGCATCAAATATACAGTGTACTGTATGTATTTTACATAATGCAGCATACTTGGATTATACTGTAGCTCCAATTGCACTCTGCAGTGGTGCAGTGCCACAGCAGTTTATGCTGCTGCATCACAGCTCCATCATCTGAGTTCAGTCCTAATCTTGTGTTCTCAGTGGAGACTGGGCACATTTCTTCCAGGTATTCTGATTTCAAAGATTCAGAGGACATTTATGATCAAAGTATGTATACAGTATACAACCCTGAGATTCATCATCCCACTGACAGCCACAAAACAAAGAAACGCCATGGAACCGGTTCAAAGAAAAACATCAAACACCCAACTTGCAAAATAAAGAACAAACTGCGTAAACGGCAAAAAAACGAGTGAGAAGCACAGAATACAAAACATCAAACCACAGGGTCATTGAGCAATGTTCAGTTCAGTTCAATTTAGCGCTGTGTCATTCGTTGACTGCAGGCCACAGAGCCAGACGGCCCCGATCAAAATTGCACAGAATAGCAATAATAAAAAAAACTGAGTAACTAGACACCAGGAACACATATAACATCAACCATAGAGTCCAATCCACAAACCAAGTAGATTAAATGTTACCCAAAACCCAAGACTCCAGCACTGTGCTCCGACAGCATTGAGTGAGAGGAAGAGAGACCGGCCAAACACAGGCACCTTCCTCCGGGAGTAGCAAGGGAGAGACCAGTAAAACACAGGCACCTTCCTCCAGGAGTAGCAAGGGAGAGACCAGTAAAACACAGGCACCTTCCTCCGGGAGTAGCAAGGGAGAGACCAGTAAAACACAGGCACCTTCCTCCGGGAGCAGCAAGGGAGAGACCAGTAAAACGCAGGCCCCTTCCCCTGGCAGGAGCGAGCGAGTGGGAGAGACAGATCTGTTAAACGCAGGCAGACAGCGCTGTACACACACTCGCCTACTACTCTCATGCTCATTGATTTCAATTTTGCTTGATGCTTTAATCAGCGAGATCAGTGAGAAATGGCGACAATTATGGGCTCACACTCTGTCTCCAGGCTTCTTGGCCTACAGGCCACACACTCCACTGGAAACCCCACCAAACACCCTTGGAGACAGCAAAGCACCAGATCGCTCAATCAGTCCGAAAACACACCATCAAAATGTAAATCACAGGTTCCAATCACACGTGGCTTAGTAGCAGAATAATCTTTGAAAGAATAAGGTAAGTATTTTTGTGAACTGGCTGAAGTCAAGTCAAGTTTATCATTTAGCTATGTACATAACCATATATGTTATATGATTATACACCAGGGTGCAAAGCACAGTAATATACATAACACACACAGCACACAACTTATGAAGGTACAGTGCATTCATATTAAATATGGTACTGGAACAGATTAACCACTTAGAATAGGATGCCGGAGGGAATTCAGAAGCCCAATGGCTTAGGGAAGAAATTGTTTCTCATCCTGACCGTTCTTGTTTTATGCATCATAGTCTCCTGCCAGATGGTCAAAAAGTCAAAGAGGCTGGATGGGTGGGTGGGTGCAATCCTTAATGATGCTAAGGGCCCTGCGTACGCAGCGCTCGTGATAAATGTCCCTAACGGATGGTAAGGAAATGCCTATGATCCTCTCAGCTATTCTCACAGTTCTTCGTAGGGATACCTGGTTTGATGCTCAACTGCTTCCAGACCAGATGGAAATGCAACTTGTCAGTATGCTCTCAGTGGTGCTCCTGTAAAATGCAGTGGTGGGAGCCTTGCTTGCCTCAACCTTCTCAGGAAACGGAAGAGCTGCTGTGCCTTCTTGTTCGGGGTGGGTGGGGGGGGGTGATATTAAGGGACCAGGTGAAGTCATCCATGATGAGAACTCCCAGGAACTTGGTGCAGTTAACACTCTCTATGGAGGACCCATGTATTTGCTGAGGGTGATGGTTCACCTGCAACTTCCTGAAGCCCACAATGGTTTCCTTTGTCTTCTCCATGTTCAGGCTTCAGTTGTTCTCCCCACACCAACCTACCAGCTGCTTCCCTTCCTCTCTATCCCCCACTTCATCATCATTCTTGATAAAGCAACCACTGTTCTTTGATGAACTGTTACTGTAAATTACCTCTGGTATAGCTGGATGGCAGGAGATTCAGACCAGAGTTAGTGGACACCTGAGAGAGAACAATTTACACCCAATATATGGGACTAAGATAGATGGGAGTACTAAGATAGACTCAATGAATCAAATAGCTTTCATCTCTGTCATATAGAAGAATGAATAGATAATTGCTCGAGAGTACAATTTTGTGTTTCTCCCTCCTGCTAATAAATAAGAAACTATATTTAGTAACAATTGATTGAAAGCAAAACTGCGGATGGAATGTGCACTCAAAATTAAAGAAAAAAACTGCTACAACAGAGTGCAAGAAAATGCCAATCACTTTAACCAGTTTTATCCCTGTATGGAAGTGTTGTGTCTTCTGGCATATGGTCTGCAGGTGCCAGCCGCCCAGGTGGCCATGCTTCATGCTTGAGCTTTGACAGGCAATTACAAAAATCACTGCTGAAGCACTGTCTGAGCTTTTGAACTATAATTAAGCATAGCATGAACTCACAATTTTACATCTAACTTGTCATTTATACATTGTATGGTATAATAAGCACAAAGCGGCCCCACTAAGAGACAGAATTTACAGAAGAACTTAAGAAACAGAAATAAGGGCAAGTCATTCTTCCTTTTTACCAATTCCGCAGTTCAATAACTACCTCAGCAATATTTTTCTGTATTCACCCCTTAAATCTTGGTTCCCTTAATACCTGAGAAACTCCAATGCGATGCACCTTTCCTTATTCTTAGTCTTCCTGAAGGCTGTTAAGGTAGTTATGGTCTGGAGTGGTAGTGGGGATAAGCTCCCACCACTCATTAAATGCTCCCAGTGGCATACATCTCAAATAGCCTCTGACAACCAAGTCCAGCTCCTAGTCTTCACATGTGGCTCAGCTACTGAGCCCAGCAGAACGTCTTCGATTGACAGGAGAAGGGGCAAAGATGGGTTACTGGAGTCTTAAAACCAGTCGCTTTGGGCAGATGGGGTTCATCAGCTGTGGTTGGCAGCTCAACTAGGAGAAGGAAAAATTTGATCTCAAGCTTCCGCTGCCTTGTGGCTGTACCCACTCATGGGGAAGGCTTCAGGAGTAAACCCAGAGGGAAAATCTGGAGCTGGAGGCCCTAAGGCAGTCTTATGTTGAGTTCAATTCTGACTCGCAACTCCTGCTATGTTCCTGGTGCCAAACTGTATCGGTCTCTGCCGTTCCTTTGGATTCATTAGCTGCATGGAGGGGAAGCTTACAACATGAGCAACAGCATGCTCTCCATATTGTACTGCCCTGGCTTGCGTGTCACATCCATGGTCGACCCCGATCGATGGGACAACTTCAATCCTTTCTCAAATAGACCAGTATAAAATATTCCAGGAATGGTCTTATCAGGGCCCTGTAAACTTGGAGAAAGATGCCTCGATTTTTAAATTCAATCCTTTTACAATAAAAGCCAACGTCGTGTTTGCCTTACTAATGATCTGATAAACCTACATATTAGCTTACAGGGATTTGTGTTCAGGACATTCTCTGAGCCCCAACACCTTTCCATCTCTCACCATTTGAGAATACTCTACTTTTCAAAGTAAAGTGAAAGGCTTCACATTTTTCCCCATTGTATTTATATTTCACTGAAGCTTCTTTTCACCCTCTCTCCATCCTGTTATTTAGCTTTGTCTATGTCATAGAGTCATAAAAACTACAGCACAAACACAAGACTTTTGGCCCATCTAGTCCACGCCAAACCATTTAAACTGCCTACTCCCATCAACTTGCCCAGACCAGAGCTCTCCATATTCCTCCCATCCATGTACCTATCCAAACTTCTCTCAAATGTTGAAATTGAAATTGCATCCACCACTTGCACTGGCAGCTTGTTGCACACTCTCACTGCTCTGTGTGAACAAGATCCCCCTCATGAACCTCTTAAACTTTTCACCTTTCACCCTTAACCCTTCCCCTCTAGTTGTAGTCTCACCCAACTTCGGTGGAAAAAACCTGCTTGCATTTACCCTATCTATTTATCTATACCTCATCATAATTTTGTATACCTCTATCAAATCTCCCCTCTATCTTCCATATTCAAGAGAATAAAGTTCTAACCTATTCAATCTTTCCTAATAGCTCATACCATCCTCCAGTCAAAGCAACATCCTTGTGAAGTTTCTCTGTACTCTTTCAATCTTATTTAATCTTTCCAGTAGGTAGATGACCAAAACTGCTCATAATACTCAAATTAAGCCTCACTAACACCTTATATAACTTCAGCATAACATCCCAACTCCAGTACTCAGTACTTTGATTTATAAAGGCCAATGTGCCAAAAGCTTTCTTTATGACCCTGTCTACCCGTGACACCACTTTCAATGAATTATGGATCTATATTCCCAGATTACTGTTCTACCACACTCCTCAGTGCCCTACCCGTTTATGGTGCAAAGCTTACCCTGCTTGGTCTGACCAAAGTGTAACACCTCACATTTGTCTGCATTAAATTCCATCTGCCAATTTTCAGCCCATTTTCCCAGCTGGTACAAATCCTGCTGCAAGATTTGATAGCCATCCTTGCTGTCCACTACTCCCTATTCTCGGTGTCATCCACAAATTTGAATATCCAGTTAACCACATTATCATCTATACTGTTGATATAGATGACAAACAACAACAGAAACAGCACCAATCTCTGCAGCTCTCCACTTGTCACAAGACTCTAGACAGAGAAACAACCATCTACTACAATAATCTGGCTTCTCCCACAAAGCCAATCTCTAATCCAATTTAATACCTCATCTTGAATCCCAAGTGACTGAACCTTCTTGACAAAACCTCCCATGTGGGACCATGTCAAATGCCTTGCTGAAGTCCATGTAGACAACATCCACTGTCTTGCCTTCATCAACTTTCCAGATAACTTCCTCAAAAAGCTCTACCAAGTTTGGTTAGACACCATCTACCACACACAAAGCCATGCTGACTATCCCTAATCAGTGCCAAATACTCATATATCCAGTCCTTTAGAATACCTTTCAATAACTTCCCTCTACCGATGTCAGACTCACCGGCCTATAGTTTCCTAGCTTCTGTTGAGAGCTTTTCTTAAGAAGCCGAACAATATTGACTATCCTCCAATCCACTGGTACCTCACCTGTCACGAAGGATGACTCAAATATCTCTGCTAGAGCCCTGGCAATTTCTGCATTTGCCTCCTGTAGGATATGAGGGAACACCTGGTCAACCTCAGGGGATTTATCCACCCCAATTTGCCTCAGGATAGCAAACATCTCCTCTACTTTGTATAGGGTCGATGAAGTTGATGCCACTTTGCCTCATTCCTATAGATTCTCTGTCTGTCTCTGGGTAAATACAGATGCAAAAAATTAATTTAAGATCTCCCCCATCTGTTTGGCTCCGCAAGTCAATTACCATTCTGACCTTCCAGAGGACCAATTTTGTCCCTTGCAATCCTTTTGCTCTTACCATATCTGTAGAATCCCTTAGGATCCTCCTTCACCTTGTCTGCTTGGACAACCTCATGCCTTCTTTTAGCCCTCGTGCTTTCTTCCTTAAGTGTTCCCTTGCATTTCTTATACTCCTCAAGTACCTCATTTCTTCCTATCAGCCTATACCTGCTTGGCACCTCCTTTTTTTTCCCCTCCTAAACCAGAGCCTCAATATCTCTCATAAACCAAGCCTCCTTAAACGTGTTATTCTTGGCTTGCATTCTAAGAGGCACATACAAGCTTTGTACTCTCAAAATTTCACCTTTAAAGGATTCCCACTTACCAAGTACACTTTTGCCAGAAAACAGCCTATCCCAATCAACACTTGCCAGATCCTTTGCAATACCACCAAAATTCATCTGCCTCCAATTTAGAATCTCAACTTGAGGACAAGGCCTTTCCTTTTCCATAATTACCTTGAAACTAATGGCATTGTTATCACTAGATGCAAAGTGTTCGCCTACACAAACTTCCGTCACCTACCCTGGCTCATTCTGTAATAGGAAATCAAGTATTACACACTCTCATTGGGACTCGTACGTACTCATTAAGAAAACTTTCCTGAACACATTTAACCAACGCTATCCCATCTAGTCTCTTTACAGTATGGGATTCTGTCAGGATGCTGAAGCAAGGACCCAATCACAGACCAAGCACTGTGTGCACTATGATATTTACTGAGTAGCAAATTCAGAGGGGCAACAACATCAGCATCAAAGTTCAGGCAGAGATCAAAAATTCCAGAGAAATCTAAAAACCAGAATCAGGAAACAGGCAGAGTCAATATTCAGACGGACAAAGTTCAGATACAAATGCTGGAAAGTCTCAGGAAAACTCATTGGCACAATCTGACAACAAACAGGTGAAAACACAGGACTGAAATACACGGAGCAAGAAACAGAGAGGCAGATGATAGGTGGAGCACAATGAGACACAAGTGGCAGCAAAACAGGTAATAATGAGAAGCAGGTGAGAGGCAGAGTACTCAGTAATACAGGGGCCAGAGTAGAGCAGGAGCGCAAGCACACGGAGCATGAAAACAAACAGGAGCACATGGCAATACAAAACCACAGACTGATGGCTAGGGGGAAACACACAAAATGACGGAGTTCAACTGGAGGGACTGACAGATTCCCAGTCAATATGTGGAAAGTTAAAATCACCTACTATCACAACGTTAAGTTTCTTGCAACATTCTGCGACTTCTCTTCAATTTTTTTCCTCTTAGTCGCATGGATTTTTGGGTGGTCTATGATATAGCTCCATTGATGTGGTCATACCTTTCGTATTCCTCAGTTCCACCCATAAAGTGTTACTAGATGAGTTCTCCAGTCTGTCCTGACTGAGCACTACTGTGATATTTTCCCTGACAAGTAACACCACCATTCCTCCTGTATTCCCTCCCACACTATTATGTCTAATACAACAGAACCCGAGAATATTGAGTTGCCATTCCCCCCCCCTTCCTACAACCAAGTCTCATTAATGGCTACAATATCATAATTTCACGTGTTGATCCATGTCCTGAGCTCATCTGCCTTTCCTACGATATTTCTTGCATTGAAATATATGCAATTCAGAACATTACTCTCACCATACTCAAGCTTTTGATTCCTGACTTTGAGGTCTTAACAACATTTGTGTCCTCGACCACTCCACTAACTGTTCTGGTACTCGGGTTCCCATCCCCCACGACTCTAGTTTAACCCCCCCCCGCGGGGCAGTAATAGCCAACCTTCCCATGAGGATATTAGTTCCCCTCCAGTTTAGTTGCAAGCCATCTCTTCTGTACAGGTCCCATCTTCCCTGAAAGAGAGCCCAATGATCCAAAAATATGAAGTCCTTCCTCCTATACCAACCACTTAGCCATGTGTTAAACTGTATGATCTTCCTATTTCTGGCCTCAATAGCATGTGGCATGGGTAGCAATCCTGAGGTCACAGCCCTCTCTTGATTGTATCTCTCTACAATCTTGGATATCTTACACTTGATCTCCTCATCCCCTCATTGATCTAATTTATGAATAGTTGGAGCCATAGTACTGTTCCTTGTAGAAGCCAGTGATCATAAGCTGTCAAACTGAAAGTATTTTATGCTCTGCTTCTATCAAGTCTCCATGAGTACCATGAACACTAATTTTGTTCAGTAATCTGGTATGGCACCTTACAAAAGTCCAAGTATTCCACAACAACTGCTTTTGAAACACAACTGAAAATGTAGATACCAATGGCGAGATGCATGAAAGTCAGAACTGGCAAAGAGCATGAATTTCATTAAAATTAGACAAGACAAGACAAGACAAAGGAGCAGAAGTCGGCCATTCGGCCCATCGGTCTCCTCCGCCATTTTATCATGAGCTGATCCATTCTCCCATTTAGTCCCACTCCCCTGCCTTCTCACCATAACCTTTGATGCCCTGGCTACTCAGATACCTATCAATCTCTGCCTTAAATACACCCAGTGACTTGGCCTCCACTGCTGCCCATGGCAACAAATTCCATAGATTCACCACCAAAATTGAGGGCAGGATGAGATTGCAGATTACCTTACTTACAGATTTAAGAGCAAAGAGGGAATTTTAAAATGAATGCACTGCTGACCAATAAGAAACATAAGTTTGCAGACTTGCTAGGCATAAGTTAAGATGGGTCTACAGAATTTTAAGCCAGCTCAGGTTTACCGAGAGTGGCAGGTGAGAGTTTAGCCAGGAAAGGATTGAAATTTTCAACGCTGGAGATAATCCTCTCTGTAGCAAGATAACCAGGACAACTGCAGCTGTGCCCTAACAGATTTTGTACTACTTTTTCATTTCATGCTCCAGCCAACAAAGATAAGTATGCCATATGCACTCATAATCACCTTACCTCTCAGTCCTGTTGCCCTCATAGATTTGGGAAAACACACCTCAGTTTCCCTCTGTTCCTTTACTCACTTCAGTCACTTTCCATTTATTATGTATTCCCGTGCCATGTTTGTCCTTTCAAAATTATTGCCTCACAATATACTGGATAAATTCCACTTGCCTTTTTTTTCTATCATCTATCCAGTCAAATTCAATTTCTGCTTCTCAAAATGCTGAGTAAAACTGCCCTGGAGATTATTTCCCGTATTTTGCCTACCACTGAGATTAGTTTGATCGGCCTGTAGTGACAAAATCTATCCCTCCCTCTATTTTGAATAACCATACCACATTAAATTCATTCCAGTTCTCCTGCCCATAACTATTACCAGACAGGGTTGGAAAAAATAGATAGCTCCTATACCATATGTTTCTTTTAAGAACATGTGATGCAATTTAATTGCATCTGGCAAGTAATCCACATTTCAAGACAGTGGACTTCCTGACATGTCCTTGATCTCTTTGTCTGTCTGTCTCTATCTTCTCTTTCTCTTTCTCTCTCTCTATCATTTCCACTATTTCACATTCCCCTATCCTAATGAATAATTACCATCTTCCATAAAGATAGACACAAAGTATTCATTTAGAATTACATGCACATCCTCCACTTTCATGCTTACTGTAGGTAACCGTTTTAACTTTAATAAGACCACCTCATTGTTAAGCTATTTACTATAAAATACCCACCATTTTCAGCTGGGATACTCACAATTTGTCACAAATAGGCTGGAGGTTGAGGGACTCAAAAGGTTCAAAAGGTTCAAAGGTTCATTTATTATCAAAGTATACAACTCTGAAATCGCTCTTCTCCAGATAGCCACAAAACCAAAGAAAGGAAAGAATGACAGCACGATCATCAATCCGCAAATCCCTCTTCCCCAGGCAAAAAAATGAACCGCAACGGTACAGGCACATTGGCCCCCAAATCCCCCTCCTCCACATACAAAAAGAACGAGAAAGATTGGCGAAAAACACAGAATATAAAAAACTATAAGACTGAAAGAGAAGTCCATGGTCCAAAACCATATCCAAAATGCAGAAAACCTGGGTAACATTCTCTGGACACAGCGGCAATCTCTCCCCTGTCTGTCAGCAGAGCGATCCCACCAGCAATCAAAAGGCAGGCAGTCAGTGCTCACCTTCCACATTCACCTTGACGTTTCAATCTCCCTTGTCACTTTAACCAGCGAACAATGGTAGCTTTAATCGGTGAAACGGAGTCGAACATCGGCTCGCACCCCATCTTGTAGCCATATTGCCATAGGGTTTGCACATGCTGCTTCTATCTCCCGGAATCCCCTCAGAGACTGCAGAGCATTGAAACAGCCAAACAGTCTCCCGACTGCAAATCACAGGCTCCAGCAGTTCCAGAATTGCATTCAAGATGAAAAACAAACAGAAAAGACACAGAAGAAGGAAAATATATGGTTTAATGGTCTAACCAGAAGATGTTGACCATGGAAGTGTTGTATGCAGGCACCATCTTGACCAGAAGTCTCTCACCATTAGTCACAAGTTTCCCTTTGTAGCCTATTTATGGGATCCTGGATTTTGAGTTCTCCTCTTATTGAAAATTCATCCTGGGTCAGAATCCTTTCTATCTTGTCCTTGGATGTATTACAGTATACAGCTCAAATCCTGATTTGTCTTTGCTACCATTTCAAATCTTCTTATGCCAAATCACATCAAAAATCTGGTAAGATTGGTTTTACACCAATTTAGCAAATTTCTTCCCAATGTAATCTTTATTATTTTCATTAATTATGTTAAATCTAGCTGAATTCTACCTCCAGTACTACCCAATCACCTACTGGGTCTGCTAATGTATTTTGTGAATGCTCTACCTTTTCCCTTCTTGACTCTTCTACAGTTTCAGTTATTATTCCCACTGTTATTCTCCTGCCACTTTTGGTATTGGTTTATTATTCTCACATATACCAAGATACAGTGAAAAGCTTATCTTGCATACTGTTTATATAGATCAAATAATTACATGGTGCATTGAACTAAAATAAGGTGAGCCAATAACAATGCAGAATAAAGTGTAAAGGCTACCAAAAATATGCATTTTGGGCAAGCGATAAAGTGCTTGATCATGGTGAGGTAGATTTTGAAGCTCAGAGTCTATCTGATCATACAAACATACATTCAAGGGTCTGATAACAGTAGGGTAGAAGTTCTCCATGAGCCTGATTGTATGTACTTTCAGGCTTTTGTATCTTCTGCCCGATAGGAAGGGGGAGAAGAGAGAATGTCAATTTGCCTGCACATTGACCTGTATTGACTGGGCCACCCATTGTACAAAGGAGATGGATGGAGTGGAATTTGTTAAATCTGTCCCAGAGTGTTTCTGCAATCAATATAGTGTATACAGAGGACTCTATAAGAGAGGCTGCAACACTAGAGCTGCTCCTAAGGAATGAAGTAATGCAAGTGATTGAATTGTCAGCCAGTAAGCTCACTGGTTCAAGTGACAATACCATTACTTTTGAAAAGTTTTGGAGAAAGACAGGATAGGTCCACAGGTCTATACTAAGGCAGGACCAATTTTGGAAGCTTTAGGCGGGATCATGAAGAGGTTCATTGAATGAGATTGTTTGCTGGTAAAGGGATGACTAGCAAGCGAGAGGCTTTTAAAAATATAATATCAAGAGTTCAAGGACAGCGTGTTCCCATCAGGGGAAGTGACAAGCCTGGGAGGTTTAGGGAATCCTGGTAGACGAGAGATATTGAGGCTCTGGTCAGGAAAAAAAAGTTCGGAACGAGAAAATTCCTCAATAACTATATGAAGCATTGGAGTACATTTAAAGGGAAAATCAGGAGGACAAAACAAAGGTATGAGATGGATCTGGCAAGCAGATTTATGGAAAATCCCCCAAAAAAATCTACAGTGAATTAAGAGTAAAAGGGTAGCTTGGGAGAGAATTGCTCCCCTTAAAATTCAGAATGGTGTTTTTTTTTTTTTTTTGCAGAGCCAGAGGAGGTGGACTGAGAGTTTTTTGAATACTTCTCATCAGCTTTTACTGTGGAAAAAATAGTGGATGCTAAAGAAATTAGGGAATTAGGTGATGATGTCTTGGCCCTCATAAATTAACAGGGAGGAGGTATTGATGGTCTCAAAGTGCCGTAAAGGTGGATAAATCACCGGGGCCTGACTGAATTATTCCCCTTGTGAGAAGCTTGGGAAGAAACCGTGGAAGCCTTTGCAGAAATATTCACTTCAACTTTAGCCGCAAATGAAGTTCCAGAAGACTGGATGGTGGCCAACGTTACACGATTATCTATTGGGGCAAACAGAGACAAGCCAGGGAACTATAGGTTGGTGGGGTTAATGTTAGTGATAGGTAAGTTACCGGAACAGATTCTGAGGGACAGGATGTATCAACATTTAGAAAGACAAGATCTAATTAGGAATAGTCAGTATGCCTTTGTGCACGGGAAATCATGCCTGACAAATCTCTAAGAGTCTTTCAAAGAGGTAATCAAGAAGAATGAGCATTTTCCTTATGGATTTTGGCTAGGCATTTGACAAGGTCCCACATGGCAAGCCAATTTGGAAGCTTAGATTGCTTGGGATCCAGGGAGGATAGCTAACTGGATTCATAATTAACCTGATGGTCGGAAGCAGAGAGCATGATTGAAGGTTGTTTTCCAGATTGGAAGCCTGTGATTAGTAGTGTGCCACAGAGATCAGCGCTGGGAACTTTGTTGTTTCTTATTTATATGTATTTTGTATATGAATGCATAAGGCATTGTTGGTAAATTTGATAACAAAATAGGTATATCAAAAACAGTGAAGAAGGTTATCAAAAATTACAGGAGTATCTCGATCAGTTAGCTA
Source organism: Mobula birostris (assembly GCF_030028105.1). Lineage (NCBI taxonomy): Eukaryota > Metazoa > Chordata > Chondrichthyes > Myliobatiformes > Myliobatidae > Mobula > Mobula birostris. Next base: position 118,205,153 of record NC_092379.1, read on the forward strand.
AGTGTGCCAAGGATTAGCAAATGGCTTTCAATTCCCACTTGGGAAGTATTTCATTTTGGGAAGTCAAATCAGGCTGGGGTCTACAGTGAATAGTCAGGTCCTGGGACTGCGATGCAGCAGAGGGACGTAGGACTACAACTACCTAGTTCACTGAAAGCAGCTCACAGGGAGACAGTGGTGAGAAAGGCAACTTGCACACGGACATTCATTGGTCAGGGCATTGAGGAAAGGAGATTATGTTACAGAACCTTGGTGAGACCACAGTTGGAGTATTGTGTACAGTTTTTGTCACTCTGTTACAGGAAAGCCATAATTAGACTGGAAATAATGCAGAGAAGGTTTATGAGGATGCTGTTAGGGGTTGAGAGCCTGAGATAGTTGAGCAGGCATGGACTTAATTTCTCAGAATACAGGATATTGAGAGTCATAGAAAAGTACAGCTCACAAACAAGCCCTTCGACCCAACTAGTCCATGGGGAAACAATTTAAACTGCCTACTCCCAACAACCTGTATCAGGACCATAGCTTTCCATATCCCTGCTACAGACATCCCACCCTGCAAAAAGTCATTTCAGGGAGGTAGTACCATCAATTTGCGGGAGACTCCCGGAACTTCCGAGAGGGGTGGGATGTCTGCAATAGAGTAGCTCCTTAGCGGCTAGCCAGCTAGTTTAAATAACGTTAGCTATGCTAATGAACAAATGACACCTGTTAAACTCACCTCAACATGTCTTTTACAATCTTAACCCACCATGGGCAATAGAAAAGTCACTGTTGCAAACAGTGCAGCGAGCAACACTGTCATTATTTTTGACCCCTATTAGGCAGAGGTACACTTTAGTGTTGTCTGGGGTGACGTATGTTTTATATTTTCTTTTTTTGGAACACTCTGCCACTCTGACTTTTTTTGGAACTCTCTCGCTCTCTCTCTACCATGCGCATGCTATCTCGCTCATGGTCGCTCTCACTTGCACTCGCTTTCTCGCTCTTGCTCTCGCTCTCTCTCTGTCGCTCTCTTGCTCCCGCTCTCTCTCTCGCTCACCTCTCGCGCTTGCTATCTCACTCTCACTCTCTCTCGCGCTTGCTTTCTCGCTCTCGCTCTCTCTCACTCTCGCACTCTGTCTCTCATGGTCGCTCTCACCCGTGCTCACTCTCTCACGCTTGCTTTCTTGCTCTTGCGCTTGCTCTCTTGCTCTCCGCTCTCTCTCGCGCGCTCTCTCATGCTCGCTCTCAAAAAAATCAATTTCCGGGACATTGTATGTAATTTGAGGGCATCAGGGAGCCACTATTAATTTGCGGGAGACTCCCAGAACTTCCAGGAGAGGTGGGATGTCTGCTACTATCCGTGACCCTATACAAACTTCTGTTAAACATTGAAATCAAGTCCGCATGGACAACTTGTGCTGGCAACTCATTCCACACTCTCACGACCCTCTGAGTGAAGTTGTTTCCCCTCATGTCCCCTAAAACTTTTCACCTTTCATCCTTAACCCATGACCTCTGGTTGTACTCCCATCCAACCTCAGTGGAAAAAGCCTGCTTGCATTTACCCTATCTATATATCTACACCCTCTCATAATTTTGTATACCTTTTTCATATCTCCTCTCAATTTTCTACATTCTAAAGAACATTGTCCTAACATATTCAGTCATTCTTTATAACTCAGTTCCTCCAGACCCAGCAACATCTTTGTGAATTTTCTCTGTCCTTTTTTTTTGCGTGTGCCTGCGTGCGTGCGAGTCTGTGCGTGTGCGTCTGTGTGTGCATGCGTGTGCGTCTGTGTGTCCGTGTGTGCGTCCGTGCATGCATCCATGATGATGTCTTTTTTCCGTGATGATGTCTTTTTCATGCGTCTTTACGAGGCGCAGAGCGAGCGAAAGAGAGAGAGAGAGAGAGAGAGACTGTATGGCGCGCCACTCCTCACACAGACATTTTCGCAGTATTTTCCCTTTCTTTTATGAGATCGAGTTGCGATCTCGACACTCAATCTGGCACAGATGGAAAGCGTACTCGGGAGCGGACCCGACTAGGTTTGAACCCGGGAACCTCCGCTCCCGGGTCCGGCACCGATGTTGTTGCACCACCAGCCGGCCCTTTCTGTCCTTTTTCAACCTTGTTTACATCTTTCCAGTAGGTAGGTGACAAAACTGCACACAATACTCCAAATTAGGCCTCACCAATGTCATATACAACTTCAACATAACATCCATTCTCCTGTACTCAAAAATACATTGATTTATGAAGGCCAATGTGCCAAAAGCTTTCTTTATGACCTTATCTACCTGTGATGCCACTTTCAATGAATTATGGACCTGCATTCCCAGATCCCATTATTCTAACACACTCCTCAGTGCTCTACCGCTCACTGTGTAAGACCTACCCTGGCTGGTCCTACTGAAGAGCAAAACCTCGCACTTGTCTGCATTAAATTCTATCTGCCATTTTTCCACATTATCACATAACCACGTTATCATCCCAAACATTGATATACTGTAGATGACAAACAACAAAGGACCAAGAACTGATCCTTGCGGCACTCCACTAGTCACAGGCCACCAGTCAGAGAGGCAACCATCTACTACCACTCTCTGGATTCTCCCACAAAGCCAATGTCTAACCCAATTTATTACCTGATCCTGAACGCCAAGAGACTGAAGCTTCTTGCCCAGCCTCCCATGTGGGACCTTGTCAATCGCCTTATTAAAGTCCATGTAGAAAACATCCACTGCCTTACCTTCATCCATTTTCCTGGTAACTTCCTTGAAAACTCTATAAGATTGATTAGATATGACATGTCAAGCACGAAGCCATGTTGACTGTCCTTCATCAGTCCATGTCCTTCCAAGTACTTATATATCTGGTCCCTTAGAATTCCTTCCAATAACTTTCCCACTAACTGACATCAGACTCACCGGCCTATAATTTCCTTGTTTCTGTTTAGAGCCTTTTTAAAACAGCGGAGCAATATTGGCTATCCTCCATTCCTCTGGTACCTCTCCTGTCACTAAGGATGTTTTGAATATCACTTCTAAAACCACGACAATTTCTGTACTTGCTCCTGTCGGGTCTGAGGGAACATCTTGTCAGGCCCTGGGGATTTATCCACCCTGATATGCCCCAGGGTAGTAAACTCCTTCTCTTCTGTACAGGGTCAATGAAGTTGTTGCCACTTTGCCTTACTTCTATAGACTCTGTATCCATTTCCTGAGTAAATACATAGAAACACAGAAATATAGAAAACCTACAGAACAATACAGGCCCTTTGGCTCACAAAGTTGTGCCGAACATGTCCCTACCTTAGAAATTACTAGGCTTACCTATAGCTCTCTATTTTTCTAAGCTCCATGTACCTATCCAAAAGACTCTTAAAAGACCCTATCGTATCCGCCTCCACCAACATTGCCGCCAGCCCATTCCATGCACTCACCACTCTCTGAGTAAAAAACTTACCCCTGACATCTCCTCTGTACTTACTCCCCAGCACCTTAAACCTGTGTCCTTCTGTGGCAACCATTTCAACCCTGGGAAAAAGCCTCTGACTATCCACATGATCAATGCCTCTCATCATCTTATACACCTCTATCAGGTCACCTCTCATCCTCCATTGCTCCAAGGAGAAAAGGCCGAGTTCACTACAGATGCAAAGAATTAATTTAAGAACTTTCCCATCTGTTTTAACTCCACACATGGATTACCATTCTGATCTTCCAGAAGACCAGTTTTGTCCACTGCAATCCTTTTGCTCTTAACATATCTGTAGACTCCCTTAAAATTTTCCTTCACCTTGTCTGCTAGACCAACTTCATGCCTTCTTTTAGCCTTTCTGATTGCTTTGAAGTGTTCTCTTGCATTTCCTGTATGCCATTAGCACTTCATTTGTTCCTGCTTGCCTATACTTGCTATGTACCACCTTTCCTGTCCTGACGAAGGGTCTCGGCCCGAAACGTCGATTGTACCTCTTCCTAGAGATGCTGCCTGGCCTGCAGCGTTCACCAGCAACTTTGATGTGTGTTGCTTGAATTTTCAGCATCTGCAGAATTCCTCGTGTTTATGCACCACCTTTTTTCTCTTAACTAGAGCCTCAATATCTTTTGAAAACTAAGGTTCCCTGCACTTATTATCTTTCCTTTTTATTCTGACAGGCACATATAAGCCATGTACTCTCAAGATTTTGTTTTTGAAGGCCTCCCACTTAACAAGTACACCTTTGCCAGAAAACAGCCTGCCAGATAATTTCTGATCCCATCAGAATTGGCCTTTCTCCAGTTTAGAATCTCAACTTGCAGACCAAACTTAACTTTTTGCATATTTACTTTGAAACTAATGGCATTGTGGTCACTGGATGCAAAAGTGTTCCCCTATACAAATTTCTGTCACCTGTCCTGTCTCATTCCCTAGTAGCAGATCCAGTATCACACGCTCTCTCATTGGGACTTCTACACACTGATAAAGGAAACGTTCCTGAGTACATTTGACAAACTCTACCCCACCTAGTCCTGTGGAAAGTTAAAATCATCTACTTTAACAACCTTGTATTTCTTGCAACAGTCTGCGATATCTTTATAAATTTGTTCCTCTAAACGCCTAGGAGTGTCAGGTGGTCTGTAATATAGCCCATTAACGTGGTCATACTTTTCTTATTTCTCAGTTCCATCCATAACGCCTCCCTAGTCGAGTTTTCCAGTCTGTCCTGACAGAGCACTGCCGATGACATTTGCGCTGTCTAGTAATGCCACCCCTCCTCTTTTAATCCCTTCTACTCTGTCATGTTCAAAACAATGAAATCCCACTCCTGCAAACCAAGTCTCACTAAAGCCTACAACATCATAGTTCAAGCTGTTGATCCATGCCCTGAGCTCACCCGCCTTTCCTATGATACTTCTTGCATTGAAATATTCACAGCTCTGGACACTAGTCGCATCATGCTCAACCTTTTGATTCCAGACTTTGTCTGAGGTCTTACCAACATCTACCTCCACAAACCCTCTACTAACTGTTCTGGCAATCTGGTTCCCATCTCCCTGCAACTCTAGTTAAAACCTCACTGTGCAGCAATAACAAACCTTCCTGCTATGATGTTAGTCCGCCTCCAGTTCAGGTGCAAACCATCCCTCCTGTACAGGTCCCCTCTTCCCTGCAGAGAGCCCAGTGATCCAAAAATCTTATGCCTTCCCTTCTACACCAACGCCTTACAAAGGAATGACTTTACCGAGGTACATAAAATCATGACGGGCATAGACAGGATGAAAGCACATAATCTTTTTTTTTCCCAGGAAAGGGGAACTAAAGATGAGAGGGAATGCATTTATAAGGTGAGAGGTGAAAGATTTCATAGGGACCTCGGGACTAACTTCTTCACACCAGAGTTGGGTAGGTACAATAATAATATTTGAAAGACTCTTGGATAAACTCATAGATAGGAGGAACTTAGAGGGATATGGGACATATATGGACAAGTGGGACTGGCTTGGTAGGTACTATGATCAACATGGACACGTTGGACCCAACGACATCTTTCAATGTGGTATTACTCTATGCTCTCATGACTCTATTTGATCATTTTTGGCAGGGAAAAGTAGGACATAATAGTGTGATTCAGCCAGATCTGGCGATGAATGATTGAATGAGTTCTCTCCATAAACAATGGTGTTTATATCCTTTGGGCCTACAGAAGCATGGATTCAAGATTATTTAATGTCATTTCCTGTACACAAGGGCAAGAATGAAATAATTGTTACTCCAGATTTGATGTTCACAAAAAAACCCACAAATAATAAAAAGCACAACAATAATAAAAAAAGCACGCAAACGAGTACGTAAGGCAGCTTCTATACATAGACTGATTGTACGTCTATAAAGTGACACAAGGCTGAACACAAGATGACTGACAGGAAATAATAAAGTAGTGGTGGAGTTGATCAGTCTTATTGCTTAAGGAAAATAATTGTTTTGTTTATTTATTGACATACAGTACAAAATAGACCCCTCCAGCCCTTCGAGTGACACCACCCACGCCGATTTAATCGTAGCCTAATCACCAGACAATTTACAATGATTAGATTGGATTAGATTCAACTTTATTGTCATTGTGCCGAGTACAATGACCAATTAACCTACCAAATAGTACGTCTTCGGACTGGGGGAGAAAACCACAGCACTGGAGAAAACCCTCACGGTCACGGGGAGAAAGTACGAACTCCTTACAGGCAGCTGCAGGAATTGAACCTGGGTCACTAGAAATGTAAAGCATTGTGCTAACTACTACACTATTGTGCTGCCCTGTTGGAGTCTAGTGGTCCTGGCATGGATACTATATACCTCTCCCTCTGATGGGAGTGAGACTAACACGCCATGAGCAGGATGTGTGGGATCCTTCATAATGCTACTGGCCCTTTTCTGACATCTTTCTATATGTATATCCTTAATGGTGAGTAGGCTGGTGCCAGGGATGCATTGGGCAGTTTTGACTACCTGTTGTAGAGTCTTCCTGTTTGCTGCAGTGCAATTTTCATACCAAACAGCTTATTAGGATGTTCTCTACTGCGCACTTGTCGAATGCCGTGAGTCATTCATGTGGCTGAGTGATACTACAACAACAACCAGCAAGAACAATGAGGTGATTATTAGCTTTGGGAGGAGGAGGTCCATGAGCCAGTCCCCATGGGGGACCAGAGGTGGAAAGGGTCAGCAACTTTAAATTCCTCAATGTTATCATTTCAGAGGACCTGTCCTGGGCCCAGCACGTAGGTGGAATTATGAAGAAAGCATGGCAGTGTCTCTACTTCCTTAGTTTTTGCAAAGATTCAGCATGACATCTAAAACTTTGACAAACTTCTATAGATGTGTCGTGGAGAGTATGTTGACTGGCTATCACTGTCTGGTATGGAAACACCAATACCCTTGAATGGAAAATCCTACAGGAAGTAGTGGATACGACCCAGTCCATCACAGGTAAAGCCCTCACCACCACCGAGCACATCTACATGGGGAATTGTCACAGGAAAGCAGAATCCATCATCAGTGACCCCCATACCCAGGTGATAATTCTTCTTGCTGTTGCCACCAGAGAGAAGGTACAGGAGCCTCAGGACTCACACCACCAGGTTCAGGAACAATTATTACCCCTCAACCATCAGACTCTTGAACCAGTGGGGATAACTTCACTCAACTTCACTTGCCTCATTGCTGTAAAGTTCCCACAGCCTACGGACCCACTTTCAATGACTCTCCATCTCAAATTCTCAATATTTATTGCTTATTTATTTGTTTATTATTATTATTTTCTCTCTTTCTGTTTTTGCACCGTTTGTTGTCTTTTGCATACTGGTTGTCTGTCCTGTTGGTGTGGTCTTACATTGATTCTGTTATGGTTTTGGATTTATTAAGTATGTCTGCGAGAAAATGAATCTCAGGCTTGTATATGGTGACATATATGTACTTTGATAATAAGTTTATTTCAAATTTTGAACTTTAAGAATGTGTAAAGTCCAGCTGTCTTCAGCCTCCTCAGAAAGTAGAGGCATTGGCAAGCTTTCTTGACTGTCTAGATGAGTTTTAGGGCCATGAAATGCTGAGTGTGAAGTGCATTCGCAGGAATTTAAAACTGCTCACAGTTTCCACTGCTGTGCTGCCAATGTGTGGGGGGTGGTTGTGGTGTGGCTGGTGCGAGTTCTCCTAAGGATGATAACCATTTCTTTTGTCTTGCTAACATTAAGGAAGAGCTTATTTTCCCGGCACCAAGCCTCAAGTTCTTCTACCTCCTCTCTACATTGGAGGTGATGAGCCCCACCAATGTTGTGTCTGTCATCAGTGAACTTGAAGATGTGATTGTTCGGGTGTTTGGCCATGCAACCATGTTTGAACAGAGTGAACAGCAACAGGCTCAGCACACAGCCCACAGATGATCTCAGACGTATAGGCCATGGCCAAAAGAAAGAAGAGTAATAATTTTGATAGAGTAAGGGCATATTTAGAAATATATTCAAAGCTGCCAATTTGAATGCAAGTTCAGGAACAGTTCTCCTTATTGTGTCCTTCAGCATCAATGCTGATGCTACACAGATGTTTAACCATCCTACATGTCAACAATGAGCAAACAGCATAACCCAATCACTGCCTCCCTGTTTGGACAACCCCTTAGAAAAAGTTCCTGAGTTATCTCTTTTTAATTTTTAATTTTTGTGGAAACAAACTCAACACTATTATTCCACATTTATCATTTTCTTTCCAAACCACGTGACTGAAATGTTAAAAGAATTTCTATCACTACAGTGTTTATTCAGTGGGATTACGCTCTCATATCTTGAATCATCTTTTCTGGTTTCCGCAGCCAATTTACATTCATTGAGCCAGTTATTAGATGTTAAAGTCTGAAAAAATTGCAGTGAAATGACTCTGAGTCATCATCACACATGAAAGGAACGGAGCTGCTCACAAGCAACATGTATAATGTCACCATCACTTCACAAATTCACTAATAATTGAAAGAGCTTTGGAACAGCTCAAAATGGTTAATGTTGCAAGGAAAGAACAGCAGTGATTCAAACAGTAATTTAATCTCCATATTCTATTGGCAGAAACCAACTGAATATTTATATGATGTATGCTTAAAGTGTGCATGTGAATCAAATCATTGGAAGAGGACTTTTCTATATAATCTGTTATACATAGGAGTTATTATCTATAGACACACACACACACACACACACACACTATGGATGTGACACAAGCTACTATGACCATTGCATGACAATTGATAAGTTTCTTTAATAATCTCTCAAATGAAAAATTAATGTGCAAAATAGCACTTTTCCACATGAAAAGGAGAATTAAACAGCTGGTCTTCTGTAACAACTCTGCTATGAGAGGCACACACTGATAATTTAAGCAAAAGGCATTATCAGGTTAGACTAAACAAAATTTTAATGGGTATTTACTTCAGGCTTTGTAATGTTCGACATTGATAATGGATCACTGAAATAAGAACTATGTTCTTTCCCAAAGAAAAGTATCCTTCAGTAAATTAACATGAAGCTGCCTGTTTCAAAAGGGTGGGGTGGGAATAGCATTAATTGCAACTACTTGATCTTCTTTAGTACTTTTTTAATGTCAAGCACTATCTTTAAAACAGCCGCCAGTAATAAAATTTATTACAAATCAAATTCAACTTAATATTTGGACCAAAGTTTAAATTAAAAATATTACACCATCCTTTACTTCATGATAATTTCAATCATTCTAAGGCATTTGTGCCTTGATCTCCATTTATCCTGATATGATTCTTTTGATCTGATAGTGATTCAGTCTTTCAGTTAATGCTCAGTATGACCTCAATCCAGTGGACATGACGTAATTAATCAGAAATTTTGATCCTCATTAATATTGGGTGAAATGTGAAATTTTCTTCCGGTTATTCCTCTTAGATGTTGAGGCCAACACCATTTTGAAGCAAGATAAAGGGAGCTTAATGCTTGGTCTATTTGATTTAGATTGAGGGTTCCCAACCTAGAGTCCTTGGACCCCTTGCTTAATGGTTTTGATTGAGAGTATAAACAAGGTTGGAACCTCTGATTTAGATATATGCCCAGATGGAAACAATAGTAAACTTCACAACAAAGAAGTTAAAAGCAATTATGGGTTCTACCTGAGTAATGAAGGGAGTGTCCTGAACTTGCAGTGTAATTTGATCCCCATCGATATTCATTTGTCTGGTGTATAAAGCTCCTGAAATTAAAAGAAACAAGCCAAAGTAAATGCCAACAAGCAGTTACTGTTTGTTTGATTTACCAATTAGACAGCACCTGGGGTTACACCTACCTGTGTTTGGTTCATAATCCCCAATGAATCGTCTTGTGAGAAAACGTACAATCAAGGCTGCAAAAAAAGTTAGAAAACAATTGAAAGAAAGTATTCACCTAAAAGGTAGGCTTTCTATTCCATATTCTCATTTATATTTCAGTTATATCTTCATATCAATTTATAGATACAAAATATGGCTCATCTCTAAGTAAACTTTTAAAATTAATATTATGATACATTTTGTTTATCACGATTTTGCATGTCATGCTTGGATAGCACTGTTTACTATTTTTTCAGTAATCCTGATATTGCTACACTTCAATACTTCTCAGACTATAACAGTGCCACTCTCACTACACAACCATGGTTTGATTCACTCTCAGATCTCTGATCTAAAAATTCAGCCTTTTTATCATTGTGCAAAAAAACCACAACTAATAGCTAACAAAACTTAAAGGAAATTTTACTGTGTAATTACAACATGACTTTATGTTGTGTGCTGAATTGGGCATTACCTACCACAGAAGTTGCAAATTTGATCATAATGGAACAATATACGTAACTCATTTTGTTCTTAAGCAGCCTGTCAGTGTCAAGGATAACTTGCTTTCACTCTGGTTTTGTGGGTTCTCTGGGATTAAGCCAATATTAGTTCACTTATCCATCCAGAAGTTTTTGAGGACTTTGAAGAGATCTTTCCATTCCCTTGACATGCCTACTCTAAGTAGTCTACATGCCTGAAGCATACAGGAGATTTAGTCTGTAGATCTTGAGTTTGATACCAGGTCTGAGGTCTTTATCTTCAACTGCCATTTCATTAATCGACTGACGTCTGTGCTGATGCATTGACGGGCACAGTGAATTTCAGAATCAGAATCAGAACCAGGTTTATTATCATAGACATATGTCATGAAATTTGCATCAGCAAAACAGTGCAGGACATAAAATTACTATAAGCTACAAATAACTAGATAGAGCAAGAGATATATTGAGGTAGCGTTCATGGGTACATAGACCATTCAGAAATCTGATGGTGGACGGGGAGACGTTGTTCTTAAAACACTCAGTGTAGGTCTTTGGGGCAGTGACACAGCTGTGTTTGACACTGGTTGACATGCTTCTGCCTCTGCAGTAAACTTACTGGCTAAGATAAAGGATGGCATGCCATCATAAAACAGACATAGAACCAAGAAAAAATTTCTTGGAAAGTTGAGTCTAAGGAGAGTGTTCCACAGTCCCTCCTTTCTGATGGTGATAAAGGCTTCAGTAAGGCTGAGAAAGACAATATTTTGTGACTTGTGTTGCTCCCCCGAATTTCTCCTGGAGTTTATGTGCAATGTCAATCACTGTAGAGGGGTGGAATCTACATTGTGCTCGGGAAACATCACTTCAGCCACTTAAGGAGAATCCTGGCTTTTCCTACGGCAAGCATCAGGGAGACCTCTCTGTAGTTACCACAGTCAAATTTAATGATTGTCATGATCACTGGGGTAAATCCAGGCATATACATCTGTTTGATAACATTGACCTAGCAATGGACTGCAAGGATATTTCCATTGTCAGGCAGCAGAGTGGAGCAACAGGTAGACCTGCTGTTTCTCATTGTGAGATACCTGGGTTCAATCCTGATCTCCAGTGCTGATTGTGGGGAATTTGCATATAATCCCCGTGGACAAATGAACTACCTCCCCGGTGCTCCCACGTCCACTCATATCATGAGGGCATGCAGGCTGGTGGGTTAATTTGCTACTGTAAATCAGCCCTAGTCGTAGAGTCATAGATTCATTCAGCAGTGAATCAAGCCTTTCGGCCTGGTTTCCCTATGTTGGCCAAGATGCCCATTTGCCAGTAACTGACCCATATCCCTCTGAAGTGCGTAGGTGAATGACAAAATCTGGGAGATATAATGGGAATATGAAGAACAAATGTATGTTTGATGTTCAACATGGACTCAAGGGCCTGAAGAGCCTGTTTCCAAGGTGATTGGCTTCATGATATCTGGTGATTACTCTGCCATGATAGGTACCAGTGTCTACTGAACTCATCAGCATCTAGTTCACTTTATTGTCCCCATCATCCTGGCCCCAACTACCTGCATTAACAGAAACATTGCCACAATAATATTAATGCTGAAACTCTCAAGGACCCAACAAGGATAACTCTTCATATACAACCAATCATCTCCCGGAAAAACTGAAACCACAGGGTATCCAAAATGTAAGTGCTGCAGCAATGTTCATAATTGATACCTGAGAGGTAATTCCAGCTACCCTACTAGAAAGAACTAGGGGAACTTTAAGGACATAGTCAATTACATACATTAGATATAGTGTTGTTAATATGGCATATGGTACGTGGGTCTTCATTAGTCAGGAGATTGAGTTCAAGAGCTGTAAGATATTATTGCAGCTCTATAAAACTCTGGTTAAACCGCACTTGGAATATTGGGTTCGTTTCTGGTCGCCTTGTGATAGAAATGATGTGGAGACTTTAGATAGGGTACAAAGGAGATTTACCAGGATGCTTCCTGGATTGGAGAGTTTAAGAGAGTTAGGGTTTTTCTGTTTAGAGTGAAGGAGGATGAGAGGTGACTTGATAGAGGTGTACAAGATGATAAGGGTCATAGATCGCGTGGACAGCCAGAGACCTTTTCCCAGGATGGAAATGGCTAATATGAAGGGGGGGGGCATCACTTTAAAGTGATAAGGTGATTGGAAGAAAGTGTAGGGAGGTTGATTTTTACACAGAGTGTTAGCTGTGTGGAACATGGTACCAGTTGTGGTGGTGGATGAAGACCCTTTAGGGACATTTAAGAAACTTTTTGATGGGAACAAAAAAATGATAGAAAATGATAGAAAAATGGAGGGCTATATGGGAGAGAATTGATCTTAGAGTAAATTAAAAGGTCAGCACAATATCGTGGGGGAAGGTCCTGTACAGTGCAGTAATGTTCTATGTTCTATATACCTGGACTGAAACCTCCATCATTTGAGAAGAGTAGAGAAACACCCCTACTGACATCTGAAAACAGCCATCCAGCAGAAAAAAAATGACCAAAAGAAGAAGTGGTGAATGGAAGGCACACAGGAGGATCGACAACTCACAGCTAGCCATGTCACAAATGCGTTCATCAGCACCTTTGAAACTGTTTATAACTCTAACAACCAAAGGCAGCAGAGAGGCAGTTAAACAGTCACTGGAAGGAACACTTCAAAAACCTCCTCAACCACAACTCTCTCTCCTGTCTGACATGAGTGTACTTGACCTGATTCCTCAGCAGTCAAATCAGTGCAGCCTTACTTGGACTTCCTACTGACAAGATGTTGAAACAGCCATATCCTCCAGCTAAAAAATAACAAGTTCTCTGGAGCAGAGGGAGTTGACACTTCATTTCCAAAACTTGTTAGTGAAGAGTGTCAGTCACAAATCCATGATAACATTCTTCACATCTGGGATGACAAGGATATATCAGGGAGCAAAATGTACAGAATTTCATGGGAAATAAGTCATCACAAGAGAGAAAACTGTTACTCAAAAGTTATGTGGGGTACTAGAAGGATGTTCTGTTTTGATAAAATGTGCATTCTGAGTGGACACGAGCCCATGTTCACTATCTCGCCATATTTTTTGTTCTTTTGCACTACTTATTTAATTTAAATCTTTATGTATACAGTATATACTTATTGTAATTTATAGTTACTTTATTACGTATTGCAATGTACTGCTGCAAAACAACATATTTCAAAATATATGCCAGCAATGTTAAACACGATTCTGATTCTGATAGTTAGTGCCTAAACACACATGTTCTTAAATTTAAAAAAAGACTGCAATTCACATAGTGCTGGAAAGTTATAGTACCTTAAAAGCGATATAATTCAGGTAGATAATCCCATTTGAGGACAATAATTTGAACATGCAAGAACAGGAGAGCATTTTATAATAGAAATTAGAGTAGAGAAAAAATAGATAAAAGCAGGTGAAAGAGAATGTGAAGAAAGAGCAGTTCACAGCTGAGATCGATACGCAACACCCCACATATATATTAATGTGAAAATTGGGATAATGGGGATTCACAGATATTCTCCATGTTTCAAACTGACTGATGGCTAAAGCATTGTCTTCACCAACTCACGTTTGCAAATGTCCACATCTTTTTCCAGCCAGCATAATCTGCATTACACTTGGCCACAGACAAAAAAAAAACGTAAGGCATTAAAATAAGAGTCAAGAATTTCATTCAGTTTTTGGAATCTCAATCTCACAATATACAATTGATTTACTGAGCTCTAGTTTATCTCTGAACCTTACAAGCAGCATCAGTTGCCTACATTGCTCCAGTAACACCTTAAAAAGATCATTACCAGTAAAACATTATAACCCTCACTGAAGCTCATATAACATGTCAAGAAAAATTTTCCTTAGCATTTAGGTGGTAACTACATTCAGTTGTGGTTTTACTCTTTCTGGTGAAAAGATTTAATTTCAACAGAATTATAAAACCATAGGGCTATGGAGTAATATAGCATAGAAACAGGCCCTGCAGCACATTTTAACCATGCTCACCAAGATGTTGATCTAACTTAATCCAATTTGCCCACATTTGGCCTGTATCCCCCAAACTCTTTACGAATCATACACCTGTACAAATGTCTTTTAAATATTTCGACCTTGCATACATCAACTACTTCCTTTGGCAGCGTACACAAAGAAGTTGTCTCCTACCTCCCTTTTTAAAACTTTCCCTGTCACCTTTAACTAATGCTCTCTAATTGTTGATTTCCTTCCTTCTGTTGTCATGGTCGGTAGCGTATATGTGCTAAAACTACGAAAAAACACTTTAATATATTGAAATATTTATTTTACATATCAACTCTTGGACAGTTTACCAGAACAGCTGTCACTGCTTTGTCATAAAGTCAGTGCAAACGATGTTTACTTAATAATATTCGAGTTGAAATGTATTTCAGATCATTCCATGTTTTGGGAGGAAAATATAAATGGACTCCGCTGTTGAAGATAGCGGTTACAGAGAAACAGCTTTTTGCATCTGTTAGACTTTAAGGAAATATCATCTTAAATATGTTAATGTTCACCACAAGGCAGTAAGGAAGTTGGGGGTGTTGACAATTTTACCAGTGTGGTTAGGGAATAAAGATAACGGCAAATTAACTTAGTATTAGAAAGAAAAGGAGCAGTTTTACGGAGTTGGAATAGAGAAGGAAAAGGTGTTAATACAAAGTGGATTGGGCTAATGCGGTCACTTGACCACAGTTCCAAGACACTTGAAATGAACTGTCATTTTCAGCCAAACCTCCCTTCTCTTTTGCTCACCGGTCTTTCCAACGTTCTTTGCTCCCAGCACCGCGATCTTCACATTTTTGTTATGCAGACAGTCGACCACCGGGACCTCGGGAATGGGAACCAGCAGGAAGTTGCTTGAATTGTTTGACATAGTGCTGTGCGGGAGAAGCATTTGTGGAACTCCCCACAGCTAAAGCAAGCGAAAAAAGAAAACGTACTAAACTGAAACTTTTTTGGAACTGCCCTGATAGCGTCTATTGTGAGAATCTGACCCTTCTGACAGTGCCCGGTTACCCTCCCCATGCCAGGAACCACGGCCGATGTGAGACTTTCCCAATTTCTGTTGAGAATGAAAGTTCTCCTAAGTTGCCGCACATATACCGACTGCAGCGGCCAATGGGAGATTTAAAAACTCAACATCTGCCAGTCACGTAAATGTTCGGACTCCTCCGACAGAGATGTTAAGATCTGGAATGCGCTGCCTGAAGGGGTGGTGGATGCAGATTGAAAGAGTGACTTTCAGTTGAGAAAGAAACATTTTAAAGCTGCCGGAGTAAGACAGTAGGAATGGGACTAATTGGAAAGTTCTTTCAACGAGCTAGAATAGGCAAAAAAGCCTCAATATTCTTGTTCCAAATTGCAGCATGTAACTTTCTAAGAACACATTATATGAGAATGTAGATGCTGAAAACCTCAAACAAAAACAGAAAGCTGGAAATCCTCAACAGTTTGGACAGTATCTATGGAGAGAGAAACAATTAATGTCAATAACACTCATTGAAGTACAGTATTCCTTTGTATTTATTTCAGCAAGTGAGATCATGCCAGTAGGATAAGTTCAATTCAATTCAATTGACCACTAACCAGTAAAGAAGCCCTAAAGCAGGGGTTCCCAACGTTTTTTTATGCCATGGATCAATACCATTAAGCGAGGGCCCCATAGACCCCAGGTTGGGAACCCTTGCCCTGAAGGTACATGAGATCTGCTGTAAATCCACAATATGAAAAGGGACAAATACGAGTACACTTACCACCATGCTTGTTATAGTCCAGAGGGCAGATACTTTCGTTGATAGAATCATCATTATTTCATTCATTTTATCCAATCCACCAATTTCCTATTCAGTGGCATAGGCAGTTTTCTTTTTCAATATTTCAGCTGAATGAATGCACTTCAGTTTACTCTATCGTTAGTGCTAATAGCTATAATTGTAAATTTAAATTATAATATATGCAAATCTTACATTGAACAGAAAGTCAACATTCAATCAAAACCTCTTGCTGAGTCCTATTTCTGATTTATACATTAGCCACTGTGTTTAAATTGTTAAAATCTAATGTTCTATGCAATTTAGTTCAAAGTTTGAAGGGATAGAGCAGATGAGAGTGCATGCTGTAAACGTTGGCCTTGACATATGCTGAGAGGACCACTGTCTACCTGATATTGATAGATATCTGTAAAATTATGAGAGGCATGGATGGTGTACACCATCAGTCTTTCTCCCAGAATATAAATGTCAATTAGTAGGGAGAAAAAATTAAGGGAGATTTGTAAGGCAGGTTTTTAGCTGGAGTGGTACGTGTCTGGGAAAGGTTGTGAGGGAGTGGTGGAAGCAGATTACGATAGTGGCAGTTAAGAAGCTTTTAGATAGAGGCATGAATATGCAGTGAATGGAGGGGTATGGATCAAATGTAGGCAGAGGATTTTTATTTTTTATTTTTACTGCCCGTTACATCATTGGTGCTTAGGGCAGCAGTGAAGGTCCTCCATCTTTGGCAGTGTTCAGGGCTTCCTTCATTGTGTCAGTAGCTTCCTCTCGGTTTTCACCAGTCAGTCATGCAAGTCCTGGGTGGAGACTAAGGCATACCATCACCCTCAGATGTAGAAGGGTTCTTCATTGCTGTTTCTATAGCAGCTTTGTTTTACCAGTCAGGGCTGTTAGCCCCGAGCTGAAGTCCTGAACCTAGAGGACTTCATTTTATTTTGTCCTCTACCGTTTGACCTGTTCAGCAGGGGCAATCCGGCCAAAAGCCAAAGCATAATGCCCTGACTCCAGCCAACTTAGCTCTCTGGGTCACTGAGGCACACAAGCCTCCAAACCACGATGAGGTCGTGATCTGTAGGCAGAAGAGACTTAGTCTAATTTGGCATTTTATTTAACATTGCGGGTGGAAGGTTCTGTTCCTGCACTGTACTGTTCTACGTTCTATATTGCAGGTCTGACCAGTGCCTTTTAAAGCCTCAGCATTACATCCTTGCTTTTACATTCTAGTACTCTTGAAATGAAGGCTATCATTGCATTTGCCTTCTTTACCATCAACTCAATCTGCAAGTTAACTTTTGGGAGTCCTGCACAAAGTGTCACAACCAGAGGCCATTTTCAAAGACTATTTGGCCTGTATTTGTTCAGTGTCAATTCATGGATATGCATTGTCCTTGGATTGTTCATCTTTTGTGTCTAATTGTTTGTCTTTGGACTAGCTCTGTTTTTTACTGTGTTGCAGATGTCTCGTCGTATTGTGGGAATTTTTTTTTTTAGCTCTTTGTGTTTTTCACCTGTACCCAATTAGGGATAATTTAATTAGTGTGGTGTTCTCAATGTTTTGTATTGTAGTTGTTGGCTTTGGGGATTATTGCTTTGTCTGGACACTTATATTTTCTGATTGGGACACAATTCCTATGTGCTAAATTTCAGTAATAGATGTTCAGTTTTGTCCGAATTGCCATCGTCTCTGTGATCCTTGCACTTGAGTTCATAGTGGCCCTTACACAAGGACTCTTAAGTCCCTTTGCACCTCTGACTTCTGAATTATTCCCCATTTAGAAAATAATGCATGCCTTTATTCCTTCTTTCAAAGCGCATGACCATATACTTCCATAGACTATATACCATCTGCCAATTTCCTGCCCATTCTCCTAATCACTATTCCTTTATCATCACTGTGAAAATCCTAAAGCTTCTCATTTAAATTCAAAATGACAGAAGCTCCAAGACAGGACTGCAATGCATCAGGAAACAAGTCCATTTGGGAAAGGTCATCTAAATGCTGTCTTTTTCACCTCATGAAAAAAAATATCCCAGGTCACTTTCTTCTATTGAATGAAAATATCAAAGACAATGTTGAGTTTATTGTCACATGCACAAGTACATATATAAACAGGTGCAATGAAAACCTTTCCTACAGCAGGCAGGCATATAGCATCATATAAGCAACATTCACAAGAAAAGCATAAATTAAATACATATTATGTATAAGAAAACACAATTTGAGCAGAAACAAAGTCCATTTTAATGCCCATTGAGCAATGTGGTCATAGCATTGTTCATCTCCACTGGTTAGGGTTTTCCTAGTTGGCTCAAACGTTGAACCGAAGGGAAGTCGTGATCCTAAACCTTTTGGTGTGAGACTTCAAGCTTCTGTACTTCTTGCCCTATGGTAGCTACATAAAGATGGTATGGGCCAGATGGTGGGGATCTTTGATGATGGATGTTGCCTTCTTGATGCAGCACCTCCTGCTGTCATAAGGCGGGGGGGTGCTGGGAGCAGACCCAAATGCAAGACACAGACACTGAAGTACTAGGAACAGGACAGGACTAGAGACTAGAGTTAGCGACATGACTGGATGCAGACTTGGAGCTGGGACAAGAACACAGACTTGGGCTAGGACATTGGCTAGGCAAGCGGGACCAGGACTAGAAACTGGGAACTAGGAGCCTGGGCTTGGACTCCGAGCCAGAGACTGGACAAGGACCCAGCACCTGGGTCTTGACTCAGGCTCGGATCCCAGAACTAGGCGAGGACATGACGTGGCTACAGGACTGGACATGGCTTGGGTTTCTCGAGGCGAGGACATGATGAGGCTTGGGTTCCTTGAGGCGAGGACATGACGAGGCTTGGGCTCCTCGAGGCGAGGACATGACGAGGCTTGGGTTCGGACTCCGAGTCAGAAACTGGACGAGGATCCAGAACCTTGGTCTTGACTCCGGCTTGGACTCCGGCACTAGGCGAAGACATGATGTGGTCTTGGGAGACAGGACTAGGACAGGCTACAGGACAGAACGAGAGACTCCTGGGCAAGACCTTGGTCGAGGGAAGACAGGAACGCAGAGCCTTGGTTGAGGGAGGACAGGAATGCAGACACATGGAACACAGAGCCAGGACCCCTCCTTTGGAACAGGACTTGGGGCCAGGGTCTACACAGAGTCAGGACCCCCCCAGGGAGCAGGACATAGGGCCACAACTCATACACAGAACACTGAGACAGTTCTCCACTCAAGGTAGCGGCAAACAGCCAGATCTACCTAGTAAACGCATGGACACAGAGACAGTTCCCAACACTAGGTAGCGGCAAATGGCCAGACCTACCTAGCAAAGGTATGGACACAGAGACAGTTCAAAACAACAATAGATAGTTCCTTATCTTGCTCCGGCAGCTGAACTTGACAGCTGTGCAGGCAAAGGTTACAGGCGAGGCAAGGCTCCAGGAGGAAGGGGCAGAGAAGAGATTTGGACAGGAACAATCCAGCAACTGAACCTGAACCAAGGAGCTATTTATGTAGCCAGCCCAAAATGTGAATCAGCTGCCTCAATTAGAGCACCCAACACAAAAAAGGAAAACCAGAAAACCTGGAATAAACAACAATGGAACAGACCATGAACCGGAATCCGGACTTCACGGACCGGACCATGGCACCTGCAGATATCACCAACGTGGGGAGGGATGTGCCTGTTATATATTGGGCAGAGTCCACAATGCTTCTTCTGCTCCTGCTCATTCCAAATTGCATAGCAGACCACAATGCAACCAGTCAAGATAGCTTCAACTCTTCACCTGTAGATGTTTGTTGCTTTAAACTCCTAAGGATGTAAAAAGGTTAGCATACTTTCCTTATGTAGAAGGTCCAGGACATCATCTGATATGTTAACACCCAGAAATTTAAAGCTTCTGACTCTCTCCACAATTGATACCCCAATGAAGACTAATGCATGCTTACACTCCTTCCCTTGCCTGAAGTCTGCATGAGCTGTTCAGTTTTGTTGATTGTGAGAAAGAGAGGTTGTTTGTGGACCATCATTCAGCCAGTTCTTATTCTGGTAATCTGACTCCCGAATTTGAGAATTATGATGGTGGAGGGGAAGAAGCTGTTTCTGAATCACTGCATGTGGGTCTTCAGGGTTCAGTACCTCCTCCCCAATAGTAGTAACAAGAAGAAAGCATGTCCTGTTTGGCAAGGGTTCTCAGTGAGGGATGCCACCTTCTTGAGCACAGCCTTTTGAAGGTGTTGTCGGTGGGAAGAGTTGTGCCCGAAACAGAGCTCTATGGCTTCTTGTGATCCTATGCATGGGAGCCTCCATACCAGGCTCGGATGCAGCCAGTCGGAATGCTCTCCACTGTACATCAACAGAAATTTGCAGAAGTCCTTAGTGACATACTAAATCCCCCTCAAACTCATAATGAATTAAAGCCTCTTGTGTGCCTTCTTATGACTGCATCTATGTGCTGGGCTTCTCCAAGATGCTGATGCTCAGGAATTTGAACTTGAACAAAAGAGGATAGCTATGTTCATTTAAAGGCTCTGTTATATTGTTATTTCATGCCTGTTATATATTTATATCTGCATTTGCACAGTTTGTTTACAGTTAACAATTTCTAATCTTTACAGTTACTGTTCTATAGGTTTGCTAAGTATGCCTGCAGAAAAAAGAATCTCAGGTTTGTATGTGGTGACATGTACAGTATGTACTCTGGTAACACATTTTTCTTTGAACTTCACAATTCTTCTTACATATTTTCTCAGACCTGAGGATAATTTGCTTCCATTCCACATCCACGATACTGGCAAAAGTGCAACAAGAGGTTCTTGAAAGGGCAGGTAGATGAGAGAAGGTGATAGCACCTTCTGCTGTTCCCTGCTGTGCATTCTTAATAAGCCTCCAAAGAAGATTTAAAAATGATATAAAGGCTACTCATCATAAGTAATACATGATACCATTGTGTGGTTAACTTGTTAGGGAAATTATGCAAATATGTGTCACACATGGGATGCCCTGTCCATTTCCCATGACTATATCCAAGGCAATCTATTTTGGCCTTTCCTATCTGTATATCTGGGGGCATTATTTTCTCCCATTGGGTTTTCTGAGAATATTAAATTAAGCAACTGCTTTGAATGCAATTGGAATAGAAGTTAGTGCCATTCTCTCACAGCTCAAGTGACCCAGCTAACATCCTGACCTTGGGTGCATTATGTATGGAGTTTGCACATTCCTTCTATGACTCTTGAGCTATGCGATGACACTGGAACATCTGGAGATGGTCCAGTTTCATTGCATAGCTCAAAGGCATACTGTAAAAAAAAATTGGACTTTTTAGACGTGCAGGACTACAATGCCTGAAATATTCATGTAATACCAATCCCAGAAACTATATTAAGGTCAGCTTTAATGTTACTGGGCGAGTGTAGATTCATCCACATTTCTGCACATTGATACTTAAGATGACCCGATCATGGTTTCTGCGATTAGTAGCTTTTGGATAATTGGACAATACAGAAAGACGTTCATCAGTTAGGTGTTCGTTATTCATGAAATTGTATTATCTTGCGTCCCAGTGCGTTTATTCGAGATGCAACAAAGGCAGCAAACTGGATAAATTTAACAAGCAAAGTCTTAAGCTTTTAAAAATTGGGTACTTACCTTTGGAAAATGGAATGCAAAAGTTATTGCATTCCTTATTGCAAAAGGTTTGATTTTATGATGTCAGTGCAAATGATAAATTATTTTAATCCAAAAATTATCTAATGATTTTTAATTTATTGCGTTTTATTAATATATACAGTACACACATCAACTGTACATGTGTGAATATGTACAGAATAATTCCACCGCGGATAGAACCATCTTCATTGTGACGAGCAGTTAAAGTAACCACAAGCATAATATCTTTTAAACTTCTCTTTGAGGGAATACCCTTCAAAAATTTGCAGATGATTGGAGATTTGTCTCAAAACTGCCGAGAGCATCAGCAGCTGTAGTATTGCCATTACTGTTGACATTTTTATTTGATTAGTACTGTAACGAAAACATTACATCAGCGATTTGATTGACAATCTAAAATATCTAAAGATTTGCACCATGCATTTGTATTAGTAGAAAATATTGGAATGTGGTTACTCTCAGCAAAATATCTTGGGGCATGATTTCATGCAGTTTTGTTTTGTACTAGTTGTAACAAAACTACTTATTCTTACAGTCCATTAATCTGCTGTAAATCCATATAAATGTAAAACGTGACACTGAAATTGAATAAAAATTGTGCCGCGGGCAGTTCTTACTCCTCATTCCTAATAAATAAGATGGTCAGAAAGATTGAAATAACACAATAGCTGGTGTTCCAATAATCAGATAAAAACTCCGCGTACCCCATACGGTAGAGATGCTCATTCACAGCCTAACAAATCTAAATATTTGGGTTTCATTTAAAACGTGACCGGTTTTCATTAAAACGCTCTTGCTCAAATTGGGGAATTTTAGTTTGCAATTAGTTGTACACGGAATATATATTGTTTTAAATGCATTTTCTCACGTTGAGAAAGCTTGTGTACTTAACCGACCAGAATAATCAGCAAACAGTCGTCGTTCGCACTTGTGCCGAACGCGTACAAACGTCCCCTCCCCTCTCCCTCAGTTGTTCCAATGATGTACAGTTGGTGGTGTTCAGCACAGTAGCACAGGAACGCATCTGCAGCGGAACGGCTGTGGGGGGCACGTGGTGTACAGCCGGTGGTGTTTGCGCGGTGGAGGTGGGTCAGTGGGAGGCGGTGCGGCGGAGAAGCCGGTTCGATTGCGGGGCACAGTTTGGGCAATATGGCGGCGGACGGATGGAAATACTGATGACTGTCAGAAAAATCGCCTCGATTTGTACGATGGTGAGTGTGGGTGGCTCTCTCTCCCCCCCTCCCTTCTTCCCTCTCTGCAACCTTCTCCCATATCTCGGCTCAAGGCCGACGGACTGAGCTTCGGAGAAATAGTGGAGATTCCCCACCCAGTCGAAGCTTGCAGTCCCCCCAATCCCGGGAGCAGAAACAAGCCCGCAGATAACTTTAAACAAAATAATCCGCAAGAAAACGATCGATAAGGATAAGCAGCTGTGTCTGATCTGCTGCAATAACGGGTCTATGTTTGAAACATCGCCCAATTCTGGGTTGTTGCAATTCTCTTGTAAAAGATAGCACTATTACGTGTATTTCTGTGTATTTTGTTCCAATTTCAAATGGGGTTGTGTTTTTATTGTTAATAGCTTCTGCTCTTTATATCAGGTGCTTGTACAGAATTGAGAATATTGGTTTGTGGGTTGAATCTTCCAGTCATCTTGCATTTGTTTATTGAAGAAAAAATGCCACTCCTCCCTTTTTTGTTTAATTGCTTAAAGACATATATTCTTAATCTAGTGGGAAAATAGTCATAATGAATTAATGTTAATTAGATTATTTGACTATTCTGGAATATTGGAGCACAATACTATAGGATTTAAAATGAATGTCCATTTGTTTAATTGGCATACTGTACATTTCTAAGACAATGCAGAGATGATAGGAGTGCAAGTTCTGAGAATAGATATTTGACAACTTGAACGTACATCTTTCAACTTATAAATACATCATCTTCACATATCTTCCCATTTTAGAAGGATAAGAGGGGATCTGATTGAAACATACAAGATTATTAAGGGATTGGACACACTAGAGGCAGGAAACATGTTCCCGATGTTCGGGGAGTCCAGAACCAGAGGCCACAGTTTAAGAATAAGGGGTAGACTATTTAGAACGGAGTTGAGGAAAAACCTTTTCACACAGAGGGTTGTGGTTCTGTGGAATGCTCTGCCTCAGAAGGCAGTGGAGGCCAGTTTGCTGGATTCTTTCAAGAAAGAGTTAGGTAGAGCTCTTAAAGATAATGGAGTGAAGGGATATGGGGAGAAGGCAGAAAAAAGGTACTGGTTGTGGATAATCAGCCATGATCGCAGTGAATGGCGGTGCCGGTTCGAAGGGCTGAATGGCCTACTCCTACATCTATTGTCTATTGTCTATTAACTAGAAGGTGAGCTGTTTCTTTCCTGTCCAACAATTAGTTAGACAAAAGTCTATTATTGCCACAGCATCTGTTTCACATTTACATTATAGAAGAGGCCTACCTGTTCTAGAATCACATTTGTTATTGCAATTTGTTTTGTACCTGGGATTAATGCTTGGGCTGCAGATACCACTTTGGCATTAGCTTAGTTCTGGTTTATTTCTAAACAAAAGGAGAATAAATCCATTTCATATTCATGCTTGTTTATGTAATTTTGTATCTTCAAGAACACCCAGACTGTAAAGCAAAAGTATATTACATTTTAAAATAAAGTTTAAAAATATTTTCCACTCAAGTAATTAGAATTCATTCAATATAATAAATTGGAATAATTGGGTCACTAGAATCTTTCAACTGAAAGAACCCAATATAAGTTCTTAACTTTCTGATTTGAGTGCTTTGAGTTGATTCTAGACATAATAGTGAAATAAAAATGGAAAAAATGCAAACATCTGTAAACTATACAGAAAATCTAATGTCAGAACTGAGAAAATTTTTAAATCACATAATTTTTTGATTGCAAGGGAGAGATGGAGAACGAAAGGAATGCCTATGATAGGGTTAGAGACCAAAAGGGATAGAATATCACTTAGCTGTTTTGTCAATGACCTTCCTTCCATCTTCAGGTCAGAAGTAGAGATGTGCGGTCATTAGTGGGGGTCGGGGGGGAGTATCGTTTCATTTACAACTCTGTAAATGAAACAGTTCCTGCTTGCATGCAGCAAAAACTAGAAAACATTGAGTCCTGGGCTAATAAGT
The DNA here is from genome assembly GCF_030028105.1 of Mobula birostris. Classification (NCBI taxonomy): domain Eukaryota; kingdom Metazoa; phylum Chordata; class Chondrichthyes; order Myliobatiformes; family Myliobatidae; genus Mobula; species Mobula birostris. The sequence goes on from NC_092379.1 coordinate 118,230,147, forward strand.
GGCAAGTTGCATCCGTACCTTAGAAATGTCAAGCAATGACCATCTTTGACAAGAGAGAGCCTAACAAGCTATCCCTTGTCATTTTCATCATTTGAGTTCACCATTGCCAACATAGTGGGGTCAGCTTTGCCGGAAACTCGACTAAACAGCCTCAAAAATACAAGGCTTATGTAACCATTGAGTATCAATGATTGCTATGACCATTCTCTGAGGATGAGACTGTTGTATTTAGAGTGCACTGACCCATGTGATGTATCCACATGTGGATACTTGACTGCAACATTTGTGATAGCGGGGGAGCAATTCATAAATACGATAAAGTCTGCAGATGCTGGAAATCCAAAGTAACACACCCAAAATACAGGAGGAACTCAGCAGGTCAGGTGGCATCTATGGAAATGGACAAACAGTCAATGTTTCAGGCCAAGACCCTTCTTCAGAACTAGAAAGGAAGGGGGAAGGTGCCTGAATAAAAAGTGTAGGAGGGGAAGGAGGATGGACACTGGAAAGGAAGGTGAATCTGGCTTCTCCTGTCACCTTCCAGCTATCCTCCTTCCCCTAACCCTCTCGGCCCTACCTTTTTATTCTGGCACCTTCTCTCTTTCTTTCCAGTTCTGGTCTTGGCCCAAAATGTCGATTGTTTGTTCATTTCCATGGATGCCTGGCCTGGTAGTGGAGGATTATGTCACTATCTCCTCTGACTTTCGCATTAAAAATAGAATTCAGTTGCCTGACTCTGTTTTATCTGCCTGCTGTTTGCATTTCATCTGACACGACCCAACTTCTCACCACCAACTACTTACAACCTGTAAGGAGTTTTCACATTCTCCTTGTGAACCCATGGGTTTTCTTTGGGTATTCTGGTTTCCTCCCATATCTTAAAAAGTGAGGATCAGTAGTTAATTGTCCACTGTGAATTGTGATAGAATTCAAGGGGAATTGATGAGAGTACATGAAGAATAAAATGGGATTAGTGGAAATGGGTGCTTAATGGTTGGCAAGAACTCAGTGGACCAAAGGACCTGTTTCTGTAATATTTTTCTATGCAATTCTATGCCATTCACGTCAGCCCTCAGGGCTGTTTAGCCCAACCAAGGGGATTTCTGTTCTCAGTTGTTCCATTTTCCTTTTATATAAAAAAGGCAGCACAGTGGAACTGCTGCCTCAGAGTGCCAGAGACCTATTCAGTCCCGATGTTGGGTGCTCTCTGTGTGGAGTTTGCACGTTCTTCCTATTACTGTGTGTGTTTCCTACCTCATCCCAACGACGTGCTGGTCTTCAGGTGAATGAGCAACTGCAAATTGCTGCAGTGTGCAGCTGAATGATAGAGCCTGGGAGGAATTTCAGGGGAAGGTGGCAAGAATGAAGCTAGAATGTGTGTAGGTGTAATGTTAATGGTCACTGAGGACTCAGTGTGCTGAAGGGCCTGTTTCCATGTTGTATATCTCTGTTTCTGTGGCTGTAAGAAGCAGGAGGGCAATTGAGAGTTCCTGGGATAGCCCTAGAGGTTTTCTACCATCTACAAGGTGCAAGTCAGTAATTAGATAGAATGTTCGAAGTATGTATACTACATACAACCTTCTGGCTGCCTATAAGGAGATGAATCTCAAGGTTGTATATAGATACACACAGTATTTTAATAATAAATGTACTTTGAATGGTAGTATTTTTAGTTCAGGACATTTTTTCAGAACTGACCTGTTCTGATGCAACTGGAAAGGCTGGTTATCTAAGATTGTCAAAAGCAACGTTAAGGTCGTTGGGCTGCAATGGGCCAGATTAGAAGACGAGATGCTGCACCTTGAACTTACTTCATTAGACAGGCCTTATCTTAATCAGACGGGAATTAAGCGACAGGCAACTGGAAGTTTATGGTCTCTCTTGCAGGATGAAAGGAAGTGTCCTGCAAAGCTTCATTTCTTGTACTTCCACTGTCACTTAATCTCCTCCCACCTAGAACAAAGAAAAGGTCTCCATGACCTCATCTTTCATTGAAACTCAACAGAACATCTTCCTTCATTTCTGCTGTATTCACCAGATCATCTTCTGTGAGTTTTGCCACCTTTAGAATTATGTCAGTAGCAGAGATGTATTCCCTTTTCTCATTTCGGCATTCTGAAAAGACCTTGCCCTCCATTTTGCTCTGCCATGTTCACTAACATCTATTCCCTTTCTGCATCCAGGGACTCAAAATTCCTTCCAGATGAAGCAGCTCCCCAAACTTTATATAACAAATAACAAAAAAAACCCAAAAATAACCAAAAATGGTTATTTCCAGCCTAGCACCCTGCATTTGATAGAGCAGACATCCTGCTTCGGGTTTGATTCGAAGAAGGAGTCTGAGTGGGAGTGCCGAGAAAGACATTTTTGAAATTTTCATTATTTTTTTTTCTCCAACGGCGTTCTGAGAGGCGGGACTGCGCAGGCGTGTGACGTCGGGCTGTGCAGCGCAGCAGATTTAAAAGGAACAGAGCCTCATAGAGCGGGCAGCGTAGTTTGCGGGCTGCGGAGTGAGCCGGGAGCAGAGTGAAGGCTGAAGGGCTTCAGCTCAACGGGCTTAGGCGGAAACAGGCGAGGAAGGTTTGGCATTCATTTTCCATTGTTATTTGAGGAGAGGGGCAGTATGAGTGTGAGGGCAGTTTGCTGTCCTCGGTGTTGGATGTGGGAGGCCCTGGCGTCTCCAAACCTCCCGGACGTCTACATCTGCGCCAAGTGCATCGAGATGCAGCTCCTAAGGGACCGCGTTACGGAACTGGAGCTGCAGCTCGATGACCTTCGTCTGGTCAGGGAGAGTGAGGAGGTGATAGAGAGGAGTTGCAGGCAGGTGGTCACGCCGGGGCCACGGGAGGCAGACAAGTGGGTCACGGTTAGGAGGGGGAAGGGGAAAGGTCAGGTAATAGGGAGTACCCTGGTGGCTGTGCCCCTTAACAACAGGTACTTCTGTTTGAGTACTGTTGGGGGGGACAGCTTACCCGGGGGAAGCGACAGTGGCCGTGCCTCCGGCACAGAGTCCGGCCCTGTAGCTCAGAAGGGTAGGGCAAGGAAGAGGAGAGCAGTTGTGATAGGGGACTCGATAGTAAGGGGGTCAGATAGGCGATTCTGTGGACGCAGTCCAGAGACCCGGATGGTAGTTTGCCTCCCTGGTGCCAGGGTCCGGGATATTTCTGATCGTGTCCAAGATATCCTGAAGTGGGAGGGTGAGGAGCCAGAGGTCGTGGTACATATAGGTACCAATGTCATAGGTAGGAAAAGGGATGAGGTCCTGAAAGGAGAATATAGGGAGCTAGGAAGGGAGATGAGAAAAAGGACCGCAAAGGTAGTAATCTCGGGATTACTGCCTGTGCCACGCGACAGTGAGAGTAGGAATGCGATGAGGTGGAGGATAAATGCGTGGCTGAGGGATTGGAGCAGGGGGCAGGGATTCAAGTTTTTGGATCATTGGGACCTCTTTTGGCGCAGGCGTGACCTGTACAAAAAGGACGGGTTGCACTTGAATCCTAGGGGGACCAATATCCTGGCAGGGAGATTAGCGGGGGCTACTGAGGTGACTTTAAACTAGAATGGTTGGGGGGTGGGAATCAAATTAAAGAGGCTAGGCGTGAGAAGGTTAGTTCACTACAGGGGGATGGGAACCAGTGCAGAGAGACAGAGGGGTGTAAAGTGAGGGTAGAAACAAAAAGTACTATGGAGAAAAGTAAAAGTGGCAGGCCGACAAATCCAGGGCAAGCATTAAAAAGGGCCACTTTTCAGCATAATTGTATAAGGGCTAAGAGAGTTGTAAAAGAACGCCTGAAGGCTTTGTGTGTCAATGCAAGGAGCATTCGTAATAAGGTGGATGAATTGAAAGTGCAGATTGTTATTAATGATTATGATATAGTTGGGATCACAGAGACATGGCTCCAGGGTGACCAGGGATGGGAGCTCAACGTTCAGGGATATTCAATATTCAGGAGGGATAGACATGAAGGAAGGGGAGGTGGGGTGGCGTTGCTGGTTAAAGAAGAGATTAACGCAATAGAAAGGAAGGACATAAGCCGGGAAGATGTGGAATCGATATGGGTAGAGCTGCGTAACACTAAGGGGCAGAAGACGCTGGTGGGAGTTGTGTACAGGCCACCTAACAGTAGTAGTGAGGTCGGAGATGGTATTAAACAGGAAATTAGAAATGTGTGCAATAAAGGAACAGCAGTTATAATGGGTGACTTCAATCTACATGTAGATTGGGTGAACCAAATTGGTAAAGGTGCTGAGGAAGAGGATTTCTTGGAATGTATGCGGGATGGTTTTTTGAACCAACATGTCGAGGAACCAACTAGAGAGCAGGCTATTCTGGACTGGGTTTTGAGCAATGAGGAAGGGTTAATTAGCAATCTTGTCGTGAGAGGCCCCTTGGGTAAGGGTGACCATAATATGGTGGAATTCTTCATTAAGATGGAGAGTGACATAGTTAATTCAGAAACAAAGGTTCTGAACTTAAAGAGGGGTAACTTTGAAGGTATGAGACGTGAATTAGCTAAGATAGACTGGCAAATGACACTTAAAGGATTGACGGTGGATATGCAATGGCAAGCATTTAAAGGTTGCATGGATGAACTACAACAATTGTTCATCCCAGTTTGGCAAAAGAATAAATCAAGGAAGGTAGTGCACCCGTGGCTGACAAGAGAAATTAGGAATAGTATCAATTCCAAAGAAGAAGCATACAAATTAGCCAGAGAAAGTGGCTCACCTGAGGACTGGGAGAAATTCAGAGTTCAGCAGAGGAGGACAAAGGGCTTAATTAGGAAGGGGAAAAAAGATTATGAGAGAAAACTGGCAGGAAACATAAAAACGGACTGTAAAAGCTTTTATAGATATGTAAAAAGGAAAAGACTGGTAAAGACAAATGTAGGTCCCCTGCAGACAGAAACAGGTGAATTGATTATGGGGAGCAAGGACATGGCAGACCAATTGAATAATTACTTTGGTTCTGTCTTCACTAAGGAGGACATAAATAATCTTCCAGAAATAGTAGGGGACAGAGGGTCCAGTGAGATGGAGGAACTGAGCGAAATACATGTTAGTAGGGAAGTGGTGTTAGGTAAGTTGAAGGGATTAAAGGCAGATAAATCCCCAGGGCCAGATGGTCTGCATCCCAGGGTGCTTAAGGAAGTAGCCCAAGAAATAGTGGATGCATTAGTGATAATTTTTCAAAACTCGTTAGATTCTGGACTAGTTCCTGAGGATTGGAGGGTGGCTAATGTAACTCCACTTTTTAAAAAAGGAGGGAGAGAGAAACCGGGGAATTATAGACCGGTTAGCCTAACCTCGGTGGTGGGGAAACTGCTGGAGTCAGTTATCAAGGATGTGATAACAGCACATTTGGAAAGCGGTGAAATGATCGGACAAAGTCAGCATGGATTTGTGAAAGGAAAATCATGTCTGACGAATCTCATAGAATCTTTTGAGGATGTAACTAGTAGAGTGGATAGGGGAGAACCAGTGGATGTGGTATATTTGGATTTTCAGAAGGCTTTTGACAAGGTCCCACACAGGAGATTAGTGTGCAAACTTAAAGCACACGGTATTGGGGGTAAGGTATTGGTGTGGGTGGAGAGTTGGTTAGCAGACAGGAAGCAAAGAGTGGGAATAAACGGGACCTTTTCAGAATGGCAGGCGGTGACTAGTGGGGTACCGCAAGGCTCAGTGCTGGGACCCCAGTTGTTTACAATATATATTAATGACTTGGATGAGGGAATTAAATGCAGCACCTCCAAGTTTGCGAATGACACGAAGCTGGGTGGCAGTGTTAGCTGTGAGGAGGATGCTAAGAGGATGCAGGGTGACTTGGATAGGTTGGGTGAGTGGGCAAATTCATGGCAGATGCAATTTAATGTGGATAAATGTGAAGTTATCCACTTTGGTGGCAAAAATAGGAAAACAGATTATTATCTGAATGGTGGCCGATTAGGAAAAGGGGAGGTGCAACGAGACCTGGGTGTCATTATACACCAGTCATTGAAAGTGGGCATGCAGGTACAGCAGGCGGTGAAAAAGGCGAATGGTATGCTGGCATTTATAGCGAGAGGATTCGAAACAGGAGCAGGGAGGTACTACTGCAGTTGTACAAGGCCTTGGTGAGACCACACCTGGAGTATTGTGTGCAGTTTTGGTCCCCTAATCTGAGGAAAGACATCCTTGCTGTAGAGGGAGTGCAAAGAAGGTTCACCAGATTGATTCCTGGGATGGCAGGACTTTCATATGAAGAAAGACTGGATGAACTGGGCTTGTACTTGTTGGAATTTAGAAGATTGAGGGGGGATCTGATTGAAACGTATAAAATCCTAAAGGGATTGGACAGGCTAGATGCAGGAAGATTGTTCCCGATGTTGGGGAAGTCCAGAACGAGGGGTCACAGTTTGAGGATAGAGGGGAAGCCTTTTAGGACCGAGATTAGGAAAAACTTCTTCACACAGAGAGTGGTGAATCTGTGGAATTCTCTGCCACAGGAAACAGTTGAGGCCAGTTCATTGGCTATATTTAAGAGGGAGTTAGATATTGCCCTTGTGGCTACGGGGGTCAGGGGGTATGGAGGGAAGGCTGGGGCGGGGTTCTGAGTTGGATGATCAGCCATGATCATAATAAATGGCGGTGCAGGCTCGAAGGACCGAATGGCCTACTCCTGCACCTATTTTCTATGTTTCTATGTTTCTATGATGCAGTCTCCTTGGGATTGGAAAAACCTTTTACAGACTGGGCAAACACCTTCTTTCAGTCTGCATGGGTTACCCTATTTTTGCGTGTCACATTAATTTTCTGACATACACCTCCCACCACTTTCTGTGACTTCTTAGCCTCTTGCATTGTTCCATACAAGCTAAAGAACAGCATCTCATCTTTTTACGGCATGTTTTAGCCCTCAGGCCTTGGCATTGAATTTGACAGTTTCAACTGCATCAGCTTGTATCAGAACTATCCAGCTCTGATGAAAAGTTATCTCCCTGAAGCACCACCTGTTTCTTTTTCTGAGTTTGGGCAGCATGTCCCAGTAGGTGTAACCTGCATTCTTTGTTTTTATTTCAGGTTTTCTAGCATCTGCAATATTTTCCTTCTCCAGTTTGCATCTCACTTTGCCAACATCCTTTTATTTTTATTTTCTCATTATTATTATATCTACAGACAGTTCATTATATCTCCAGCAGGGGTTCCAACCTGACGTCTACAGACCTCTTGCTTAATGGTGTTGGTCCATGGCAAAAAAAAGGTTGGGAACCCCTGCTCTAGAGGAACAATTCTAAAAGGGGTACAAGAACAGAGAAATCTGTGGATATGTGTGCATAGTTCATTGAAAGTGACAGGATAACTTGAGAAAATGCTTAAAATGTAAATGTGATGCTGAGTATTATAAATAGAAGATGAATATAAGGAACCTTTACAAACCTTCATAAAACAACTGATCTGGGCACAAGCAGACTATTGTCCAATTCTGGGCTCCACACTTTAGGAAAGATATAAACGGTTTGGGGAGGATGCAGGAGAAATCTGCCATAATAATATATAATAATTACTGGGGCTTTGGTTCACATACTCCCCTCTGACTCGCCAGGGATCCATTTCCTTAACTGCCTTTTGCTCACCAAGGGCCAAGATCCTGCCACGTTCCCTTCCAACTCACCAGAGCCTCTGCTATTCGCACTTGTTTTAAATTGATCAGAACACTCCTTTTAAATTTACAGAATTCACTGGAAACATCTAAAAGAAGTGAATTTTAAAAATCAGTTTGGTATTGATGGGGATAATATCCAGGAGGAGTCCAGTGTCACTCAAGTCCCAAGTGTATCGTCAAGAGTTACGTGATTCAGGCCGAATCTTCGTGATGAGACTAGGAATGGATCAACCAGCATTCTGCTGAATATTGGAGCATGAACAAGAAGCCTTAAACCCTACTCCTGCTCCTATTTCTTATGGATCTCCTATGAGATTCCTCATAATTTTAAACCTGGATAAATAACTTCATTCATGGTAAATTTGGAAGAATGGTTAAAATTGTCAATTGACAAAGAGGAAAAATGTAAAGCAGTGGGCAGAATTTCCCCGGTGATCATGTTTGAGGCTACAATTTAGATCTAAATGTGCAATTGGAATTTCTATTGTGTTCAATAAGGACATTGATATTTTTACACTTAACAGCCCCTCCTTTAACTTTGTAATTTAGTTGTTGGTAAGCCTAAAGCTAATGTTACCAAGAGTTTTTACTGAAAAGCAAGTGAGGATTCTTCAGTCACTCTTCCCATAATTGTAATATTTGCATTGTAATGTTATTTCTGCTGTGCATCATAATGATCTGATTTTTAGATCAGTGGGTAACTTGATTATTTTGGTTTATAATCTTTACTTTGGCTTGTACCATATATTTTGTGGATATAAAAATTGTCAATAACTTTTCACATTGTTATTTTGGATGAATTTATATGCAAAACATACACACAAGAGATTCTGCAGATCCTGGAAATCCAGATCAACATACACAAAATGTTAGAGGAACTCTGCATGTTAGACAGCAACTATGGAAATGAATAAACAGTAGACATTTCAAAGAAGTCCTGAAGAAGGGTCTTTGCCCAAAACGTCGACTTTATTCATTTCCATAGTTGCTGCCTGACCTCCTGCACTTCTCCAGCACTTTGTGTGTGTTACAAAACATATTGTAACATCGACTGTAAGAAAATTAATTTCAACCTTATAAAATTTGTGCGTAGTCTCTTGCTGTAATATATATGTGCCTTACCCTGCACTACAGCAATTTTCTTGGCGATTAGTGATTGAAACAGCAACTGATTTGCAGAATGAGCTGCTGGGAAAGGTTGTTGATAATTAATTGGTATAAATAGAAACTTAGTTTTTGAAAGGAAGATTCAGGTGTTGGCCATCCTTCAGAAGAAGGATATTTGGCCAATTCCTGATCCTGAAGTATTTTGCTTCCCTATTCTCAGCTGACCAACTTAAAAAAAAACATGGAGTGTCTAATTACCATTTGTTTGTCACCATAAAGTGTCATACAATTTTTCAAAATCCATTTTTTTTCCTCTGGTAATTGTAAAAGTATAAGAATAACACTGTTTCAAGTTACTCCTGGGATTTAAAACCTGTGGAAGATTATTTTGATACATAAATTGCATTCACCCACAACATTTTACAAGGCAGAGTAGTACAATCTAATATTAGTTCTACTTTTTGTGAATCTCTTGAAGAAACTACTTTTTTCTATGTTATCAGATAACCCAACTTCAGTCTTGTTACTTGCGTAGACTGTGAAAGTTAATCTGGTGGAAAGGGCAATCACTTGACGCAACTTGTGCAATGTTCTTTTGCTGGAGAAAAAGGATGCAAGGGCAAACCAAAGAAAATAAAAAGGGTAAGCTGACGTGGAATTAGATAGTTTAGAAGTTTTCAGAATCATGCAGACCTAATGAAAAAAATCAGTGAATTTCAAAAGAGTTTGTGATAATCACCTCAGTTTATTCATCGTCAATCACATTCTTTAAAACATGATTATGCTTTAAACACACATAGTTATTAAATGGATTGTTTTGTTGAAGCAGTATCTTTTCACTTCTCTGGATTTCTGCTTGATGTTTTGATTAATATTCAGGAGTATTGAAAAATTTACTCAATTCTGCCTTCGGTCTACAGGATTACATTAATGTAAATTGGTAGAAAATGGTTGTTAAAAAAGATAGGGAGGGTCATCAGTTATTCATTCTAAGATCCAAGACTTCAAATCCTTGATCCTTCGGTTCTTCTTTCCCTCACCTACCTTCCTGCCAACCTACATTACCATAAATATTTCCCTTAATATCTCCCTTGCTTTGCCACATTGTGCGATCAGCAGGTATTCCAATAGTTTTATAGATTATTCAAGTTCTTCTTTTGAGTTTTGTCGTCATGCAAGGAAATTACCAAGAAAACCTTTCACCATTTGTGTGATCTCTTCCCCATCTCTGTTTTCTCCTGCTGACTGAAGCAGAGATAGCACATCATAAAGATGCAGATAAATCAGCAACCCAGCCTGTTTTAATGTATCTCAGTGAGGTGCCACAGAATTATACTGTTCAAGAGGAAAGAAGCAAATGAAAAGGAATGCTGAATTAAATGGGCTTCATTTCTGATTGATTTCTTTTCATCGTGGTCTTTCACATTAGATTACATTATGTTATGTTATATTTATTCTATTTCCTAGCCATCAATTCTATCCTTCACTCTGGTAACTGTAGAAAACTGAACCAGGTTATCCACAACCTTGATGTTCACACCTCAAGGATGCTTGCTTAGCCCATTGCATTACTGTCTCTACACCAATGACTGTGTGGCTAGGCACAGCTCAAACACCATTTATAAATACACCGATGACACAGCTGTTGGTAGAATCTCAGGTGATGATGAGGCGGTGTACAAGGGTGAGATAAATCAGCTAGTTGAATGTGTCACAACACCAACCTTGTTCTCAACATCAGTAAGAACAAGGAGCTGATTGTTGACTTCAGGAAGGGAGAATGGGAAAATACACACCGGTTCTCATTGAGGGGTCAACAGCTTCAAGTTTCTGGGCCCAACATATTGACGCAGTCACGAAGAAAGCATGCCACCAGCTATACTTCATTAAGAGTTTGAGGAGATTTGGTATGTTACCAAAGACTAGCAACTTTCTACTGATGTACCGTGAAGACCATTTTCACTGGTTGCACTGCGTAGTATGGAGGCTCCAGTGCACAGGATCAAGAAAAGAGCTGTGGAGACTTGTAGACTGAGCCAGCTCCATCATGATCACTGGCCTGCCCACTGTTGAGGATACTTCAGAAGGTGCTGCCTCAAGGAGATATTCATCATTCAAGATCCTCACCATCTAGGACATGCCCTTGTTTCATTACTGCCATCAAGGAGGAGGTACAGGAGCCTTAAGACCCACACTCAATGATTTAGAAACAGCTTCTTCCCCTCTGACTGAACAGAACATGAACATTTATGTATTTCTTCTAACTTACAGTTACATTTTTACATATCACACTGCACTGCTGCTGCAAAACAACAAATTTCATGACATTTGTCGGTAATAATAAACCCGATTTTGGTTCTGATATTTAATCCTGAACAGAGTTTGTGGATCTCTCATCTCCATCGTCTTCAAGATCTCCCATTTTTATCTCTGTAACATTGTCCTGTTCTAGCTTTGCTTCATTTTATCTGATCCTGATACAATCATCCATGCCATTGCTATCCCCAGACCTAACTTGCTGTTTTGCTTTCCATGAACAAGGTCAAAGCTCTGACGCCCATGACCATCAACTCCTAAATTTGCAGAAATATAAAGACTTAAGCAATGCTCAAACTTTAAAATTCTCATTCTTGTTTCCCTGTGTGGTCCCAGTGCTTCCTATCTCTGTAGTCTCATTCAACCATATAACCCTTGAGCTATCTGTACTTCTCTAATTACTCCATCGTTAAGCATAATTGCAGTACCATTGGCAGCCATGCTTTCAATTGCAATGACATAGTTAGGTTCTGGAAACCTCTTTCAGAATTGTATGACTTCAGTTATTTGCAAGTTGTTCTGAAATTTTTAGGGAAACTGATGTATGACTATAGAGAAGGGAGATCACTTTATACTTAAGTTTGATTTCAGTATTTTTATGATTACCGGGGTGGTAAACAAAGACAGCCTGGTGGAAATGATGTATTAATCTAGATTTTAGGTGCTTCCAACAATTAAGTGGAAAGGTGGACCTGCACGCATTAGAGGACTTATCCTTGAATGCATAAAATCAGTTTGTGAACCAGGTGTGTGGCTGAATCTGGGTTCGGGTAGTGTTGCAGCTGGATCAGGGGTCTGATATAAACTCCCCGGCCACTTTATAAGGTACCTCACTGAGTATATGTTCGTCGTCTTCTGCTGCTGTAGTTCATCCACTTCAAGGTTTGACATGTTGTGCATTCAGATATGCTCTTCTGCAAACTACTGTTGTAACGTGTGGTTATTTAAGTTACTGCCATCTTTTTGTTATCTAGAACTAGTCTGGCCATTCTCCTCTGAACTTTCACATTAACGAGATGTTTTCACCCACAGAACTGTTGTTCACTGCATCTTTTGTTTCTAGCACCATTCTCTGTAACCTCTGGAGATGATTGTGCATGAAAATCCCGCAAGATCAGCAGATTCTGAGATACTCAAACCACCCCAACTAGCGCCAACAGCCATTCCACAATCAAAATCACAAATCCTCATCCTGCTGTTTGTTCTGAACAATAACTTAACCTCCTGACCATGTCTCAATGCTTTTATACGTTGAGTTGCTGCCATATGATTGAGTGATTAGATCTATACATTACTGTATAGGTGTACCTAATAAAGTAGCCACTAAGTGTATTTCCAAATTCTTTTAAACTTACTGGTTTCATTTGAAATTTTATTGTACAACTGAGTAACATGTTAAAAAAGTAAATGTTTTGGGTATTAATAGAAATAATATCCAATATTCAGAAAATATGCTACGCTAGCAGTACCAAAATCCCATCGGTGCCAGAGTATCCGAGTTTTATTGCATATTGCAAACTTTGTATAAGAAGCAAGCTTACTGTCAGCTTCAGATGCAATGGGAAATCGATCAATTTCTTGTAAATTGTCTTGTTTTGCCAATATCTAGAATATTTTCTAATGTGAAAATATAGAATATCTACAAAAATGCAGAAAATGTCATTGAAACGATGAAACAAAGATGAAAATATTGCAGGAACTCAGCAGGTTGGGCAGCATCTGAGGAGGGAAAAGGACAGACCACAGTTTCTTCAGTATTTTGTTTTTTTACTCTAGATTCCAACATTTGAAGTCTCGTGTCTTCGTGAGAATGATTCTTAGCTCAAAATGGTCCAATCATTATTTTTTTCTTAAAGTATTTAATTTGAGATTTTGATTGATATGCTGTTTTGGTTGCACCAATGAGTATGGGCACGGAGGCTTTGGAAAAAGGTATATAAGAGGTTTGCCAGGTCATTGACTGATTTTAAAGGCTACGAGCTATAAGGAGAAGCTAGGCAAACTTGGGTTGTTTACTCAGGGGTCAGAGGCTGAGGGGAGATCTGGCAGAAGTTGATATAATTCTGAAAGATATAAATCTATACTTGGCATAGGTGTTGTACTGATCAGTGCCTCATTAAAGCAGTCAGCATATTCAAATACCCCGCTGACCAGAACATTCTTTCTTCTCCCTTCTTCCATCAGACAAGAGGATACAAAAAGTAGAAAGTACATAGCACCAGCCTCAAGGACAGCTTCTACCCTCCTGTTATAAGCCTATTAAATGGTTCCCTAGTGCAATGAAATGGATCTTCATGTCAGAAACTACCTTGCTCCTTAAAGTTTACGTGCACTGCTTGTTACTTGGTAACTGTTACACACAATTCTGCATTCCATGTCGGTGTATTGTTTAACGATTTGAGCTGTATAAGTAGTATGCAAGACATACTTTTCGCTGTATTCCAGTACTTACTTACCCATCGTCCCTACTGGGGCATACGCAGCCGACATCAACTCACCAGAGTCCTCTTTCCTGGGCCATTTTTCACTTCCTAGGTGAAGATTCTTCCTTTCCCAGGGATGAGGTCTTTGGAGCTTCATAGCTCTGGTTCTTTAGGGATGGGGTTGCCAGCCCCATGCACAAACCTTCTCCTTTAGCAGCCAGGCCTGGGACTGTCTGTGGCGGAGTTATGTTGGTACATGTGATGATAATAAATCAATTTCAATTCCAAATAGAGCAGACAGAATCTTTCACTGAGCATAGAAATGTTAATTGGTTTATTACTGTCATGTATACCGAGGTACAGTGAAAATTTTTTTTCCACACAGAGCATGATGGGTGCCTGGAGTAGGTTGCCAAGGGTAGTGGTGGAAGCAGATGCAACAGTGGCATTTAAAGCATTTTTATATGGTCACACGAATAGGCAGGAAATATGGATCATGTACAGACAGGCGAGATTTGGTTTATTTTGGCATCATGTTTGGCACAGTCATTCTGGACCAAAGGGTTGCGCTGTTTCATGTTCTAATATATATTTGCATGAATGAAGGAATGAGCTTGTATCTTGACATGTAAGCTATTTTAATTGCATGGTACAAGAAACAAAGGCCATAAGAATATAAATACAGAGAAATATTGATGTCTTGAGCCTTTTCACCACCATTATGTTTTTGGCAAGCTGCTGTGTTTGTGAAGTATATTCACAAAGAAGTTGGATCATGGTGTAACGACTTGACCGGTATAAACAGCGTGCATCACAGTAAATCACCTATCATCCCTTCTAGAGCATAGGCCACCAATAGCAGGTTGATATTACTGCATACAGAAGGTGAAAGAGAATTGTTAATGTCCACAAAATCCTCTAAATTCTTATTATTTGATGTTCTGAACTGGAGGGGCTTCTAAGAACATTTTTCTTAAATTTTCTTCAGGTTTTTTTCTCTTTTCCCTCATTACATGGAAGATAGCAGACAGCTTTGGGTTTATAAACAATGAATTTGAAATTTAGCTGTATACTTAATGGACTTGACTTGATAAGGAAAAAACTACATCTGGTGGGAAGCAACATTCATTTACAACCCTTATAATTTTTTTTAAAAGCCAGGTCATGAGATATTAGGACAGATGCTCTGTCAACTAGACGGTCGAAAAGGAGAGCACAGAGAAGGGGCGAATGGAAGGAATTCCAGAATTTCTTTGCTATTTGTCATTGTTGAAGTAATTAAATTCAGAATGTAGAAGCTGTTGGAATTGGACTAGCAGATGTGTCTGAGGCTGATTGGCTGCTAAGAATAAAGATGGTAGTTGAGTTGAACCTGTTACAAGTTAGGATGCAGGACATTGATATTTGGTTACCCCAAGAATAGAATGAGGGAGGACAGCCAAGAATCTATTGTAATACAAACAGAAACTATTGGGAAATCTCTGCTGGTCAGGGATCCATTTATGGGAAGAAAAACAATGGTTCAGAGTTTTGATAGAAGAATGATTTAAGCTCAATTTCTAATCTATGTATACCTCAAATGGGGTCGTTACAGAAATTCTGCAGTACCTTCAGTGTTTATGAATTAGAGTGTGGAAAACTAGTTGAGCATGTTGCTTGTTTTTCCCAGTCAGGTATCCCCAATGAACTGCATGCATAACATCTCTTACTATTAACCTACGTGCTGTCAATTACATACTGTCAGTTATATGCATTTCCCACTTATGGGTGTCCATGGAACGGAAAAAGAAAAAAATGTAGGCGTTTGTATGCTTAAGAGTTTTCTGCTTTTTGGGTTTTTTCTTTCTAGCTATTTTTGCAAGTTGTACTGTGGTCTTATTGGGTGTAGAAATGTATGTACATTGAAGGCACACTCCTGCTGGGAAAAGGAGTTTAATATATTTTAAAAAAAAGTTGGAATAACCTTGCAGGTCAACATCAATGGAGATGTGTATGTATAATTCACATATTGCGAAACTTTCTTCTAGCTAGCCAGAAATCTAAAAGTGGGCAATTCAAGTTTCTGTAGATATTTCAAAAGGAAGAATGCGTTGGTCAATTAGAAAATAAGTCTCGTGAATGAATAAAAGAAAAAGTAATGATGGCAGTTGAACTAAAGTAGTAGTTTTCATTATCTTCACTGTGGAGGATATGTGTAACAACCAGTAAATAGTTCTAACTCAGGAATTGGGAAGAAAGAAGGAACTTGGCAACTTTTCAATCATCTCAGAAGTAGTACTGAGTAAATCACTTGGAATTATGGGCTGATATTATCCAGAGTACATCTTTATGTCTTACAAGAAACAGCTGCTGAGATAATTACTGGATTGCTTTCAGTTTTATGAAGGTCTCTAGATTCTAGAAAGTTTCTGTTAGGTTGGAAAATAGTAAATCTAACTCTGTTAATTCAAAAAGGAAGGAGATCTTGAATGATCATGGGTCTCAGTTGATTAGTGATTTCAGAGACAGATGGACAATTGCTTATTTAATTCTTTGGAAAATACATTATCTGAACTAACTGATTTTTTAAATATTCTTTTCTTGTCATCTTTTCTAAGGAATAAATACATAAACACATTTTTTAAAGTCTTTGTTAAAAGTACATTCCTTTCCCAACCCTTCCAACCACCCTCAACAGCTCCAACTTCATTATTATAGAATCCTTATAATTTTTTAGTGACATTGATTTCACTCTGCTCAGCTCAACTTTTGCCTCTTCGTGGAGAACTTTTGGAACCAAGTACTTTGGGATCTCTGTGTAGATGAAAAATGTATATTTGTAGATCTTGAGAATATCTATACTGTATAAAGCTGAAGAACAATATTTCCCCTTGTCCTTTTCACAGGTTACCATTGCAAGAATTTCTGTGTTAACGTTGCAATAATTTTTAGGGTGAATATTAATAGTGTTGTGTCAATATGGATAATTAGAGTCATAGATCACTACAACATAGGAACAGGTCCTTCAGTCCATCTGGACTGTGCCAAACTATTAATCTGCCTACACTTGGACTATATCCATTTATACTTCAACCATTCATGTACCCATCCAAATTTCTCTTAAATGTTGAAGTCGAACCCACATCTACCACTTATGCTGGCAGCTCATTTGACAATCTCACCACCCTCGAAGTGAAGAAGTTCTCCCTCACGTTCTCTTTAAATATTTTCATCTTTCACCCTTAACCCATAGCCTCTAGTTGTAGCCCCACCCAACCTCAGTGGAAAAAGCTTGCTTGCACATGCACTATAATTTTTGTACACCTCTATCAAATGTCCCCTCAATCTTCTGTGTTCTAGGGAATAAAGTGCTAACCTGTTTAACCTTTCCCTATCGCTCAGATGGTCAATTCCTGGCAACATCTTTGTAAATTTTCTCTGCATTCTTTCAAACTTATTTGTATCTTTCCTGTAGGTGGTAGGTGACCAAGACTGGACACAATACTCCAAATTAGGCCTCACCAATGTCTTAACAATTTCAACATAACATCCCAACTCCCAAAGTGCAACACATCTCAATTTTCTGCATTAAATTCCATCTGCTACTTTCAGCCTATTTTTCCAGCTGGTCCAGATCCTGCTGCCACCTTTGATAGTCTTCCTTGCTGTCCACTACATCCCCAGTCTTGATGTCATCCACAGATTTGCTAATCCAGTTTACCACATTATCATCCAGATTGTTGATACAGATAACAAATAACAACAGACCCAGCACCGATCCCTGCGGCACTGGGGCAGGCCTCCAGTTACAGGCCTCCAGTCAGACAGGCAACTATCTACTACCACTCTCTGCCTTCTTCCGTGAAGCCAGTGTCCAATCCAATTTACTGCCTCATCTTCAGCGCAAAGCAATTGAACCTTCTTGATCAACCTCCCATGTGGGACTTTGTCAAAGGCTTTGCTAAAGTCCATGTAGACAACATTCACTGCCTTGGCTTCATCAACTTTCCTGGTGATCTCCTGGAAAAACTATTAAGGTTGGTTGGACATGACTTAACATGCACAAAGCCACGTGGATAATCCATAATCAGTCCCTATTCATCCAAATACTTATATATCCAGTCGCTTAAGATACCTTCCCACTACTGATGTCAGGCTCACTGGCCTATAATTTCCTGGCTTCCTTTCTTAATCAAAGGAACTTCATATGCTATCCCCAAATCCTCTGGCATCTCATCCGTGGCTAAAGGTGTTTTAAATATTTCGACCTGTGTAGTTTCTTCACTAGCCTCCCACAGGGTCTGAGGGAACGCCTTGTCAGGCCGTGGGGGGTTTATCCACCCTAATTTGCCTCAAGAGAGCAAACACCACCCCCTCTGTAATCAGAATTGGGTCCAAGAACTAGTTGCTGCAGTGCCTTGCATGTATATCCTCTGGCTATTTCCCAAGTAAATATAGACGCAAACAAATCCATATGTGATTTTTCCATCTTGTGGCTCCCCACATAGAATACTGCTCTGATCTTCCCGAGGACCAATTTTGTCCCTGGGATTCTCCTTCACCTTGTCTGCCAGAGGAACATCATATCTTCTCTTAGTACTTCTGATTGTTTTTTTAAGTGTTCTCTTGCATTTCTTATGTTTCTCAAGTACCTACATAACAACAGAACATAAGAAATGTGAGCAGGAGTAGGCCATCTGGCCCATCGAGCCTACTTTGTCATGTGACCGGCAACAATGAATTATCAATGGAGTCAGGTTTTATAAAAAAACAAACATTTATTAAACTCTGCTCAACAGTAGAGGAAAGTATTCCAACGACTAACTTAACCGGAAGTTAACTGCTATACGCCAACTCTGAAACAGTTCTTAAAAGGGTAAATTCAAAAACAGTTCTTAAAGTGGTAAATTCAAAAGTCCAAGTGATTTACACAGTCAATAAGGAGAGACTTCTCTGGAAACGGATTTCTTCGAAGACGTGACGTTACTGCTGATTCTCAAAAGAATTCACGACGAAGGAAATAAAACAGCTTAAAGGAACTGACCTTTTCCTGGCGAGTGAACACTGCTCAAACTTCCCTGCTCTTGCAGGAGTTATCTCAGATGCACGTCACTATTTCTGAACGAGGACCCAATAAGGTCGATCCTTTATAAAACCACCGAACGACTCCAACTTTATTCGATCCTTCGGGTTCCCGTCCTTTAGTAAGGTCTTCACTCTCCAATATTACTGTAAAGGAAAAATTATAGACACACACAAACCTGGCAGCAATTGGTGAAACTGCCAGCACCAATCTTTGCACCTTAAAATAGAAAGGAAAACCCTGTTTTAAGACGAAACTGCGCCATGAGACAAGTACGCAGCATAACGGAGTAACTGACGAACTAATACAAAACTAAACTGAAACCCACCATCGCAAAACCATTACATCATGGTCATAAGACAGTCACCAGATACCCACGGGGTATGTAACACTTCACCATTCAATAAGATTATGGCTGATCTAGCCATGGACTCATCTCCACCTACCGGCCTTTTCCCCATAACCCTTAATTCCCGTACTGTGCAAAAATGCTATCTAACCTTGTCTTAAATATATTTATTGAGGTAGCCTCCACTGCTTCATTGGGCAGAGAATTACACAGATTCACCACTCTCTGGGAAAATCAGTTCCTCCTCATCTCCATCCTAAATCTACTCCCCAGAATCTTGAGGATATGTACCTCCTTTGACCTGCTTGCCTATACCTGCTATTCACCTCCTCTTTCTTAACAAGGGCCTCAATATTTCTTGAAAACTAAGGTTCCCTAAACCTGTTATCCTTGCCTTTTATTCTGACAGGAACATACCAATTCTGTACTCTCAAAATTTCACTTTTAAACGCCTCCCACTTTTGAACTACCCTTGCCAGAAAACAGCTAGTCCCAATCCACACTTGTCAGATCCTTACTGATACCATCAAGATTGGACTTTCTCCAATCTCAATCTCAATAAGTGGAACAGACTATAATTTTTCATAATTACCTTGAAACTAATGTTGTTATGGTCACTAGATGCAAAGTGTTCCCCTACATATCCTTCTGTCATCTGCCCTGTCTTCATTCTCTAATAGCAGATCTGGTATCGCACTCTCTCTAGTTGGACATCTATGCACTAATGAAGGAAACTTTCCTGAACACGTTTGACAAATTCTTTCCCATCCAACCCTTTTACAGTGCGGGAGCCCCAGTCAATATGTTGGAAAATCACCTACGATCACAACCTTATGGTTCTTGCAACAGTCTGTGAACTCTCTACAAATTTGCTCCTCTAGATCCTGTGGATGGTCTATATCCTGTTCGGTGGTCTATGTTATAATTCCATGAGCACGGTCATACCTTACACGTTCCTCGGTTCTACCCAGAAGTCCTCACGAGACAAGCCCTTCCGTCTGTTTTGACTGAGCACTGTCATGACATTTTCCTTGACTAGTAATGACACCCTCCCCCTTTAATCCCTCCTGCTCTATCAAGTCTAAAACAACAGCACCCTGGAACACTCAGCTGCTAGTCCTGCCCTTTCTGCAACTAAGTCTCACTAATGGCTATAACGTCATAATTCCATGTGCTGATCCATGCCCTATCTGCATTTCCTACTCTGCATTGAAATATATGCAGTTCTGAACATTAAACCCATCATGCTCAACCTTTTGGTTCCTGACTTTGTATTAGATTCGATTATGAGGATTTTTATTGTCATTTAGTAATGCATGCATTAAGAAATGATACAATTTGTTCCTCCAGAATGATATCACAGAAACACAAGACAAACCAAGACTAAAAAAAACTGACAATAACACATAATTATAACATATAGTTACAACAGTGCAGGCAATACCGTAATTTAATAGAAGAACAGACCATGGGCACGGTAAAAAGTCTCAAAGCCTCTCGAAAGTCCCATCATCTCACGCAGACGGTTGAAGGAAGAAAACTCTTCCTGTCATGAGCTTCCAGCGCCGCAAACTTGCCGATGCAGCACCCTGGAAGCACCCGACCACAGTCCGACTCCGAGTCCGTCCGAAAACTTCGAGCTTCCGACCAGCTCTCCAACACTGAGCGCCGAGCACCATCTCTGCCGAGCGCTTCGACCCCAGCCCCGGCTCCAGCAATAAGCATTGCCGAGGATTTGGGGCCTACCCCTCCTGAGATTCTCGATCGCACAGTAGCAGCGGCAGCGAAGCAGGCATTTCAGAAGTTTCTCCAGATGTTCCAATGTGCTTCTCACGGCTGTCTCCATCAAATCAGGATTGTGCACGACATCCTAGTTCACAAATACGATATCAATTCGGAGCGTCGGCGCACGCTGTGTCGCGCCGCCATCTTCTCCGCCTACTTAGGCTTAATAATGATGATGATTATGAAGACACGTAGTCCTCTTTTATTGTCATTTAGTAATGCATGCATTAAGAAATGATACATTATTTCCTCCGGTGTGATATCACAAAACCGAGGACAAACCAAGACTGAAAAAACTGACAAAACTACATAATTATAACATATCATTACAAACAGTGTAACAATACCATAGGCAGACGGGAGCAGGAAGAAAAAAGTCTCCCTGCCATGCCGACCACAATCCGACTGTGAGTCATCCGAAAACTTCGAGCTCTGATCAGCTCTCCGACACCGAGTACTGAGCACCATCTCTGTCCGAACGATTCAACCTCCTTCTCGGTCGCCAAAAGCAGGCAAGGCTGGGGATTTTGAGGCCTAGCCTCCAAAAGTTCCCGACCACACAGTAATGACAGCAGCGAACGGGCGTTTCAGAAATTTCTCCAGATGTTCCTCTGCTTTCGTGTCCATTCTCCATCAAATAGCATCTTTCTCCATAACCACTTCACTATCTGTTCTGGTGCTCTGGTTCTCATCCCCCTGCAACTCTAGTTTAACCCCCTTACCCTCAAGCCTGATTTATACTTCTGCGTTAACTGGACACCATAACCTACGCAAGTGGCCTACGCACGTTGTGAGCATTTATACTTGTGTGTTGGTGTGTCTGTGTCGCTCTGCAATTCACGCACGTCACGCATGCGCACACACCTCGTGCAAGGCTTCATGGTCATGGTAGTCTTTCTCGGGGTAAACAAGAAACGAGCGTCTTTTTTCATAAAAGCAAAATGTGTCCTCCATAATTTCGGAGGTCTGTAAAGCTTTATGGAAAGCATTGCAGCCAGAGTTCCTTCCCTGCCCTTCAGTTGTTCAATGGGAAGCTATTGCAAAGTAGGATGAAATGTGATGCTACCAAGCGGACCAATCACAGCTGTTGCGGTCTGCGTTGCCGCAAGGCATGGTTACATTTAGTTGTGTGTCGCGGCAACGCAGGCTCTGGCATAGGGATCCGCGTCGGCTTTGCGTAGGGTTTGCGGCGACGCAGTACTTACGGCGTCACGTTGACGCAGAAGTATAAATCAGGCTTCATGCAGCACCAGCAAACCTTCCCACTAGCACATTAGTCCCCCTTCAGTTAGGTGCAAACTATTCCTTCTGTCCAGGTTCCACCTTCCCTGGAAGAGAGCCCAGTGATCCAAGAGTTTAAAGCCTTCCTCCTGTACAAACTCTTCAGCGGCATGTTAAACTGTACGGTCTTCCTAATTCCGACCTCACGAGGACATGGTACGGCTAGCAATCCTGAGATCATAACTCTGAAGGTCCGGTCTTTTAACTTAGCACCTAGCTCCCTGAACTCACTTTGCAGCTCCTCGTCACCTATCCTACCCTTGTCATTGGTACTGACATGGACCACAACCTCTGACTGCTCACCCTCCCACTTAAGAATGCTGAGGACTTGATCTAAGATATCTCTGACCCTGGTATACAGGAGGCAACAAACCATCCGAGAATCTCATTCTCGTCCACAGAACCTCCTTTCTGTTCTCCTAACCAACGAATCTCCTATCAGTAGAGCTTGCCTTGACTCCCCCTTTCCCTTCTAAGCCACAGAGCCAAATTCAGTGCCAGGGAGCTTACCGTTGTATCCTTCCTCTGCTAGTTCATCCTACCCCCACCCCCGCCAACAGTATTCAGAGGAGTGTACCTGTTGTGAAGGGCAATTGCTACAGGGGGCATTCTGCACTGACTATCCATTTCCTTTCCGCCTCACGTCAGTCACCCAGTTACCAATGTCCTGCACCTTGGGTGTAACTACCTCTCTGTATGCCTTATCTATCAAACCCTCAGCCTCCCAAATGATCTGGATTTCATCTAGTTCCAGCTCCAACTCCCTAATATGGTCTGTTAGAAACTGTAGCTGAATGCCCTTCTTGGAGGTATCCCTGCCTTTCCAGATCCCACAAGAGGAGCATTCCAGTATCCTGTGTGGCTTCCTCACTGTTCTAAATGTGCAATAAGAATGAAATAAAGAATAAATAATGAAGAATAATAAATCTACCTATGGTCTTCACTGAAGCCTTGATGAGCAAAGGCCTGAACTCCCCACTCCAATGCTGGGCCATTGACATAATGATTGCTGTGCTCAAACCTAATTTCTTTTTATTGGTCCTTGCCAAGTGCCTGATTATACGCAATCCAATGTCTCCTCAGGAACTATAGTGTGTAAAAGTGCCGACTGCCCCGCTCACTTCTTTTAGAGTCTCTCTTCCTCTACACAGTTCGGTGTTTCCTTGGGACTGTGGCGCACAGAAATATGCCTACTGTCCTCGCTCACTTCTTCTAATCTCACTCTCCCTCTACGGAATCTGGTGTATATTTATATATAGTGAATATTAATTTTCCAACTATTAATATTGATATCTCCTTTCAAATTATTTTTGCACTCTTATTCAGTATTGAAACTGAGGAGAAGTGAATCTCCTCGCCATTGACAGGTTTGAAATCTATATACTACTAAAACTCTCATGCTCTGTCTGCCTGTTTGTGACCTCCAATTAGCGCAAATGGTGCATTACAGCGACACTTTTGGCTGAATGGAGTTAAAATGCGCTAACCTACAGAATGCAGGCAAAGTTCAGGGTTATATATTCATGTAAAATTGCTCATTCGCAAAAATCAACAGGCTCCCTTTTAACCCGAGAGCCAATCGGCCATCATGGAAATCGGGACGTGACAGCCCGATGCATGCACATGGCCAGCCACGGCAGCAACACCTACCGGAGCAAAAGGGCAGGGCAGCTCTATTTTGAGGGGTCACATTCTGCTAATCACCATCAACATGTGCAGGATTGGGACAGATCTAACTGCCACCCATCAGTAAGAGATAATTAAATCTTATTTTAATGACGTACTTCAAGACACCCATAAAACCCTTTGCTGCAGTCAAAGGACAGCGGTGACTATATCACGTCCATTTAGGAGAGCACCAACCACATCAAGAATAATCAGCATCCTTTGGTGTTAGTGCTTCGTATTTTCTATCCAACATTGGGGGGAAAAAATGGTCAGCCTAATTATGCTGTGTGGAAAGGGAAGGGGGACATTATGGTCAAGAGGTGACACCAAACGTCGTCGGGAAGCGGCAAGGAGAGGGAGAGAACAAGAATCGGATGAGGCCAGGGCCACACGACTCCAGGATCAAAGAGTCAGGACAAAAAAGATGAGAGAAGAAGAGGCAGAGGAGGAAAGGCATACACTTCTCTAGGATCAGAGACAAACAACAAACAGCAGAAGAGCCGAAGAGATGGGGGATGAAAGGGCTGCACGTCTCCAGAAAGACAAGACAGGCACAGAATGAGGAGAGAGGAAGAGACAAAGGAGCTGAGAAATGCATGTCTCCAGGATCAGAGACAAAGAACAAACAGCAGAAAAGATGAAGAGACGGGGATGAAAGGACTGCACATCTCCAGAATGACAACAAGAGGCACGAGGGTGGCAGATAAACTAGAAATGATGCCATCAAAGTGTCCTTCGTTTAGCAAGGAGGAGCTATATTTGCTTTGCTATGCATCGTTCTTCTTTAATAAACTGAGCTTTTCTACTTCAGTTTCCAAAGCAAAGCGATACCAGTAGCATTCAGGAAAATTTAATGTTCATTCTGGTCACATCAGACTGCACTACCCTTCTCTCAAAGGGTGCCCCAACGGGTCACCCCGTTGTCTAGTTCAAAATGAGGATTTTCCTTGCAAGTCCTTATGGTCAAGAATGTTAAACATGCTACATATTACTGTCAGCGCCTTGCATTCTGCGTCTGAAATTTATTCCAAGTAACACACTACAAAGCAACTATATAAGTTTAACATGACCAACTAGCGGTGGATTTCTAGGCAATAAAATCATAAGGTTTTGTGACTTCTGTGCTCTTGAATCTATTCTCTTTTTAATAAATGTAGTACCAATGGACATAAGAAAACCTTAAGTGTGATGGAAGTTGCATAGTTTTCCTTGATTTGTTCCGAAACTATTTGCTTTTGCTTGCACTTCAAATTATTGCCAAGCCCCACATGGATATTCCACTTTAGTGCCAATATTTACAGTATTTAAAGCAGAGGTTGATAGATTCTTGATTAGTAAGGGCATTGAAGGTTATGGAACAAAGGCAGAGCAGACCTGATGGTCCGAATGGCTCAATTCTACTCCTGTCTAATGGTCTTATTAAAAGTAAAATTTTATATTTTGCATTAAGATTCTAGCATCCCATTATCTTAACAGCAAGCGCTGTTTTTTGTGACTTTTCTCTACTTGTTTCAAAAGTATCATGTGGATGTTACTCAAAAATATGGGTTCTATACGTTGTAATTTCATTGGATGATCTTTCCTTTGTGTTTTTACTTGTAGGGCGCCAATGCCTCTGCTTTGGAAAAAGAGATTGGGCCAGAACAGTTTCCCGTAAATGAACATTACTTTGGCTTGGTCAATGTGAGTTGCTCCTAATTTCTCTGGGGCCTTCTTGAAACTAATTTCTATACACATTTAAATGGTTATTTTTTCAGTTTTGATTTCTTTGAATGTATTAGAAATATATGGAAACTGAAACAGACTATGGAATGTACATGGAATAGAAACAAGCTAATAAAATTAGAAATGTGGCAAATTAAACTCTCAATTTCATTGATACCTGGAACTCTCCAAATATTTATGCATCCTACATGGAAACTACCACAGAAGAATGGGATGTTCAGCCAAATCAGTTTATATTGCTGTTTATTCTCCTGGAAACCTTAACACTATCCTTTCAGCTGTCTGTGAGTCATTATGTGCAGCTTTCGAAAAAAGAAATGGAAACGAACAGAAATGTTCGATTACAGTAGTCTGAAATTGCAATTCTCTATCTGTGGTCTTTAAAAGTGAAGGGTTTGAAAAAGCAGCAAACAGAAAGAGAAGAAAAGCAAAGTCATCTAACCCTCCAATGGTGTCATCCACAGATTGTTCTAGAAATCTAAGAAACCTCTGATAAGAATACAGCCATTTGCCAAATTTCCTGAGGTGATCTTCTGTAAAATAGGAACTGTTCCCTAGAGAAGTTATCGTAATTATGAGAGATGCAGTTCATTATTTACTCTTGTATTAATCCTTTATCTAGTATGAATTTATGTATATCATGGGAGAAGGGCAAATTAGACCCACATGCTCTGGATGGAAAAGATGGCTTACTATATAGTCACTTTGGTCACAAGAGAACTTCAAACAATAACTGGTCAATGTAATACTAGACTTCAAAGATAGTACACAGTTAATTATTTTCATTTTAAAAAAACTAAAGCTCTTCAAGGATGACAATCCAGTACTATGTGCCTAACTTTGTTTTACTACTAAACTGTAGTTAAAAATGTTCTCATTATATCTACTGATATCAAATCATACATTTTTCTATAAAGTCAATATTGCTAATCTATTTCATATCCTATTGTTCTGGCATTCAGTAATGTGAACCAATTGAGGTAATACAGCCTGAAAGAGACTTTAACTCATTAACAATGAAAGAGTTGGATATTATATGACACTTCTTATTGTGTATTTGTTTTTTTATATATCTTCTTAGTTCGGCAATACTTGCTATTGCAATTCTGTTTTACAAGCACTTTACTTCTGTCGGCCATTTCGGGAAAAGGTTCTGGCTTATAAGGTGCAGCCCAGGAAGAAAGAAAGTCTGCTTACATGCCTCTCTGACCTCTTCAATAGCATAGCAACACAGAAAAAGAAAGTTGGTGTAATACCACCAAAGAAATTCATATCAAGATTAAGAAAGGAAAATGGTAACGTAAACATTTCCGACTATTTAAGTTTGTAAAGCACCTAAACTTTTAACATTATTATTGTCTGGTTTAAAATTATACCCAGATTAAGTTGGCGTGAATGTGAGGGTACAGTGTACATTTTCAAATTTAGAATGGATAATGATCAGTAATTCATGTGAATTCTATTGCATTTAGATCAGTGTAGTGTCTTTTTGTGTCTTGGACATAATTTGTTTCTTTACTTCAAAGTTACTTTTGAATAATGAGACTGCTGGAAAATACAATGTAACTTGTTTTTATTTTGCCCTGATGCCATAGTATTGATTAGTAAATAAAAAGGTGGGCATAGAAGGTGGGATAAAGGACGGGCGTTATTTTAAAGAAGCTTTAAATTGCTCATGAAAATATAACTAATTCTTCCTTTGCTGTAGTGTGTGTATACTCTATTAACAAGTGGTGCATCATTTGAATAAGTAACACAATAGTGACTCTGACAGTGCACTTTGATTGGACATGAGAAAAGTACTGTTGGATTCACTTTTCCTACCTGAGGCTAAAACGAAAATTCTGAGAACGTTATTAAGAAAATTAATGCTTTGTTAAATAACAGAGTAATTACAAAGGCATGTTTGTTCAGAGATGTTAAGTTTTTTTTTGCATTTCTAGAGTTGTTTGATAATTATATGCAACAAGATGCGCACGAGTTCCTGAACTACCTTTTAAACACAATCGCTGATCTGTTACAAGAGGAAAAGAAACAGGAGAAACAGAATGGTAAGATACAGAATGGTAACTTGGAAAGCGAGGAGAGTGATAAAATGGAACCAACCTGGGTACACGAAATATTTCAAGGAACACTAACAAATGAAACAAGGTGTCTTAACTGTGAAACGGTAAGTTTTAAAGTGATAGTGATATAATCTGCATGTTACTGCATCCTGGATTTATTAGTTGTACTGAAGAAGGAGGGACTTTAATTCTGCAATTACATGCTTTCCTCGGTGCCAGATGTGTCTCAGTTACACTGGGAATTTATATCTTTGCCAGTGTATTAATGACATGGAGGTCTGCAAAATATTGCTCCGTGTAGGAAGTTGCCACTTGATACATCCTGGAAGGTCATTTTAAAGTGGAATTCTATACTGCAACATCATCAAAGCAGTTATTTACATTAGAGGGTTATTTCTGGCAGTACTTCAACCACTAGAGACACTCTTTTTAAAAACACAATATAATTCACTGAGGCTATGTTCACAATAGAGAGCTATACTGAAAGACAGCATGATCTTACTAATCAGTTTCTCATTTAGAGTATAATTCAATGAGTCACATTCTGATCATAAAAGGTAGCAATCAGACTTTGGAGGATGCAAGCTCATGAGTTTGATGCGTATAATAAGAAGTGATTGAAAACAGTATATGTGATGCAATAAATGATCACATTGTTTGGGGAAATGTGCAAATTGTTTCATTTATTTATGGAAATGATCAGAATGATGAATGAAGGTTGACAGTTAATGCTGGAGTCAGGGAGTATCTGTGAAGAGAACAAAAAGGTTACTGGCCATCTTCAGAACCATAAGATATCAGAGGTGAATAACATTTTTGTTTTACAGCTGCAGAGCCAGGGGAAAGAGGTATATTTACCATGCATGTATATAAATTAATTTGCTACATGCTTAATTGAGTGCGGGGGATGGTTGTGATGATAAGTAAAACATATATGGGACAATAGAATAATTAAATATGTATCTTTCTATGATGTGTTATGAATATCTTGAATTTTGGGAAATAGAGTTTATAAAAGAAATTGGAAAAGTGGCCGTGCAGGTTCCATGATCCATGGAGACACAAGACTACAGTTGCTGAAATCTGGAGCAATCAGTAAAAAGCCAGAGGAGAGTGATTCTATTTTTTTCTCCTTACCTTCCCATGAGCTTCAAATCAAATTCTACCACTGATTCACATACTGGCTAATTTACAGTGGCCAGTTACCTACCAACATATGTGTCCTTGGGAAATGGGAGGGACCAGAACACTAGAGGAAATCCATGCTGCAAAGGGAGGTCTCCAGACAAACAGTACTGAATGTCAGAGTTGAACCAAGATACTGGGCTGCACCACTTTGCTGCCTCTCAGCTTGTACTGACAAGCTGAAACTCACTAAGTTCTATTTCCCATTCTCTTTCAACTCTCTAGGTTCATGACAAACTGCTCTACTCCCCTATGAGAAAACTACGTGTTTCTTCCCTGATTTGAATAATTAACTGTCTTAATACCACTATCATTTGCAGCTCACCCCTTCAAGTATGAGTTTCAATTAACCTTTGTGCACACTGCTGTCTAAGGTGACAAACGTTCCTTCCTAATCTTGGACACTGTGCTACTCCCAAGTATTACCTTTAACTTTTTAGCTGGTTGGGGAAGTTTGTTTTGTATATAATGCCTGTCTTGTTAATTCCTCGCATTCCCACATCACCCTCCAAAGGAAAATAAATTATGGGAGAGAATTACAATTAGCATACTCTTTTAAGTAGGTTGTTTGTTTTCTACACAGGTTAGTAGCAAAGATGAAGATTTTTTGGACCTTTCGGTTGATGTAGAACAAAACACATCAATAACTCATTGTTTAAGGTATGTTGGTGTGACAAAGTTTGATGAGGATATTATTAATTTGACTTCTGTACAAACTAAAAAGTGACATATGGAAGTTATATTTACTGTTTTATTTTCTGTAATCCTAGAGTGATATTTAGTATTTTTTAACGCCAGTTTTTCAGAGTTGTACTTCTTTTGAGTTGAACTGTTTACAGTTTGAATAATTTGAGTATGAATGGTTTGTCAATGCAGCTGATCCAAAGGAAGGTAAAATAATGATCATTAGTAGAGCATTGACAGTTCACATCAGAAACATCATAGTATCTTAAAGGATGGAATAAATTTGAAGAAAGTAGGAGAGAAGTTTAAATATTCAGCAACAAAAGCAATTTCAAATTTAAGTTACCATGAATGCAAAGAGAAATAATATATTCAAACATTAAAAAATTCAAAGGAAAGGAGCTACAAAAAGTAGAGAAAGATGATCATTCTTGTCATACTAGCAATCAAAGTATTGCATTGTCATATCCTTATAGTTTTTATGAGAGAAGATAAAGAAACAGACACTTCACCATGTGGTCAAGTTAAAACTGCCGCTGATAGAGTTGGCATGTAGAGGGAGATAATGTTTGACACGCTAGCAATCTCAAAGGATAAAGATCCAAATATGAATGGTGTGGAATCCCACAAGTAATGCATACTCAAGGAATCTGAGTAGGCAATAACAAAGGCATTC
Organism: Mobula birostris; assembly: GCF_030028105.1. NCBI lineage: Eukaryota > Metazoa > Chordata > Chondrichthyes > Myliobatiformes > Myliobatidae > Mobula > Mobula birostris. Next base: position 118,260,119 of record NC_092379.1, read on the forward strand.
AAAGAGGTGGGACCAAACTTGTGAACTATGCATCAATCATCTTTGTCAATGAAGGGAAAGATCCTGAAATCTACATTAAAAGGATTGTCAGGTATCTTGAGTTAGCATGAATCACAAAATATTGCCATTTGTTTTAAGTAACTAGACAGAATTCTTTGAAGATACAACAGGAAAAATATTCAAGATCATGTCCCATCCTCAAATTTATAAAAGGCTTTTATGGTAATCTCATGACAAAGAGGTTGTGTGGTCAAAATAAAAAATGAAGTAGGTACAAATTGACTAATATAAAGTGCAAAGTAAAGACAAAGGTTGTTTTTCAGAAGTTATTCCACAAGCATCTTTGCAGAGACCGCTGTCTCTGACTTGGAAATGGCATATGATTTGTAACTGGAGAAGAATACAACTGAACATAAAGAAAATGCAAACCAGCATTTGGTAACAACTAATAGCTAAATTTGAGGTGACACATTTTGCTATAAAAATAGATATGTAATCTCTATTTTAAAGTCTCACAACTAGGGACAGAGTAGTTTTAGAAGCCACATCACACATTTAAAGAGCAATATAAAATGTGGATAAAGTGCTAAGATATATCCCTGTAGTTAAAAGTATTCACTTCATGTTTAATCAGCGGAGGATTCTACTTATTTAGCGACACAGTGCGGAGTTGGCCCTTCCAGCCCTTTGAGCCACGCCTCCCCAGCAACCCCCCAACAAACCCGATTTAACCCTAACCTAATCCCAGGACAATTTACAATGACCAATTAACTTACCCAGTACATTTTTGGACTGTGGGAGCAAAATGGAGGAGCCAGAGAAAACCCACACATTCCATGGGGAGGATATACAAAGACTCGTTGCAGAACGGCGCCGGAATCGAACTCCGAGCTCATGAGCATCATGCTAACCGCTACGCTACTGTGGCACCCACCGAACTATGCTCAAGCTGTCCTAAGTGTGAGGCAGTTCTGATTTTAATATTCTAAGAAAGATATCAATGCATTGTAGAAAATGAAAATAAAATTTCTAAGAATGATTGAAAGAACTGAAAGTTTGCTATCAGAAATGATTGAACTGTTCAGATTTTTTGTGTAGAAAAGATGTAATAGCAGTATACAAAATCATTTGCAAGTTCCACTTGTGCAAACATTATAAACTAGGAGTCAAACAAATAATATAACCAGTTCTGTGAGAAATTTCTTAACTCACTGATTTTAAATGTGAATCTCATTATTACAGGAAGTGCTGAAAGCAATGGTTTAGATACTTTCAAAAGAAAGAGGTTGAAGTAGTTGGAATGGGTGGAGTCTGGCACAGGGCATAAACACAACACAGACAATTTTTGTCAAATGCTTCTTTTGAGTGTGTATTGTATAATTTTTTGCAAGAATGATCTGAGTTTATCTTTTCCCTCCTTTGCTGTAGTTTTCTGTTTTTTCACCCCATATAAAGTTAACAAATTTTTGTTAATTTAGTAACAATTCTGCGTAGAACACATTCTGAGTTCTAGCAAACTTCATATTCCCTGTTGAATAAAGAAGTATTGGTATATTATTTGGTGATGGTGTTCTCCCTATTTCATTGCTCTCAGGACTTACAAAAAATTGCTAAAGAAATATTTGTGTTGTGATATTCAGATATGCTTATATTTGAGATATATAAGTTTTGTGATTAAAGTTATAAAGGTTTTTAATCACTGATGATCTAAAGGTGAACAATGGGAAAAATGATAGAAAAATAGAAAATATTTGTATATGCAGAAAATCCAACTCATGAATTTTACGCCAGTTAAACTTTTAACATGTTATTTATATCACTTGTTCACCGATTTTGAGGAATGTAACATGCCTTTCTGTGTGTCTGCTTGTGAAAAAACTAATGTGATACAATTTTAGCCTCCATGCTCCTCAAACCTTTTCCAACAATTCTTGATCCAGCCCTCTTATAAAATAAATATTCCTTGACCCCAATTTCATTGTCTTTTCTGGGAATCCACATATCCTGTATGCTGTTGAAGAGAAAAAAAATCCTCTTGAATTCCAACTTGAAGTTTATGATCTTTAGACCTTTCAAGAAGGAACTTGTGTATGTACCTATTTATTTTTAATCCTTGGTAATGCTTTTGCTAGCAGTTTGTTAATAACCTTGCTTGAAAATAACTTTAATTTGGTTATATTCACTTTTTGTTCTATTCATTCAAGAGATGTGAGGATAACTGGAAAGGGTGGCATTTATTGTCCTTCCCAAAAAGCCTGAGAAGGTGCTGATGAGCTGCCACCTTGAACTGCTGCAGGTAATGTTGTGAAGGTTCTCGCACAACCATGTTAGGTAGGATATTTCAGGATATGCTCCATAGGCTATCCTGGATAGAAGTTGTTGCTCAGACTTGCTACATTGCACATCGGACTTCCTTTTTCCAGATGGGAAAGACCAGAGGAGCTGATGTTCCACATCTGAGAGTATACTACCCAGAGGAACTCAGGCTGTGATGCCCTATAATGACCTCCACCTTCATGCCAGGTGGTTCAATGTTGCCTAGACTTTTGGACTGTTTATAAATGGCTCCAATATTTAGAGATGCTTTAGATTATTTAATAATAAAAATAATTACAATAGTATGATTAATTTAATTCAGATCCCCTTACAACACAAACAAGTAATTAAAAGCAAAAAAGGACTCATGTTATTTATCTTTTTCTACATGGTTCAAATATATGGTGTCATTAAATGGCCTAACATGTTCAAAGTTCAAAGCAAATTTATTATCAAAGTACCTAACAGTATGTGTCACCATATACATTTTCTTGTGGGCAAATGCAAGAAACACAATATAATCAATGAAAGACCATATCTAAAAGATAAAACACTCACCGTGCAAAAAAAACACAATCTGTGCAAATACAAAAAGAAAGAGAAGGAAAAAAAGTAATAATAAAAAATAAATAAGCATTAAATATCAAAAAAAAAATCAAAAAATATTAAATATGAAGAGTCATTGAAGGTGAGTCCCTTGATTGTGAGAACAGTTCAGTGATAGGGAAACTGAAGTTGAGTGAAGTTATTCCTTTTGGTTCAAGAGTGTGATGGTTGAGGGATAATAACTGTTTCTGAATCTGGTAGTGCGGGCCCTATTAAATGATGTGCTGAATCTTCTGTACCTTCTTCCTGATGGGGTAGCGAGAATAGAGCATAACGTTGATGATGGAGGTCTTTGATGTGGATACTGCTTTCCTGCAACAGCGCTCTGTTTAGCTGTGCTCAGTGGTGAGGAGGGCTTTATCCATGATGGACCAGGTCCTGCCCACTATTTTTTGCAGGCTTTTTCAAATGAGGGCATACCAGGCTGAGATGCAACCACTCAATATACTCTCCACCACACCCATAGAGAAGTTTGTCATAATATTAAATGATGTGCTGAATCTTCACAAACTTCAAAGTAGAGGTGCTGACATGCTTTCTTCGTAATGGCACTTACCCTAAATGTGAGTAGCGAGAAGTCAGACATGCTGACCAACATGGGCTCCTTTGTTTGCCACAGGATGCCGAAGTATGCTACATCCTAAGCAGATGAGTTAGCATAATGCAGTCCATTGAAGAACTTGCAATATACAGTATATCCAACTAGACGTGGAAAATAATTTGTGGATAGTGAATCTCCCATCTACCTGTCATCCTTGTCCTCTTAAAGTGATAGGAATTGCACATTTGTCAAGCACTACTGAAGGGATCCTAATGAGTTAGTTGATTATTTGTTTCTTTTACTGAGATACATTGTGAAATCAGTACTTCGAGCCGCACTGCCCAGCAATGCCTGATTTAACCATAGCCGGACAGGACAATTTACAATGACCAATTAACCTACTAACTGGTATGTCTTTGAAATATGTGAGGAAACCAGAGCATCCAGTGATATCCCACACATTCTATGGGGGAGGACTTACAGACTCCTTATAGATGATGTCAGAATTGAACTCCAAACTCCAATACTCCAAACTGTAATAATGTTGCACTAACTGCATCTGCTACACTGTGGCGCCCTTGTAGGAGTTTCTGTATTACATTTTGCATTTGATGAAGCAAGTACCTAAGACGGGCTGGGTGCCCAAAAAGTAGCCGCTTCAAGCAAATTCTTCTTTGAGTTTCATTGAGATCCATGTCCAGGCGAATGGAAAATATTCCATTGGATATAGGATGTAGATAGTTACAAAATATAGGGCAGTGCAGGTGATGTTTGCTTATGTTTTTGGTCATTGCTGCCAAACCCATCCAATTTTATTTACCCTAGGATGTTAATGCCACTGATTAGCAAAGAATGATGGTTGGACATTGATCGTTGTATGGCAGGTACAGCTGCAAGAAAAAGGTAGTGAACCCTTTGCAATTACCTGCTTTGCTGCATTAATTACTCATAAAATGTGTTCTGATCTTCATCTAAGTCACAATAATAGACAAGCACAATCTGCCTAAAGCGATAATATACAAGCAAATGTATTATTTCTCGTCAATACTGAGTACACCATTTAAACGATCAGTCTAGATTCAAAAAAGTACGTGAACTTCTGGGGTAATGCCTTCTACAAAAGCTATTTGGAGTTAGGTGTTGCAATCAATTAGATGAGATTGGAGGTGTGGGTTGTAGAGGTGCCCTGCTCTATAAAAAAAGGCACACAAAGTCAGGTTTCTGACAGAGCCTACTCTTCTCAAGAAAGATCTGTTTATGTGCACCATGCCTTGATCAAAACAACTTTCCGAGGACCTTAGAAGAAGAATTGTAGAGATGCATGAAGCTGGAAAAGGCTGTAAAAGCATTTCTAAAGACCTGAATGTTCATCAATCCAGTAAGATAATTTGTCTACAAATAGAGGAAATTCAGTACTCTCCCTAGGATTGGGTGTCCTGCAAAGATCACACCAAGAGCACAACATGCAGTGCTGAAGGAGGTGAAAAGAACCCATGGATAACAGCAAGAAAACTGCAGTGATCTCTAGAACTTGCTAAAATCTCTTCATGTGTCCACTATAAGAAAAACACTGAGCAAGAATGGTGTGCATGGAAGGACACCATGAGGAGACCACTGCTCTCCAAAAAAAAAAACATTACTGCACATCTCAAGTTTGCAAAAGGTCACCTGGATGTTCCACAACGTGTCTGGGACAATGTTCTGTGGACAGATGAGTCAAAAGTTAACCTTTATAGCAGAAGAGCACTTCTCACTATGCTTGGAGGAAAATGGGCACTGCACACCAACACCAAAACCTCATCCCAACTGTGAAGCATGGTGGAAGGAGCATCATGCTTTGGGGTTGCTTTGTTGCTTCAGGGCCTGAACAGCTTGCAATTGTTGATGGAATGATGAATTCAAAATTGTAGCAAGGCATTTTGCAGGATGAATGTCAGGTAGCAGTTCGTCAACTGAAGCTTAATAGAAGATGATGCAACAAGACCATGATCCAAAAGACAAGAGTAAATCAACAACAGAATGGTTTTAAAAAAAAAAATATTCGTGTTTTGGAACGACCAAGTCAGAGTCCAGACCTTAACCCAATTGAGATGCTTTGGCATGACCTGAAATAGTTTTATATGGAGGAATGGTCTAAAATTCCTCCTCACTGTTATGTAAATCTGATCAACAGTTACAGGACTTGTTTGGTGGAAGTTATTGTTGCTAAAGGAGATTTTACCAGTTATTAAATGCAAGAGTTCATATACTTTTTCCATCCTGGGTCATGAATAATTAAACAATGTGTTCAATAATGACATGAAAAGAGCAATTGCTTGTGTGTTATTAGTTTTGGCAGATTATATTTGTCTATTATTGTGATTTACAGATGAAGATTAGGCCACGTTTTGTGAGTAATTAATGCAGAAAACCAGGTTATTGCAAAGAGTTGACAAACTTTTTCTTGCCATTTCTTACCAGTTCAAGTCCTAATGCAGTCTAAATGTTGCTGCATTCAAGTCTGCTTCATTATCTGAGGAGGTATGAATAAAGTTGAATCGTCTGTAATCATCAGCAAACACTTTTTGATTGAGAGGGGGTCCTTAACAAAACAGCTAGAGGTAGGCCAAGAACACTGTCCTGAAAAACTCAAACTGTATTGTCATAAGATTATCTCCAACAAATGCAGATTGTCATGCTCAGATTGTTGGCAAGTAACTGCTGATTGATAGCTTTTCCTGTCCTATGACAGCTTCATTCACTTTGATGGTTAAGAGTAGCTTGCGAGGGAGTAAGTAATCAGGTTGCATTTCTGCTGCTTTTTGTGAACATTGGCATTTAGCAATAAAGTGAAAACAGTGTTATTAGCAATAGTTTACAGCTTTGCTAGCAATGTGACTGGTTCTGAGGCACCAATCTTCAGCACCGTGCTGGGATGTCATAGAGTCTGGAGTGTTTTGTTATAGACTGTACCAAGTTTTTGAGATTTCGTAGAGTAATTGGGATTGTCCGCTATAATGATGAGAACATGAGAGGAGATGAGGTGGACAGACCACTTCTAGCTGAAGTTTTATCTTCTCTGTTTGCTTGTTCTGTATCATTATTGTGGGTAGGATATTTCTGGAGCATCCTTACCCCGGGAATGGTGGACAGCACCATTTCTGATTGGATGTAGTGGAATTGCAAAGCTTTAATCTGATACATCACTTGTCAGATGATTTAATTGTTTTTTCTGGACTGTTTTGTGTCAACCTGCTTTGTAGCTTCAATAGGATGGTGCCTTACTTTTAATTTGCTCTTTTTTTACATCTACAATTGAGCTAGAGTTGGCCTTGATCCACCAACTGAAGGAGGATGATATTGGTAATTAGCAGAATGGTTATTTGCCAATGTTTGTCCTGCTGTCATGAGCCTTATAGGTTTCAGGAATCAGTGTTGAAGATCTCAGGTCCAGTCCATTGCCTCTGGTGATTGCTGCCCTTTTTTCTCCTGCCTGGGGACATAAGGACAGCTGACAATGGAGGATTCTGAGACGTTGGCTGAAAGTCACAATATTATGATTTCAGTAAGCAATGTGCTGGGGGATCTCAATGAATCGAGCAGCATCTCTGCAGCAGACCTGATGCAAGGTTTCAACTCAAAACATTGACAAATTCTTTGCCCCCCCCCCCAACACCTCTCAAAGGTAGTGCTTGGCCCACTGAGTTGCTATAGCAAATTGTTGCTCTAGATTGCGTCATCTGCAGTTTTTTGTAGCCTCAATATTATGAGTGTGACTACCACAGAAACCAGCAGCCTGATTTTGGCATATATCTATTTGTTGCTTTGAGTTGACTGGAGGGGTTAATTAGAATGGTTGGCAGATTGGATGTACGTAGGATATTATTTTTTAAATTAATACACAACAAACACCCCACAATATGAATTGAGGCCATGGATATCAGATGTATATCAATAAAATAATGGCCTTCCTTGAGCCAAAATAAAGTTCTTGTTACTGTTCAGGTTATCCTCATTTTCTCTAATTAATTTCATTTTCAGTTATTTTAAACTGAAAAACATTAACTATTAGGAGTAATGTTTAGACAATGGATAATATCCATATTTTGTGAAGATTTTTCAAAAATAAAGAACTGTTTTGCTGACTTCCAGTTAGCCATCCTGATCACTATGTTCATAAGGAGGAATATAATTTGGAGTTCAAGTTGAAAGTAATATTTATGGGTTGATATTGTGCAGTTTTATTAGGTGGTTGGAAGAAGTTAAGAAGCTCCATTCTATCGGTTCTTTCGGTCTTTTTGAGTTGTAGGTCGGTTTATAAATTCCATCAACAATCTTGGGCAACTTCTTATATTTCCTTTTTGTTGCTTGCTGTACAGTTTGGTTCTACAAAGATAGTCTCTGCTGCTACCTCCTGGATTGTGTTGCTGATCAGCCTCATGGCACATGTTTCATTGTCAGATTGATTTGCCATTCTTGTGTCAAACCTGCTTTTCTCATCCTCCATTTGGCTTTTTTTTGACAACCTAAGCTCTGTCTTTAATACTTGGACTGAAAGTATATTTTCTAAGTTTTGTTTTCTAAAATCTGGGCAAAGAATTTTGTCTATGATATCACCTTGATATTTTTATGTTTCCTAATGATTTTAGATCATTTATGTTAGATTTTTATTTAAGAAGAGTCTATCTAGTGTGTTAGGCAGGATTGATTAGATACTAGTCAAACCAAAATGTTCAAACTTGACTGTTTTACCTGAGTTGGTAATTTTTAGTGCTACAATTGGCCTAAACAAACAAGCTGTATGAGGATTTCAGTGGATCAGGCAACAGCAGTAAAGCAAATTAGATAGACAACATTTCAATATGTGACCCTTCATCTAGACTGTCCACTTCTCTCCATAGATGCTGCTAGACCTGCTAAATTCTTCCAGTATCTTGTTTATGCTTAACATTCCATCGTTTGGATTCTATCTCAAAGCAGTTTTTGTAAACATTGGGCTTTATCAGTTGCTGACTAATGAATCAAGCTTTTGTTTAAGAAAATTGTATGAAGATGAGATTAGATTCATGTAATGTTTACGTTAAATCTTTTGTGAGGAATAATAGTTTGTCCGATATACTGGATAAGTGTTAATACTCTCGACTTTCTTTGAATATGTAGTAAAATTTGCCGAGATCAGTAGATACATGTGCCATGTTTGTTAATAACCTCATTTAATAAATGGGGTGCTTTGATTTGACTGCTGCAGTTGTTGCCAGAATAAACAAATGAATTTTGAACTTAAAATGAAACGTAGTTTGGAAAGAGAAAAAGCTGCTGGATTGCGTTTGTGCTGTTTAACAACAGATCATTAACTATTAACACTGTAATATGTGGACAGGACCTAAACAAAATAAAATTACAATTTTCACAGCAAATAATAGCACAAAATTCAAGGAAGACTTGGCATTTTAAATATATTTCTGTTATGTGGCTATATATTGGTTTTGAAATAAATTACAGTAGAAAGTTTTTAAGACTTTGTAGCTTTTATCCTAGATCAGTGTCTGTTTTTCAAGAAGGAAAAGGTGTGGTTAGTTCTAAAGCTATTTAAGGTCAAGTTTTCACACGGAGAGAAGTAATTAATCAATTTCAAACTCTCTTTGAAGAAGAGTGAAGTATTTTTAGAAAATATTGCATTGCATGTTGAGATCAGTTCAGTAAATTTTGAAGTACCATTTCTATTTTGGTAAGTGAGTGTAATCACATGAATGTTGGAAGGGTGGGTGAGTGGTACTTGTTGGCTAATTAAATCCTGCCTTTTCCACATAATATACAATTGACTTTATCATGGAGCTAAGCTCAACCAGCAGTTAACTTTTACTCAACCTATGGGAAGGTCCAGCTGAAACTCGAAAACTGCCATTACAGTCATGGGAGGCTTACCTACTAAAGCAATTTTTGGTATGTGCTCATCTGTGGAAAAATGACTCTAGTTACCATAAGACCCATGTTCATTAACTTTGTTTCTTGATAAGAAGTGAACCTGAAGAAACATAATTGTATCACAAATATTTCCAAAGTTTTAATTTTTCGAAGTAAATGCTACTTTATTTAATTTTGCTTTAGGAAACAGGACATTTTCTGTGTTTTTCCACTGCTGGGTGCATACCTGTGATAGCAACATCAGGTAAGCTTTTTATTACTGAGATGATGGCAATTCAGTTTCAGTTAAACTGAAGTTCCCCAGTGGTTTGCCATTCATTGAGTAGTCTCTAAATAATACAGCAGTGAAAACTTTAAAAGTCTTGGAAGTGTCATGTTCTGAAGAAGAATGTCTGCAAGGTTATTTCTGTATTTTTATTCTTTTCCTTCTCATCTCATGAAAATAACTTGCAAATGAAAATCATATGGGGTTTTTTGTAAAGAGTGGGAATTGAAGGAATAAACTTTGTATTTCAGCGCTATCATAATGTATTATTTTATCACAGTGAGTATTCATTTGAATAAGTGAACAGTTGAGTGTGGGAGCATATTATTATTGGTTTTCCTCCATTAATATAGGGATGGCACGGTGATATAGGTCCAGTAACTAGGATTGGAATCTCTTCTCTAGTGATATACACATAGAGTTTGTACATTCTCCACCTGATTGTGGAAGTTTCCTCGCCATGTATCAAATACTGTACACAAAAAAATTTAAAAAAGGAAGATGCTGGTAATCTGGAAAAAAAAACAAAATGCTGGAAATATTTGGCAAATCCAGCAGTATCTGTAGAAAGAAAGAGCAACACACACAAAACAGTGGAGGAACTCAGCAGGGAAGAAATGTTTTAGGTTGACTACCTCTCTTGCAAGTTAAGTTTGGCTGAAGATAGGTATTAATTAAGTCTCAACCTCCCAGAATGCTAACTCATTGTAATGTCTCTTTTCTAAAAGTAGTTCAAACTGAGGTCACAAGATAGTTTTACTATACCTTAACTCTTATCCTTCATTTGTTGTCTATCTTGATTCACTTTCTCTTTGGAACTGAATGAGAGTTTTCAACTTACTGATAATTTTTACCATAAGACGATCAGTATCCTCTTCTTTTCTCTTCAACAACTTACTTTTCTGAAAAGACAAAATGCACCCACAACTTTAATATTGATCCTAAATGTGTAAAGGCTCTTTGAGCATTCCCTGTCACTGCAATCAAGAAATGTCTGGAGTCTGATGGGGAATTTTACTCTGGTTTTGGGTATCATCTCTGTTTTGTCAATCCTAATGTAATAACGTTAATCTTTCCTTTAAACTTAAAACATGTTATCCTATATGGTCTTACTATTTCAATGTCCCTTTCTTGTGCTGAAGTAAACATTCTTGGCATTCAATTCTACTCAACTCCTGTAGGAACTATGAACTCTGAAACTAACATCTCAGTTTTTCCAGCCTGTATTATATCATCCAGGTACTGCAGTGTTATTTACTGCACCAGCTTATCTGTTTTTAACTGGAGTGTGAGGTATCTGAAGCTTTATCTGAAATAGTAGTTTTTTTTTTTGAAGACCGGGGAATGGAACAATTAAAAGATGATTTTTTTTTAAGAGCAAGACATTTTATTTGGAAGTACATGTGTACATCGGACAATATCCTGGATTGTGGTGTCTCACTTATTCAGATAATCCTAACAACTCTTGCATTATGTGGGCTTCAGTTAGATCCTTGAGAAATTAATTTTAGTAAATTTTATGACTGACTTGTGGAGCACCTACAGCAGCAGTTATACTTAGGGACTCGACTTCAAGGTGATACTATTATATACAAAGCATATTATACAATTTTCAAAATATTTTGATAAATCCTGATGTTCATTTGTTAATCTTTGATCATCTTTTCTTTAGAGGATTCAGTAATACCGAGACATTGTGCAGTGAATATAAGTACTATTGTGAGCAGTGCCGTAGTAAACAAGAAGCACAGAAGAGGTGAGCACTTGTATCTTATAAAACCAAAATATGTATGGTTTGATTTATCAAATTTAAGCATGCTTGCAAAATCTCATTATATTGCTTATGCCTTGGATTGTTTCTTAATTTATTTGTACTGTCTCCCTGCACTGTGTCCTAACTTGATTACAACATAATATGAAAGTGACCTTGGTTAATTGTAATTTTTCTTAAATTTATTAAATTACGCAATGTGGGCATCACCAGCTAAGCCAGCATTTATTGCCCATCCCTAGTTATCCTTGAGAAGGTGGTGATGAGTTGCCTTCTTGAACAAGTCCCTGAGGTATCGGTACACCGACAGTGCTGTTAGGGAGGGAATTCCATGATTTTGACCCAGCGACAATGAAGAAACGACGATTTGTTTCCAACTCAGGATGATGAAGGGACTTGGAGAGGGATTTCCAAGTGGTGGTGTTCCCAGGTATCTGCTGTTCTCATCCTTCCAGATGGTAGTAGCCGTGGGACTGGAAGGTGCTGCCTTAGGAGCTTTGGTGTGTTGTTACAGTACATTTTGTAGGTAGTACACATTGCTGCAACTGTTTGTCGATGGTGAATTGTAATAGAGAACTTTAAAATGTATGTTACTACTTTTTCAGATTTATGACCATTATAAATTGTGAATTTCCAAAATAATAGTGCTTCATATTTGTCTGCAAGTTGAAATGGGTGCAAACTGTTAAAGTAAAACATTATTCTCCACTCTTCCTTTTGCAGAATGAGGGTGAAGAAACTACCAATGATACTTGCTTTGCATTTGAAGCGTTTCAAATATATGGATCAACTCCATCGATACACTAAACTCTCTTACAGGGTAGTCTTTCCCCTGGAGTTGAGACTCTTTAACACATCGGGGGATGCCACCAATCCAGATCGAATGTATGATCTTGTAGCTGTAGTTGTTCACTGTGGGAGGTAACTTGAAAGCTCTATATTCTGAAAAATTTCTTAGATAACTCCTGCTATTTAACTGATACATGCAAATATTTTTGAAGTTAAATATATTTAATGCAATTAAGTAGTCCATATTTGAGTGTAGAATAATGTAAGAAACATAATGGAGTAATTTTGATCATTCAGATTTACTTTAATCAATCAGTACATTTATATATTTAAATTTTGATGTATTGAATTCTTGTAACAAAATTCCAAACATATGATGAACAGTGAGTTTTTATGTTGCTTATTGACCCAATTGGTTTATAGAAGCCTTGAAAAGAAAATCTTTCCACTGTATCTGTCCTTATGTGTACATGCTTCAAGATCAAGCTGGAAGTGGTTGACTTCTAAACTGCCTTCAGAAATTGCCTAAGTATTCTGTTCAAGGACAATAAATACCATCCTTGCTAGCAATGCTGACATCATTGATTGAATAAAAAATAATGCAGATATAATAACTTATTATTATATATTGTAGTCATCCCTCCTGGATGCTGCAGTAAAGAAATTAGACATTATATTGATGGACCCAAACAAACGTGGTAATTTACCAGTTACTCAAATAAGAAAAATCCACACATTCTTTAGATAGTTGAAATGTAAACATGAACTCCGAGGTAGTTTATCTCTTTCTCCGAAATGTGAAAAGTTGACCAAACAGTGTTTAATCACATTCCTTTATCGCTTAACTGATCCCTCTGTTTCAGACCTCTCCATATTCTTATGCTAAAACCTTTAGTTCTAACTGTAGAAAAGCCTTTGTAATACTGGTGATTTGCACATTATAGGCTACATCACATTTTGATGTAGGGAGATCGTGAAACTTGCCTCCTGCATTCCTACAAATTAATATATTTCTCTATATTGTAGACTTCAAAGTGCAGCTGATCAACTTTGAGAATTTAACTAATTGCAGTTAATCAGCATAGTTAAACTGGAGAAGGCTCAGATTTACTCATTCTTGAATGTAGGTACTTGTATTGCACTTGAATCATGACTTATCACCAATTGTAGCACTTTGTAATACAGTATGCCTTGTTAGGTCATTGGATAACATAAAAGTTACAAATGTATATCCTTTGTGATTTAAAACAAATCATTCTGTGATTTATTTTAAAGAGAAATATATAAAAGCTAACAGTACTTTTATCCTTTTTCTCATAGTGGGCCAAATCGTGGACATTATATCACCATTGTAAAGAGCCATGGGTTTTGGTTGCTCTTTGATGATGATATTGTGGAGGTAATTTTTTCTGATTATGATCCTTAACTCTGTGTTAAATTACTTTTCAAGAAACAATCTCATTGAAACCGACCAGATACTGAATGTCCTGAATAGATTGGATGTAGAGAGGATGCTTACTTAAGTAGTCTAGGATCTGAGGGCACAGCCTCAGAAAAAAGTGACATTGTTTTAAAACTAAGATGAAGAATGTTTTTCAGGCAGAGGGTGGCAATTCTTTTGAATTCGTTGCCACAGAAGACTGTGGAGGACATGTCATTGGCTATATTTAAGACAAAGGTTGACAGGTTCTTGATTGGTAAGTTAGTTATGGGTTAAATGGAGAGGGTAGGATAATGAGAATGGAAAAAAAATCATCCATGATTGAATAGCGGAGCAGAATCAATGGGTTAAATGGCCTAATTCTGCTCTGTATCATATGGTCTTCAATGTAATTCATTTTGTTCTTGGAACATTGTATGGAAAACTCTGAATATAGTGAAGAAATGGTGAATGATCCACAGATGCAAAAGGTATCCAGTTGTAAAATAGTTGCCACCAGTTTTGTGGTTTTAAAAATGGTCCCAATTGTACTTTAAAGGAAATAAGTACATGTCATTACCATCAACCTCTACAGAGGGAAAGCATGTATGTGCCTACTTAACAAAAGTTAAGCAAATATTTTCAGAAGTTAAATACAGCTCGAGTACCAATTACACTAAATGCTTTTTGGAAGTGTTGTGGATATCGGATTTTTTTTGATTTTGGAATATATAATGAGCTAGCTTGGGATCACTAACATTTCTGACTCTGAATTTATGTGCAACTGGTAAGCGGCCTTTGTCTTAAACTTGTTTATCACACATATGTACTTAACAGTAAAAACTATTACATAGCATTAATACAATGAAAATATAATGTGTGCAGGGTAACAAAAGCAGCAGAACAGCATCAAGAGAATATCTGAATCAGCTGTTGAACAACAACAGACAACGGCAGGCTTCCTGTCTCTACCTATGATGCCGTGTTTGATTACAAAGTTACAGTACACTGTATTCGTATTTTACTCTCTTTGAGGCTTTATGCAATATATAAAAAACAATCAGCATTGTAAACTTGTTCTGGTGTTCAGCAACAATATTCGCAAAACTCATCAATGAACTTCTCTGCTGCTTCATGATCAGCAGACGCTTCAAAAATTTCAAACAAGAGAAAATCTGCAGATGCTGGAAATCCAAGCAACACACACAAAATGCTAGAGAAACTCAGCAGGCCAGGAAAAGAGTACAGTCGATTTTTCAGGCCAAGACTCTTCATCACTGGAGAAAAAGAGATGAGTCAGAGTTAGAAGGTGGGGGGAAGGGAGGAAGAAGCACAGAGTGATAGATGAAACTGGGAGGAGAGAGGGGTGAAGTAAAGAGCTGGGAAGTTGATTGATGAAAGAGGTACAGAGCTGGAGAAGGGGGAAATCTGATAGGAGAGGACAGAAGGCCATGGAAGAAAGAAAAGGGGGAGGGTGGTAATGGACAGGTAAGGAGATAAGGTGAGAGAGGGAATGATGGGGGGGGTGCATACTGGATGTTCAAGAAATCGATGTTCATGCCATCAGGTTGAAGGCTATCCAGACAGAATATAAGGAGTTGCTCCTCTAACTTGAGTGGGGCCTCACCTTGACAGTACAGGAGGCCATGGACTGACCTGTCGGAATGGAGATGGGATATGGAATTGAAATGGATGGCCACTGGGAGATACTGCTTTTTCTGGCAGACAGAGCGCAGGTGCTCGACAAAGTGGTCTTCCAATCTATGTCGTGTGTCACTGACATACAGGAGGCCACACTGGGAGTGCTGGATACAGTTCATAACCCCAACAGACTCACAGGTGAAGTATCACCTCACTTGGATTACTGTTTGGGGCCCTGAATGAAAATTTAATGCCTTACCTCTTCTTAAATTTCTGCAACCAACCTGCTGAATGTTCACAATTACCTTCAATTTTCAGTTTGTCGTGATAGATCTTTGCTTTTTTCATGATCAGCATACTGTTAAGTAGCATATGTTCACTCTGCTGTTGAATCCACTCTTTCAATACACAATCAAAATCTCATTTTTCACTTTATGCAGTGCTTTTCTATTTCTCATTAACTTCTGTCCATTAGTCCAAAGTTCAACGTAAATTGTTTGGTGCACAGAGACCCACGCATTGTTGGGAACCTTTGAAGCTCCTTGTGGAATTTTCCATTCATGACGTCATGTCAGCGCTCAAAAAAATTTCAGATTTTGGATTTTCAGATAAGGGGTACGCAACCTGTACTCTAAATATTAGCGCTAGGATATTTTCTTTACAAAGAAAGACTGGAAAATTTAGGATTACTTTCCTCAGGTAAGAGGTAATCAAGGTGATAAGAAGCTTTAATAGAAAAATACATTCTGACTTAAAGAAGTACTCAAATTCGATTCTTAAAAATAATTTTATAAGAGAATTGACTGGAACATTATATGCATGGTGCAAAGGATATAATTCAAAAACAGCACAGATGTAATCTGGTAAGTGGTACAGAGCTGTAAATTTATGATTCCATAAAAAAAATCCCCATCAATCATATCTGATTTTTGACTAAATGAAATGTTTGGGCATATAAAAATCACACGACTACTAGTGCCAAGTGTACCAAAAATGTGTGTATTTTATGTCATTACTGAAATTAATTTTAATACACTTGAATTCATAAAAACGGTGCTATTTACCAATGCTACTTTATCAGTATTTATTATTGACATCCAGCACGGAGTATACCCTCCAGTCCTTTGAGCCAAGCCATCCAGTAATCCCCCAGTTTAACCTCTGCCTAATCACAGGACAGTTTATAATGACCAATTAACCTACCAACTGGTACGTCTTTGGACTGTGGGACGAAACCGGAGCACCCAGGGAAAACCCGCGTGGTTGTGGGGAAAATGTACAAGCTCCTTGCGGGCAGTGGCAAGGATACTTAACAGTGGAGTATTTAACACTCCAGTTCTAAGGCTGAACCTCTGTGTGTTAAAATTCCCAGAAACCAAAATGTGATGTAAGAGAAAACTCAAAATATATAGGCTTACTACTGATTTTGACCAAATTTCCCTCGGGATTAATAAAGTATATCTATCTATTTTCTGTGATATTATTTTATTAACTCATTATGTTTTGATAGCCATTTAGAAAAAGAAATGACTATTTCTTTTTCTACATGTTTCTACATTTCTTTTTCTATATTTACAGATCAGAAACTTTCTAAATACTGTTCTTACTACCTTTCTGATTTCATATCCTACTGATATAATGGAAAAAAATTTTAGATTTAAATCCCTTTCAGAAAGGTTCAATAGCAATTATTTATAATATGATAACGAAAATAAATCCAGATTTTCGAATACAATCAAGAACGATTGGGAAAGGGAACTTAAGCTTACTTTACCTACTGAGGAATGGTAAAAAATTTTCCAACTAGTTAATTGTTACTCTATCTGTGCTAAACATGCGTTGATACAGTTTAAAGTTGTACACAGGGCTCATATGTCTAAGGATAAACTAGCTCGTTATTACTCTCATATAAACCCTGTATGCGATAGATGTCATTCTGAGATAGCTTCATTAACTCATATGTTTTGGTCATGCCCTTTGTTGAAGAAATATTGGGATGATATCTTTGATATTATTTCAACTGTTTTGAATATTGATCTACAACCTCATCCTATTACTGCCATCTTTGGTTTACCAATGATAGAACAATGTCATCTGACCTCCTCAGCTTGTCGGATGATTGCTTTTGTTACTCTAATGGCTAGAAGATCTATACTACTGAATTGGAAAGAGATTAATCCTCCTACTACATTTCATTGGTTCTCTCAAACTATGTCTTTTTTAAATTTAGAAAAAATTATGTGTCATTTTTGACCCATCTATTAAATTTGATGAGGTTTGGAGACCATTTATTCAACATTTTCACATGATGTAATTTGACCTTTTCCAATTCCATTTTGTTACTTCAATATATGGGGAGAGGAGCGGAAGTAGCGGCACTATTGGTTTTATCTGAGATATCATAATAGCCCTTTCTTTTTCTTTTTTTTCTCGTTAGTTTTCTTCTAGTTTAGTTAGATTAGTTTTTTTTTCTACGGGGATTTCTTTTCTTTCGTTTTTTTATGATATTTTTGTATTTTCATGTATATTTTTTCTATATTATTGGTAATTTTGTGAGATTTTGGGAGGCTTATTAATTACGTGCCATTTGAGTTTATACTTGTACAAGCTAATTATTATCAATATAATCCCAATTGCTCTGTACTTATTTTTGTAATGTTTATGATGTTGAAATTAATTAAAAGATTGAAAAAGAAAAGAGAAAAAGAAATGACACTTAAATCAAATTTTATATTAAATGTAATTTGTACAACAGCAACCTGAAAACCAGTGGAAAATTTTGCAGATAATCAGTTTCTCTATGTAACATCTGCATTTTCTCCACTTGTAGTATTGGATAAATGAAAGAACTGTGCACTTCCAGTATTTAATGTTTTTATTTAAGATTTTCAATGTATGAAAATCCCCCATTTCAGTGGGTTTTTAAAAGAAGTATTTTTAAGCTAATCGTAATAATGTGTGAATTTTATTTAATGTATTAAACTAGCTAATCTGTGGGAGATCCAGAAGTGTAGTTATTTTGTTTTAAGAATGCATTGAATGACATAAACTATAAATCATATCAAATATGAAATGTAAACTTATTTATTAAAGTCCTGTTTTAAATTATTTTCATCAAGTTATTTGGAAAAGCTATTAGTGCTAAAATAATATTTGTTTCTATTAATTTTTTGCTTCTTCATGAAATATTTTAATTTTTGTAATGGCTAAACAATAAAGTAATAGTGAACCAAACAAGAACATTGTAGTGAAATATTCAACATTTAAACCTGAATGTTCTTTTCAAATTGCAGAAAATAGATGCTCAAGCAATTGAAGAGTTCTATGGGTTAACATCAGACATCTCCAAAAACTCAGAATCAGGTTATATTCTTTTCTACCAATCAAGGGACTAAGGAATTTCAAGTGCGAATTACTCGTCATCCTGAAGGAAGCTGGTTCTCAACAGCATTCTCCCCTAATGTGGTGGGACTGGAACCAGCTAAAGAGAATAATGAACAGCAAGGATATCTTGGTATGCAGGCTGAGAGTATGAATGTATGCTGACAGCATGATGGCACAAGACATTTGTGTTTCTTACCACTCTCTTCCTGTTGCTGTGTATCATCTTCCAAAATCATTGTACACTAGGTGAAAAAAAAACAAGTTGGTCCAACTGCTTTTTTCAATAACTTTTTTTAAACTAGTTTTCAATAATATAATTTGACTTTTTTAAGCATATTTGACACTACTGTAAATTATTTAGTTACTAATGTATTAAGTCAATTGATTTCAGCATTGAAAACATTCTGATATGGCAAAACATTGATTATATTTTTTAAAACTCTAATTCTGAAAGTTTTCTTTAAGATTTAATTTTTTAAATGGAATGCATTCTATTATTTCTACCCCCATCAAAATTATGGGGGTTCAGTTATCACTATTGAATTTATATGCTTATGACGCATTGAGGCGTATTGGCTTGCAGTAGAACTAGGGTGATCAGGGCTATATTTGACAACAGGTGCTGCTGAATCTTTAATTCTTGCAACAAAGTAGACAGACTTATGCATTTAAAGTTGTGAGAAGTGAATGAAATTTGATACCTATAAAAGTTTTAAAATAATTTGGAAATGCCTTGATCAATTTTTATTTTACTCCACCTCAGTTCCAACCAGCTTAAGTTCTCCCCACCCTCTCTCCCCGTAAACTGGTAAATGAGCACTCCCTTGTGACCAGTGGGCCAAGTGCAGTGTTAATAATAACACTGTGAACACGAACTTCAGCTACTGTAATGGAAAGTTATTCAGGTCATTAGAGACATGTATTTTGTATATTGGGTTCAACATTTTTACAAACAAAAACGTGCGTGATTTGAAAACTTGCAGGATACACTATTGTGCAAGATGTATTATAGATTGAAAACCTGTTACAAAGTGCACTTTTGATACAGATTTATAAGTATCTAAACAGGCATAACTTATGAGGTGTGTTTTGACACAGTCTTGTATTCCAAGGATGCTGCCTGTGTTGAATAAAGGTAACAAATGGTCCAAAAGAAATTCGAAAGTGATTCTGTGCAGTATTTATAAAGTGGCCAATTAAGGCTCTGGTGTAATGAATGGACTTCAATTAGCAGTTGCTTGTTGTATCTTCCTGTTTCTGTTCTTTCCTTTTGAGCCTTTCAGTGCCTTGCACCATGCCCATTAACAGAAACAACTGACTCAAGTCCATACTGGAAGGGTGTGAGCTTCCCATGCCACTATGTGGTGCAAACCATTGAAGCTTCAACATTTTCTACTGCTTCAAATTATTTTACTAGCTGTCAAGTGTACTGCATGTTGAGTTACGGTGAGAGTTATTTCTAAACATGCCTTACTCTGTGATAATAGTGAAGATCCTAACAAAGGAAATGACAGATTAATATAGAATATTCAGTGGCTAAGATTACTTCTCATTATACCCAGCAGGACAAAATACACTGTTTTTAGCTCACTTGCATCATACACTTGGAAAAACCATTGCAGGACTAGTTACAGCAGGTCTATTAGAACTTGCTATTATATTTTTCAGCATATACCTGGTAATATTGTTTTAGGATAATCACTGGAGGTAAGATATTTTCCTGAATTGTTTGGATATGATCTGAAAAAAAGTTTTCGTAGAAATAACAGCCACATCCACACAGCTCAATTAAAAAGCTATGGGGTAAATGAAATGATTCTAAGTTGCCCCATAGCTTTATAATAGTGTAACTTAATAGCACCTAATTTACCATAATCTTTCCAGAGGAAAATAGTTTCCATTATTTTTATACCCACATGAATAAATATAAACGAACAATGGATAGTGGATATTATGCAAGGTCTATAATAACTTTGGTCATCACAATTTTAATTTTAGCAATATTCTTAAGTGATGTCCTCTCATCAGATCCTGGTTCTACTTAGAAAATGGTGCACTCAGAATCCTTATTTGCAATTGTGCAAAACATTGTTATTGAGTTCTTTTTGTATAATATTTGAGTACATTCTTCTGAGCTGACATTTATTTTTCAGTTATCACAGCTTCCATGACCTTGCAATTAGCATGCCAATGTAAAAAGATCAGTGTAGATCACAATATTTTCAGATGACTGCATTTTCATAACTACTGTAACTGCTTTTGACACCTTGTGAAGAGAAATTTTAGGGTCATTATTGTTGGCTGGTGGTTGAGATTCTGGGAAGGCTGCTGGATTTCTTAAGAAATTTGTCAAATCTCCATTTAATTCTGTTGATGAAGATTGTTGATGGTTGGGGAATAGGTAGAGATTGCGTCAGGAGAGAACAGATGTGCCAGGGCCAAGATCAAAGGGTACTAAATTCTGGTGTAGCATAGTAAGGGCTATTTAAACATTTTAAGTTGAGGGGGGGTAAGAAATGAAGTGCATTTGTAATTGGAATACATTACAGCAAAAGGCTTCTTAGTGTAATAGTTTGTTTTTCATATCTACCTAAAACAACAATTGACCATCATCTGTTAACAGATGCCTCCTGACCTGAATACATCAAATCTATTTCCATGACTCCATGTTTCTTGCTTTTAGCGATTTGTTATAAGGAAATTAAACAACTTAGGTTGAAATTAATTGTCAGATCTCTTTGAATATAGCAATGACTACGTTGGCAAATTATCCACATGGTAATCTTTGTAGAAAATAAAGGAAAATCCAAAATTTAAAATTTAGTTTTGTTTATTTCTCATATCAGCCATTGTGCTTTCTTTTGAGTTGGTTTATCAGTTAATGCTTAATTCTGGGCAGCTTTGTTTTTGAGCACTGATCTAAGATTGGTTCTGCTTATTTAAATCAAACACAATGGACTATCATTTCAACACATTGATCTGTATTTTAAGTGGTTCCCAGTGGCAAAAGGCCAAAAATGAACCAACAATCCTTAATTATTTCTCTTTATCCTTCTCAAAATAGCTTTAATGCTATTAAGTTTTTACTTTGGAGGGAAATGAAGCAGTCATAGCCACTCTTAAAAATTCCACAAGGGAGTATTGCATTTCCAATTCTTTCCCATGAACTTACTTCTAAAGAGAGACTTCTAGGTAATCTCACTTTCTGTGGATGTACACCAGGCGTTCTGCAATATTATGACAGCTTAAGTGAATATTAGTACTGACTCCATGATACTTGATTTGTTTCCTCTCATCTGTCTTTGGTGAAAGGTCTTTTTTAACTCTTCAATTTTCCCACAATATATGTTGTGTATATGTATCTCTTTCTATTCCAAATTCTTGGATTCCATTCAGAGGTCATATCAATAAACTGAGTCTATTTTTCCACGTACAAGTGCTATAATTCTTTAAATGGTTTCCTGTTTATTTACAAGGCAACACAAAACTTAGAGAGAGTGTTTTGTTTACCTATTTTTCATCCTTCTCCTTCCAAGGCTAAAAATCAGTAATGTGCCTGAAAGACTTTATTACTGTGAAAAGCTGTTAATCAGGGTAGCAATTTTCTTTACTTGATATGCTTTTAAAATGTCATTTGAATTGATTTTCAGTTGTTCACAAACCAGATGCATTTTTGTATACATCTCTTTGAATCTAGTTGAGCTATGTGTTTGTATCACATTATGGTGAGATAAATAAATGTCCACATATGCAACTGCAATAAATTGCTCAGTCTTGACTACTGAAGTTTTAGAAATCCCAGTACTATAAAAATTCATGTAGCCTGATGTTAAACTATTGTTGTTTTCCTAATTGGTACTAAAGTAGGAGCACATGAATATTTGCACAGTACATTCCCAGCACCAATTGCATCAGTCTCTACTGCCTTTTATTTTTAGTTAGATACTGGCTAAATGTCAGGCGTTGTTTATAGTTCAAGGTTATGAAAGTTGAGTATAATACAAAGCCCACAGTAAGAAATTTAGAAGTAATTACTTCTTGAAATGGCATATTGAATCTTGCAATTTCCAGTCAAAACTTTGGAATAAAGTGTTAGGATTTTTGTTTACTGTTTTGAGTTTCACACTCTCAGGCCCTTGACATCACGTTTTTGTTCCATGGAAGTATGTTGCCTTTCCACTTAATGTCTGAAAATGTCTCCCTAGATTTTTAATACTGTTGATTAACTTTTTCTTTTAATTTACAACTTAAAACAGGCACTAACAGCAAATGAGATCTAAATAAAAATGTAGGAAAAAATTCTTGGAATTGAACCAAAAGTCTGGCTGGGACATTATTGGATGATGTTTCCTTCCTTCTGGTGGGGCTTTGTATGATTTTCTTTCTTCTTGATGCTATTTAAATAACACCGCTATCGCTGATGATTGATTGCTTTGGGCATTATCATGGTGTTGCATGAAATAGGTGACAATGGCAGCAAGTTAATAGGAGAACGGAAGAAGAGTTCAATGTCACTTGTAAGATTTACAGTATACCCATTAGCACTTACAGACATGGGCTTAACCATGGTTCCTCTTCTGAGTGTGCAAAAGGAAAATTGTAATATGTATTTAGCACACTGTCTCAAGTAAGTTTGTGCTACTGCTGTTTGCAAATTTACTACTAATGTGCAGTTCAGTTAGCTGGGTGACATTTTTAACTCAAAAATTGAAACAAAATTGCAGATGTGGAATTCTGAAATTAAGGCAAAAGATCTAAGCAAGCCACGTACTACCTGTGAAAAAAGGAAATGCAATTAGCGTTCAGTCCAAAGACCTGTGAGAATGAGGAAGGAGGGAAAGCAGTTTAGTTTCAAGCTGCATAAAAGGGTGGTGGAGACATGGATAGGGCAAAGAGTATAAACCTAGTAAGATGATGTTAGGATTTCTGTCTTGATAACAATATCTGGGAAGTTAGAGAAAAAATAGTATAAAATTCATTGTTCTAAACATCGTCATTGTGCAAGTCTGATCAGCAGCTACAGGAAACGTTTCATGGAGGTTAGTGCTGCTAAAAGAGGTTCTACCAGCTATTAAATACAAAGCTTCACATATTTTTCCAGTCTGGACTGTAAATGATTTAACAATGTATTCAATAAAGACACAAAAAGTACATTGTGTGTTGCTAATTTGGGCAGATTGTGTTTGCCTATTATTGTGACGTAAATGAAGATCAGACCACATTTTATGAGTAATTAATGTAGAAAACCAGGTTGTCACAAAAAACTGTGGGTCTATTGTTTAAGAAAAATAACCAGATGGCTTGAGTCGCAAAAATAAATTGAGGTGCTTTTATTTACCTCAAAACAAGACAAAAACTGGGGGGGAAACCCCAAGTTTTTGTCTTGTTTTGAGGTAAATAAAAGCACCTCAATTTATTTTTGCGACTCAAGCCATCTGGTTATTTTTATATATAACTGTCAGACTAAACACCAAAGCCTTGGTAACCTGAGGCTTATAACTGCTAAGCCGCTCCCCCTAGACCAACCAAAAGGTGATTAACTCAATTGTCCAATTAAAGATGGTATCCTCCACCATCAGCACACCTGTGCAGGTAGCTGCTGCCTCTATGAGACAGCTCCATGCAGCAGCTCTGTTTCAGACCCAGTCACTATTACTGCTGGGGATGAGTGTTTTACCGAGTGCGCCATGTGCTGTCCATAGTTAGTGACGGGCCTTCATCACACAGGTAATTGCAAAAGGGTCACAGACGTTTTCTTGCAACTGTAGCTATGGGAGACGGTCTGCTGGGTAATAGAAATTTGTTGCTTTTCTCTGGAAAAAGCGCGGAGTGATCCAGGAAAGGAAGAGTCAGAGATGGTGCACGTAAAGATCAAAGCATCTTGGAAGCTAGTAGACAAAATAACTTATTTTTCAAAGTTTGTATATGGGTTAATGCACTCAGGAATGTTTTAACTGAGTTAGCAATCACCTTCAGGCAGCTTTCATAACTGGTCTTACAATATTGTAGCCACATTCTTTGCTACATCTGCAGGAGAACCAAAGATGCATTCCATCTATCCTTCAACAGGACAAGAAATAAAAAAAGTATTTTCTGTCTTCTAGTTGCAGTCGCCAAATACTTGATGTACTATCATAGAAGATGACCTCTTTCAGGAAAATCTGGTGCAACTTGCCTGCTGGGCTGTGACACAGTTAACATTGTGCTATAGACCACCTCCATTCCATTTCCCCAGATGTTTCTCACTATCGCAAAAGAAATGTTAGAAAAATGTACTTGGGCTGCTGCAGTTTAGAGCCCAAGTCAATTGCAATCCCGATCCCTGAGATCCAGCACTGGTTGCTATTCATACAAGCATTCTCCCCACTGAAAAGGGTACTGAGTATAATGCTATTTGAAAGTTGTGATGGATATAGTGCTGAGAGCAATTATCATTGGTGGCATGATTCTGCTTTTTTGTGAATGTTTTGCAATATCTATCAGTTCTTTAAAATCAGCATATTAACGCAATTACAAAGAAGTCATGAAAATATATTTAATTAGGAGTACCAAAGACATTAGCAATTTTCTACAGATGTACAGTGGAGAGCATTCTAACTGGCTGCCTCACTGGTATGGAGGGGCCCCTGCACAGGATTGTAAAAAGCTGAATGAAGTTGCAAAATTAGCCAGCTCCATCATGGGCACTAGTCTCCACAGTATCGAGGACATCTACAAAACACAATGCCTCAAAAAGTGACATCCATCATTAAGGATCCCCAGTCACCTTGAGCGTGCCCTCGTCTCATTGCTACCATAAAAAGAAGTTTCAGAGCCTAAAGACACACTCGAGTTTTAGGAACATCATCTTCTCCTCCAATATCAGATTTCTGAACGGAAAATGAACCCATGTACACTACCTCACCTTTTTTTACACTACATATTATATAATATACGGAATATATATTATTCTAAACACAAAATAATCTGCAGA
Source organism: Mobula birostris (assembly GCF_030028105.1). Lineage (NCBI taxonomy): Eukaryota > Metazoa > Chordata > Chondrichthyes > Myliobatiformes > Myliobatidae > Mobula > Mobula birostris. The sequence continues at coordinate 118,285,729 of NC_092379.1, forward strand.
TGCTGGGGTCAAAGCAACACTCACAACACGCTGGAGGAACTCAACAGGTCAGGCAGCATCCGTGGAAAAAGATCGGTCGACGTTTCGGGCTGGAACCCTTCGTCAGGACTGTAGCGGGAAGGGGCAGAGGCCCTATAAAGAAGGTGGGGGGAGAGTGGGAAAGGTGGTGAACTATTCTAATTCATTTCTATTATGTATTTCACTGTACTACTGCAAAGCAACAAATTTCATGACATATTGCAGTGATACTAAACCTCATTCTAATTCTAATCTACAGTGAAAAACAGGACACTGATTATTTTGTATGTAACTTATGTATATTCTACAAACAATTTAGCTGATACAATATTCAATTCATTTTCACCTTAAGGAAGGTGAACATAAATTGAATATCAAACACATTTAATATTGCCTTTGCACAATATAGCTTTTAAGAAAATAGTAAAGGTCTCGCTACTATTAGAGTTGAATAACATCTTCACTGAATTTCTCTCTGGTGATTGTATAAATTGTATGTATATCACACATAAGGCAAGTAGTCACGCAATATAAAAGCAAAAATCAATGTGTTTTTAAAACTAAATTTAAATTAAATTTAAAATCTGGATCCTGACCCGGATCTGGGCTGTACCCTCCAAATATCCAGACCTGCCTCTCAGTTTTTTTGCACTACCTTACTTTCCATTTTTCTATTTTCTATTCAGGATTTATAATTTAAATTTTTATATTTACTAATTTTTACTATTTTTAATATTTAATATTTGTAATCCAGGGAGTGGGAAGCGCAGAATCAAATATCACTGTGATGATTGTACGTTCTAGTATCAATTGTTTGGCGACAATAAAGTATAAAATTACAATATACGTCTTTTTGGAGGCATGCGATGCTGAATTCTGGAACAACAAAAAAACGATTTGCTAGAGGAAATAAACAGGTCGAGCAGCATCCATAGAGGTAAGTGAACAGCTGATGTTTTGTCGAGACCCTTCATCTCAAAGTTCATTCATTTTCTTGGGGGTATACTCAATAAATCCATAACTCAATAACCATAATAGTTCCAATGAAAGACCACATCACAAAAAAGCAAGTAATAATAATAAGTAATAATAATAGTAATAATAATAATAAGTAAGTAATAAAATATTGAGGCCATGAGTTGCAGAATCCCTGAAAGTAAATCCTTAGTTTGTGGAATAAGTTCAGTGTTGAGGTGAATGAAGTTATCCACATTGATGGTTGAAGAGTAATAGTTTCCTGAACCTGTTGATGTAGAACCTAATGCTGATGTACCTCCTTCCTGATGGCAATAGCAAGAAGAGAGCATGGCAAGGATGATGGGGGGGTCTTTGGTGATGGATACTGCTTTCTTGTGGCAGCTTTCCTGATAGGTGTGCTCAATGGTGAAGAGGGCATTTCCTGTGATTGACTTGTCTATATCCATTACTTTTTGCAGGCTTTTTCCATATCGGGCTGCGATGCAACTGTTAGGGCGTATTCTGGAGTTACGGTGTACAGGCAACAATGATTTTAATAGTAGCCAGTCTTCATACCTGAACATGGATTGTAGGTTGAATTTAAAACACAGCTCTGAACAATGGTCTTCCACTTGACCACAGAAGCCTACATATGCAGGAATGCGACCCACAGTCGGTGGGAATTAAAATACATTTTGGGTGTCTGGAGTGTGGGTATGAAGAGGGAGGTGTTTGAAAACTATATGTAATGCTAAGTAAGCATTGTTAGATACATTGTAACTGTAGAATTGTCCTGCTGTTACCTTTGATCTTTCGCATATAAAAATGTCATATAATACTTGGATCAAGAGTGTTTCTATATGATGCCTGTTGCTGGTTTTTGCTGAATAAAACTCTTCTATATCCACTAGCTTTAGTGTCTCTCCAGTGACCTTGTTCACATCATAACTCAACCAATCAGGATACTCTCCACTGTGCGTCTGTAGAAGTTCATCAGTGATTTAGATGGCATGCTGAACTTGCACAGACTTCTGATACGCAGATCCTCAAACAAGTACAAATGAATTTAAAGTTATTGCCTCCATTCCCCTAATGAGGACTGGCTCATGGACCCCAGATTTATTCCTCCGGTAGCCAGTAATCAATTCCTTGATTTTGCTAATGTTGAGTGAGAGATTGTTGTTGTGGCACCATTCAGCCAGATTTTCAATCTCCCTCCTAGATGCCAATTTGTCACTTCTTTGATTTGGCCATCAACAGTAGTATCATCAGCAAACTTGAATATGGCACTGGAGTACTTAGCCTCATATTTATTAGTATAAAGTGAGTAGAGCAGGGGACTAGGCACATGGTCTTGTACACCTATGTTGATGGTGTTTGCAAAGGAGATGCTGTTGTCATTCTGGGATCTGTCAGTAAGGAAATTGAGAATCCAGTTGCACAAGGAGGTATTGAAGCCTAGATCATGCAGCTTATTGATTAGTTTTGAGGTGATTATTGCATTGAATGAAGAGCTACAGTTACTGAGAGCATCTTCACTGTCCAGATGTTCCAAGGTTGAAAGATGAGCTAATGAAATGGTATCTGCTGTTGACCTGTTGTGACAGTGGGTAAACTGGAGCCAATCCAAGCCACTCCTCAGGCAAGAGTTGATATGATTCATGACCAGCCTCTCAAAGCACTTCATCACAGTAGATATAAGTGGTACTGATTGATTGTCACTGAGGCAAGTGACCACGTTCTTCCTGGGCACTGATATGATTGAAGCAGGTGGGTATCTCAGACTGCTGGTGTGAGGTATTAAGGATGTCAGTAAACACTCCAGGCAGTCATTGAGCACCATGCCTTCAGTACTCAGATAGGTACACTGTCTAGGCGAGATACTTTTCATGGGTTCACCCTCCTGAAGGATGCTCTTATGTTGGCCTCAGAGATTGAAATTGCAGGGTCGTTGGGAGCTGTAGGAGTTTTTGCATGTGTCTCATGTTCTGTTAGTCAAAGCATGAATAATGGGCATTTAGTTCATCTCACGTTGTCACATATGTAATTTGGTTTTCCTTCGTAGAGGTGAGAGCACTCAAGCCCTGCCACAGCTGTCAAGCATCCTTCTGTGGTTCAAGTTTGGTCTGGAGTGACCACTTTGCATGTGAGATGGCTTTCTGGAGTTCGTGCCTGGACCACTGGCACTTTGGTCCCCAGACTTGAACGGCACCATTTTAGACCGCAACAGACTGCAGATCACTTGTTCATTCGGGACTTCTGGTTGGGGAAAACAAAATGACTTTGTGAGGACACACTCATCCACATCGTCTAGAGTGATTTTTTTTTTGTTTCTGTTAAGTATATTTTGATATCATTATTCTCAGTCCTGAAATATCCTGGTTCAGAGAGATTGTCTGCACTGTCCAGCCTCCTCGCCAAAACTCCTGTCCCGGCCAAGATACAGTGAATTTTGTTTTCTGAAATTGTCACCTGAAATTCCCCAAATTTGTACTTGATCCTTTGGAACCTATTATGTTTCCTAGGGCTGTGGTGGGTGAATGGCTGGGGAATAAACAGAGAGTATGAGCTGCAGTAATATCTGATTGACAACGGGAACACTAGAAAATGATTCATAGCTCTGCAACTATGTTAAAGGCTGTAGTTTTTATAAGCAATCTACTGTTAAATATTTGCTGGAAAGGAAGTTTTGCTGTACCATACATCGGTCTCTTGGGAGGGAGATGATGTTTATGCAGCAATTGTAGGTAAAGAGAGTAGCCAAAAGCAGGCATCTGGGATTTCTTCCTGAAAAAAATAACAGAGAAACTCACAAAATGCTGGAAGAACTCAGCAGCCTGGCAGCATCTATGGAGGGAATGAATAATCGGGACCTTTCATCAGGAATCAAAAGGAACAGGGCAGAAGCCAGAATAAGAAAGTGGGGGAGAGGGAATGAAGTAGGAAGCTGGGAGCGGACAGGCTGAAGATGAAGGAATATGATAGGTGAGAACCATGAAAGAAAGGCTGGGAAGATGAGAACCTAAGGGAGGTGAAGAGAAGAGAAGAGGTGAGATGGTAACCAAAATGAATGTAAAAAGGGGGAGAAATTGCTAGAAGCTGGAGAAATTAATGTTCATCCTTGATTATTTATTCCCCTTCATAGATGCTGTCTGGCTTGCTGAGTTCCTCCAGCATCTTGTGCATGGGTTGTCCAAGATTTCCAGCATCTGCAGATTCTCTTATGTTTATGAAGGCATGTACAAATGTTTAAAAATAAAACATGTCTTTACTGCTCTTTGACTAGCAAGCATTGACTTAAATAGGTCACTGCCCACTCTGTCTCTACATGACATTGCACGACTGGAGCTGTTTTTGAGATTGGAAGCCCACAGTGTTGTGCTGAGAACCAGATGAAAATGTTCGTTTCTAATAATGCCCCAGGCTTTAGGGAATTGTGGTATGGCAAAAACGCAGGGTGCTGACTGCTGCTAGCTTATGATGCGGAATGTGATAAAGAGTGAATGTATCAGTGACCTGCTAAATGCAACTGTGCATTGCAAATTGTCTGATATAGCTGACAATTTTCAGCAAAGCTGGGGATGTGCCTCAGGCATCCTAGTTCAAGGCTTTGGTGATGATGGTTGTCAGTGACATTGCAGAATCTGCAGAGGACAGGTCACATTCCTGTGACCAGCATGGCTTTTGTAGAGGCAGCACCCATGCAGACAGAGTGTGGGCAAAGCAGAAAAAAGAATGCTCAAAGAAATGTCAACATTATGATTAATTATAATAAATTATAACTGAAAAAACAAAAACACTTTAAAATGCATTCTGTGAGAACACAGTAGTTCAATTCTGATCTCAAATTTGTCAGTAAAGGCTGATTTATACTTCGGTGTCAAATTGACACCGTAGGTACGGCGTTGCCACAAACCCTACGCAGAGCCTACGCGGATCTCTACACCGTAGCCTGACGCGCATCTCTCCCAAAATATAACTACGTGTCGCGGCACGCAGACCGCAACTACTGTGATTGGTCTGCTTGGTAGTATCGCATTTCCTCCTACGCTGCAATGGCTTCCCATTGGGTGACTGAAGGGCAGGGAAGGAACCCTGGCTACAATGCTTTCCATGAAGCTTTACAGACCTCTGAAATTATGGAGGGTACATTTCGCTTTTATGAAAAAAGATGCCTGCTTTAAACTTGTTTACCCCGAGAAAGACTACCGTGTCCATGAAGCCTTGCACGGGCAGATGTGTGCACATGCGCGACGTGCCGAATTGCAGAGCGACGCAGACACACCAACGCACAGGTATAAATGCTCACAACATGTGTCGGCCACTTGCGTAGGTTACGGCGTCCATTTGACACAGAAGTATAAATCAGCCTTTAGTCCTAATTGTTCATTATAATACTGCAAGATGTCTGGGTTTACATTTGAATTGAATGGGTTGGTTTTCTTGTGCTAATAATTATTAAATACCTCTGATATCAAAGGCAATTAAACACAGTTAGAATTAACACAAATAATTTATAATTTACTAAAATTATACATATTCTTACATGATATCTGTGATCCTAGACCAGGTTTGTCAAATCACAAGCACAAAAGTCCAGGACTCGTATCAGTTTCAGTTAGTACTTGCAAACTTCAGCAATGCAATGCTCAATACAATGTTTTAAATCTAAAGACGAACTAGAAACCTTTAAGTTCTCAGAGAGTAGCATTACAAGGTGAATGATGCACTCGATGGATCTCTTATTTAGGATGACACAAACAGGCCACCGGATAGCTCCCCAGGAGAAATGGAAAGTGATGACGAGAGCAGTCAGGTCTATACCTATAACAATACAAAGCTGAAACATTTAGCAGTTTACAGATGTTACATTAAATTGAAAATGAGAAAGTACTGTAAATTCTCTGCTGCTTCAATGGAAGGAGAGGTTGAGTTTAAAGTTCCGTTTGGTGACAATTCCTCAGAATATCAGTTGCTAAGGTAGGTAGGAAATAAGCAACACAGACAGCATGAGAAGGAAATAAAGGAATAGAGAGAGTTTAAGGGAATAGGTGAAATTCTAACAAATAGTGTATGAAGTGAAAAGCTTAACCTGAATATGCACTACTGTGACACACTTCTGCAAGTAATAGCACCACTATTCTTGACTTCAGAAGAATATGATTTAGGTTCTTGTATCTCAGTCCATAAAAATGTGTATTTCAAATATCAAACCTAAATGTCTTTTTTTAGTAAATGTAAAAATACAACATTCTCAGATGTAATTGATTGAGATCAGTTGAAGCATTTTGGGATCAGCAAACCAAGAGAAACAAAATAACATACCATAAATAATGCTTCAATTTTTTACACACCCTGATCAGTATCATTCTCAAAGGCCAGTGATGTTGTGGGGATGGAACTGGACTCTCTGTCATTGTGGTGTCTGAAAAGAGGATGCTGTCCAAGTTGCATGCCATCTTGGTCAATGTCTCCCATCCACTACATAATGTACTGGGTGGGCACAGGAGTACATTCAGCCAGAGACTCATTCCACCGAGATGCAACACAGAGCATCATAGGAAGTCATTCCTGCCTGTGGCCATCAAACTTTACAACTCCTCCCTTGGAGGGTCAGACACCCTGAGCCAAAAGGCTGGTCCTGAACTTATTTCCTGGCATAATTTACACATAACTATTTAACTATTTATGGTTTTATTACTATTTAATTATGTATGGTGCAACTGTAATGAAAACCAATTTCCCCCGGGATCAATAAAGTATGACTATGACTATGAAAAAGCCTGCATGGATAGATTACATTTTATAAATCAATTATTATTCTGTTTTCTTAATGATAAAATGTGGCGTTGCCGTTGGAAACATTATCCATTTATGTGATGTGATTAAAACGCTATTAACAAAAATGGAAGTAAATATGAAAAAAAATTCTACATTAATCAAATAACCTGTAGCAATTTTGATACCAATATAAAATTATGTTTTGGGATTATTCTCTTGGGATTGAAAACACCTTCATGTTTTAAAATGTTGAATGAAATGTTGATATGCAAATTAGTAGGCAGTGACTGAGTTTTTAAATTTTATTTAGCGATACAGCCTGGACTAGGCCTTTCTGGCCCTTCAAGCCATGCTGCCCCAGCAACCCTGCCAAATCCAATTAACATATTTTAAAGGAGGGTTTGGAAAATGATTCCAGGATTGAATGGGTTGTCATATGAAGAGCGTTGGATGGCTCTGGGCCTGTACTCAGTGGAATTTTCGGAAGAATAAGGGCTAACCTCATTGAAACCTATCGAATAGTGAAAGGCCTTGAAAGAATGGATGTGGAGAGGATGTTTCCTGTGGAGGGAGAGTCTAAGACCAGAGGACACAGCCTCAGAATAGAGAAGCATCCTTTTAGAACAGAAATGAGGAGAAATTTCTTTAGCCAAAGAGTGGTGAATCTGTGGAATTCTTTGCCACTGGCAACTGTGGAGGCCAAGTCTTTATGTATATGTAAGAAAGAGTTTGATAAATTCTTGATTGGTCAGGACTTGAAGGGATACGGGGAGAAGGCAGATTGGGGCTGAGAAGACAATTGGATCAGCTACGATGAAATGGCAGAGCAGACTCAATGGGCCAAATGTCCTAATTCTGCTCCTATATCTTATGGTCTAATCATGGGACAATTTACAATGGTCAATTAAACTACCCAGTGTGTCTTTGGACTTTGTGGTGGTGGGGGGAACCAGAGTACCCAGGGAAAGCCCACGCATTCCACGGGGAGGTCGCATAGGGTCCTTACAGAAGAGAGCAGGAATTGAACTCCAAACTCCAGAACCTCCTGAGCTGTAAGAGTACCACACTAAACGTTATGCTACCATGGCACCCTCTGGAGTTGGGGGAATAGAGTGTCAATCCAGTCAAAAGAGAGTGCAGAGGGTTGTCAGCTCCATCATAAGCACAAGCATCAAGGACATCGTCAAACGTTGGTGCCTCAAAAGGTGGCAGCCATGACCCTCACTACCTGTGATGTGCCACAGGGAGGAGGGACATGATCCCAAAGATGCACACTCAAAGTTTTAAGAACAGCTTCTTCCCCTCTGCCATCAGATTTCTGAACAGCCCATGAATCCATTAACACTGCCTCACTATTCCTCTTTTGCGCAATTTATTATTTATTTTTTGTAATTTATGGGAACTTAAATGTCTTGCACTGTACAGCAGGCACAAAACAACAAATTTCATGGAATATGTCAGTGATAACAAAACTGATTCTGATCCTGAAGCCAACTCCCACTTTGTACATATGTTGCACTCATACACCATGTGTCACTTTTAGTGTAGTACTACATGTTGAGTAGCTCTTAGCTGAATATGAGTCTGCTACGATAAAGGGTAGCAAATCACAGAAGGAATTTTATCTTAGAAAGAAATAAAATTCCTTTCTGAATTTTAGAGGAGGAGGAGAAGATGGCGGTGTGACGCAGCATGCGCTGCCTCTCCGGTGAATGATATCTATTATCTGTCAAGTAGAGGATCGTGCACAATTCTGATTTGATGGAGACAGACAGGAGAGTACGCAGGAACATCTGGAGAAACTTCTGAAATGCCCACTTCGCTGCCGCTGCTACTGTGTGGTAACCGGAATCTCCGGAGCAGAAGGCCCCGAATCCTCGGCTTTGCTTGTTTCAGCGGCCGGGGAAGGCGCTCGGCTGAGGATGGCGCTCGGGAGGCTGTATCAGAGGGGCTGGTCAGAGGCTCAAAGTTTTCGGATGGACGGACTTAGTGTCAGCTGTGGTCGACTGCTTCCAAGGCATCGGCAGTTGTCGGTACCTGGAGGTTTATGGCAGGGAGTTTCTCCCTTTTGTCGCCTGCTATCGGGGACTCGGGAGTCGATCAGGACTTGAGACTTTTTTTACCGTGCCCATGGTCTGTTCTTTATGAAATTATGGTATTGTTTTGCAGTGCTGTAACTATGTGTTACAATTATGTGGTTCTGTCAGTGTTAAGTCTTTGGTTTGTCCTGTTTTCTGTGATATCACTCTGGAGGAACATTGTATCATTTCTTAATGCATGTATGCATTTCTAAATGACAATAAAAGAGGACTGAGTGTTCTCATAATCTAATCTAAATTCTTACCCACTGTTCACTTCAGTAACTTTGTGACGGGGGAACTGCGGCTACAGGGTATGCCGCAAGATACCCTGCAGCAACAGAGCAAGGATTCAACAACACTTTTGTTCTGTATAAACACCGACTGTACACCTTTCCGTAGATGCTGGTGGCCTGTTGAGTTCCACCAGCATTCTGTGTACTCCACCTTCTAACCCTGGCTCCTCATCTTTTTTTTCTTCAGTCCTAATCAAGGTTTTCAGCCCAAAATATCAACTGTTTACTCTTTTCCATAGATGCTGCCCGGCCTGATGATTTCCGCTAGCAATTCGTGTGTGTTGCTTGTATTTCCAGCACCTGCAGATTTTCTCTTGAATGTAAGATCAAATGTTCAGGATTGCACATGGCATTAACACTCTGACTCAGAAGTACATCGCATTCCTTTTGTCACTGGGCGAAAATATTGGAACCCCTTAGTAAACAGCATGGCAGAATATCTCTATCACATAGATTAACCAGGTTTGAGAAATAACCCCAAGGTCAATTAAGGATGATCAATATATTCTAGTCTTGTGTAAGTATGTGGCCAACCCCCAGTCTAAAAGTTCATTCAGACATGAATTGATACACTCTAAATTTGACCTTGTGAGATCTCAAATTGTCAAAAAGCAAATAAATTCAGGTATGGAAATCAGACATCAAACAGGAGTTACTCAGCACACTCTAACAAACATTGCTGACCAGTTAAGTACAGTCAGCATTTTCTGTTTCTACTTCAGATCTCAAAATATTACAGTTTGTTTTGGACCCATCTCTTCGTTGCCTGTAGTCATCATTTTACTGCTCTTTGACTTGTTTCCAGACCACCCAATCTGGAGATGGTAGTTGCCAAAGATAATTAGCAATTTCTCTTGCTCCCTCATGTCAAAAAAGCAAGATAATATTAATAAATAGCCAAACTGTTCAAATTCCTGAATATTATGATGTGATGTAAGTACAGCTAAATCAAATACGTAGAGACAAATATATATTTAAAAATGCTATGACAAGTTCAAGTTGCCAGTTAAACAGACTAAACTCCTCTGTTCATAAACACAAGAGATTCAACAGTTGTTGGAAACCCAGAGCAATACAAACAAAAACACAAGAAAATCTGCGGATGCTGGAAATCCAAGCAACACACACAAAATGCTGGAGGAACTCAGCAGGCCAGGCAGCATCTATGGAAAAGAGTAATCAGTCCGCGTTTCGGGCCGAGACCCTTCATCAACACAAACAAAATGCTGGAGGAACTCAGCAGGTCGGGCAGCGTCTGTGGAGAGGAATAAGCAGTCAATGTTTCGGGCTAAGACCCTTTATCAGGTCTTGCCCGGAAATGTTATCTGTTTAGTCCCCTCCACATATGCTGCCTGACCTGCTGAGTACATCTTCTGTTTGACAATTTTTTTTTCTCAAGGCCACAAGAAATTGCCAAGAATGGTTAACACAGTCCAGTCCGTCATGAAAACCAGCCACCCATTCACTGACTCTGTCTACGCTCCCCACGGTCTCATGAAAGCAGCCAACATGATCAAAGTCCCCTCTACCCTGCTCATTCTCTCTTTTCTCCCTTTCCATAAGGCAGAAGCCACAAAAGTTTGAGACACAGATCAGCAGGCTCAAGGACAGCTTCCATCCCACTTTTATAAGACTCTTAAATGGATCTTTTGTAAAATAAAAAAGAACTCTTGATTTTTTCAGTCTACCTCATCATTGTCCTTGCACCTGACTTTGTCTATCTGCACAGCACTTTCTGTCTAACTCTAACACTACATTCTGCATTCCGTGTACTCTTTCTTCTTTTGTACCTCTTCAATGTACTCACGTTTGGAATGATAAGCAACTTAAATCACTTTACTGCTCTGCACATGTGACAATAATAAACTAACTACCAAAACTAGATCACCTCATTGCTATAAAGCAGAACTGGAAGTATATTGGGTTATTAAAAGGAGTTAAAACATAAAACTAAATAGACATAGCCAAATATTTTGTGTAATATTATCCTTTCAAGACCACATAAGTTATAAAAATCTCATCAATGAAATTATATATGATAAAATATATAAAATTTGAGCTAATAAGTTAATGAAATTAGAATGTTATTGATATGTTTACCCATAGGCTTCTTCATAGGTAGTTCGTTGGGATTGAGGAAGACTTGCTTCCATTGCACTTCTCTGGATTTTGATGTGGCTTTGGCCAATCTGGGTCCAGCAGACTAGTAGGTGGGATTCGTCTTGCATGGCAAGGTAGACAGATGGGTAGTTTGGGAGGTGATATGCTTCTTCCGCCACAAACACGAGGTTTCTGTGTGCTTCCAATGCGTGGACTCGAGGTACACAGGGGGATCCGAGTCCCCCTTCTTTGCTTATACCAATCATTGGCTAGAGGTTCTTTCAGTGAGGTCATTGCAGTTTTCCAAAGAGGTTTCAAGAAGATTCATATTTCTTTTCCTCTGCTTTCTCAACCTTGGAGGAAGATATAATAGTCTTGAAATATATAGCCGCTGTTAACATCCAAAATCATTCCAAACTTAAGTATCTCCTTGAGATTTAATAGCTCAATTTGCTAACTCAAGTTTACTGTACGGTGAGGTGCGTTACAATGAGAAACTCGCCTGCAGCAGCATCTCAGGCACACTGGTATGGAGAATGCGCAGAATATAAATTATTACATAAAACTAAAACCACACAGTGAAAAAAAAACTTGCAAAAGCAAAACCTCAGTGCAAACAAAAAACAGAACAAAAACACAAAGACAAGAGGTTGTCCATAGTCTTCCACGATAGACATAGGGTTAGGATTATGCAGGTCAGTTCAAGAACCTGGAGACACAAGAGACTGTAGATACTGGAATGTGGAACAACACACGACCTGCTGGAGGAACTCCACAGTTAAACAGCAAAGGTAGGAGGAAAGTAGTTTCAGGTCAACATTTCAGGTTGAAACTCTGCATCGGGACTCTTGGTTCAAGGACCTGATGGTTGTAGGAAAGTAGCTGTTCCTGAATCTGGAGAAGCAGGACTTGCTGGCTTCGGTATCTCCTACCTGACGGTAGCAGCAAGAAGAGAGCATAACCAAGATGGCATACTTTCTACTTACAGTATATCCCTTAGTATACTTGGTGGGAACAATTCACTCCAATGCATTTTTTCTAATTTGATGTATTAAAAAAGATATGGCAAGAAATTACCTGATTCCAGCTAGGCCATGTTGCATTTATGTGATGTTATAGAGTGTATGAAATCAGGCTTCGGATATTGTTTTAAAATCACCTGAGGCAGACTACTTGGTTAATAGTCCTGAGTATAAGTTCAGAGAAAAATAGCAAGCCAAGGTTTATCTTTAAAAGGAAGTAAGTTGGAATAATGTGCATCTGGTACAAATATCTATAAAACTTTTTTTAAAAAAGCAAATTGCGATTGTACCTTTTTGACTACTCAACCAATATTTTCTTCATATCTAAAATCAACTAGGTCAGAGTTTCCCAGCTGTCAGCATCCAGTAAGTTGTACATATTAGTAACTGAACTTCCTCTGAATTGAACTCCCAGACTGCCAAACTTGAGCGCTTGACTGAGCCAAAGCATCTTGCTGTCTCCCACATTTCATCCTTAGAGGGAGTATCCTATGGAAACATCTGAGTAATTCAGCATTGTATGGTTTCAAAGGTACGTTTAATGTCAGAGAAAGGTATACAATATACATCCTGAAATGCTTTTTCTTCGCAAACATCCACAAAAACAGAGGAGTGCTCCAAAAGAATGAATGACAGTTAAATGTTAAAACCCCAAAGTACCCCCCCCAGCTTCTCTCCCTCCCACGCATAAGCAGCAGCAAGCAACAATCCCCACCCCCCAGCAAAAAAAAACATTGGTAGCCATCACTGAGCACTCAAGCGTGAGCAAAGCAACAACAAAGACACAGACCTGCAGTAGCCCAAAGACTACTTGATCACCTGGTATTCGACATACCACAGGCTCTCCCTCTCCCTAATAAGGGAGAAAGGAGTGTCTCCATTTCACAGCGAAAGGAGAGACATAGCAACCAACTTGCTGGTTTATGATGTTAAAAGTCCGTTGCGTCATCTTTTCCAAGCTCTGTGCCCAAAGATCTCCGGTTTCTGGGCCCACAGCCAGAGATCTTCCATCTCCAACAACACACCGATCTCCTGTAGAGGCACCGATCTCTGATCCCCCCGTCTCCAGAGCCACAAAATCTCAGACCTCCGAAGGCGAGTGAAGCTCTTAGGCCGAGCCCTTGGCATGCCGAACAACGGCCATTTGTGAAACTCTGAGAGCGGGTCCCATTCCCACAAAGAACTGTGGGTATTACACTTCTGTATTTACGTTCTTAAAGCCATGTTTGTAAGAGAATATAAATGATCAACTAATAAAATGTAATAGATGGAATAGCAGGCACTGAATTGTGCATTATCCTGTCTTTATAATATTGTCAAATATCGATGGAATCATGATTCTTTTATATTATTGCACTCTCACAGTAATGTGATAATGCAATGTGTGTGTAATATATTAGGCTTACACAAATTTTGTAAACCTCATGAACATCATACAGTATAATGCTATACGACCTCTGTACAAATGGACACTATCTGGCCCATCATGGCTATGTTAGCATTTTGGCAGGTGCACAATAGAGCAAATCCCAGTCTTCACCATTGGGCATCCTACTTATCTTCGTATTCTTTAAGCAAAGCAAAGTAAACATTTAGAGTTAGATCAATTTTGCTCTAAATAAAGAGCAGAACAGGTTTGAGTTGTCTGCTACCTCCCTTTGATTTTATTTCCCTAGCTACGTTCTGGAATTATAATAGATCGATATAACCTCAAGATTTATATAAGGATAGAAGTATGCTTTTGAATAATAACACAATAAAATCAGAGGTTGTTCCAAAGCTGAAAATCATAAAAATATCGGATTAAAAATGCTATGAATAATATGTCCAGCGATTTCAGAAAACTTTATTTAAAATAAATTTTATTAGCTCCTCAGATCTTTACTTGGGACATGTCCTTTTTATAATACAAATCTATCAGTCTCATGACTCATGGGACTCAATGGGCCAAATTGCCTAATTCTGTTCCTATATCTTATGAAAGGTTGTATGGATAAATAAATAGTCATAATTTATTGTCCAGTAGTATAAATATATTAAGAAACTTCAGACCTACTCAAGTTGCTCAATAAGATCAGAGCTGCAGATTATCAGCTTTGATTTTGTGTTTTGATGAGCACATTGATGACAAGAAAACAGAACCTTTTGGAAATATCCACCAGATTAAATGGCGTCTGTGGAAGAAAAACAGAGTGAGCATTTCTGGTTTATGATCTTTCTAAAGAAGCCGCAAATGTTAGAAATCAGATGTATTTTAATTGCAGAGAATGGGGATGGACAAGGAGAACATAGGGAATATCTGTGAGTGGGTAGAGGCTGAGATGGTGGCAAGCAACAATCCCCACCCCCCAGCAAAAAAAAAACGCTGAAAGAGTTGCAAAGCCTCGTTAATCACAACTGATTCGACTAGAAGAGGTGAATTAGACAGGGAGCTCTAGGATAATATAGGATACTGTACCAGCTAGAAATCTCGGAAGAGAGTGTTGGAAATACCCAGTCTGTTTCAAAGCAACTATGGAGAGAGGAAAATGAAGAAAAAGTTACAAGTAAATGATTTTTTGTCAGTATTGTCAGTTTTCATACAACATCCAAAGACTGAGCATTTTAAGTTGTAATCAGCATTGCTTCCTAAGAGCTGTAATGTATCTTGACAGAAGATTTCTCAGGCTTATGTTAGATCTCATTTGAATCAAGTAAGAAGCCAAAGACAAACAGCTGAGCAACACACACAAAAAACGCTGGTGAACGCAACAGGCTAGGCAGCATCTCTAGGAAGAGGTACAGTCGACGTTTCAGGCCAAGACCCTTCATCAGGACTAACTGAAAGAAGAGATAGTAAGAGATTTGTATGTGGGAGCGAGAGGGGGAGATCCTAAATGATAGGAGAAGACAGGAGGGGGAGGGATGGAACTAAGAGCTGGGAAGTTGATTGGTAAAAGCGATACGAGGATGGAGAATGGAAAGGATCATGGGATGGGAGGCCCAGGGAGAAAGAAAGGGGGAGGGGGGGAAGCCCAGAGGATGGGCAAGGAGTTATAGTGAGAGGTACAGAGGAAGAAAAAAGAGAGAGAGAAAAAAAATGGAAAAGACAAATAAATAAATAAATAAATAAATAAATAAATAAATAAATAAATAAATAAATAAATAAATAAATAAGGGATGGGGTAAGAAGGGGAGGTGGGGCATTAACTGAAGTTAGAGAAGTCGATGTTCATGCCATCAGGTTGGAGGCTACCCAGATGGAATATAAGGTGTTGTTCCTCCAACCTGAGTGTGGTCTCATCTTGACAGTAGAGGAGGGCGTGGATTGACATATCAGAATGGGAATGGGACGTGGAATTAAAATGTGTGGCCACTGGGAGATCCTGCTTTCTCTGGCGGACAGAGTGTAGGTGTTCAGCGAAATGGCCTCCCAGCCTGCGTCAGGTCTCGCCAACATATAGAAGGCTGCATCGGGAGCACCGGACACAGTATATCACCCCAGCTGACTCACAGGTGAAGTGTCGACTCACCTTGAAGGACTGTCCAGGGCCCTGAATGGTGGTGAGGGAGGAAGTGTTAAGGGCATGTGTAGCACTTGTTCTGCTTACAAAGATAAGTGCCGGGAGGGAGATCGGTGGGAAGGGTTGGGGGGGTGGGGGACAAATGGACAAGGGAGTCGCGTAGGGAGCGATCCCTGCGGAAAGCAGAAGGGGGGAAAAGAAAGATGTGCTTAGTGGTGGGATCCCATTGGAGGTGGCGGAAATTACGGAGAATTATATATTGGACCCGGAGGCTGGTGGGGTGGTAGGTGAGGCCAAGGGGAACCCTATTCCTAGTGGGGTGGCGGGAGGATGGGCTGAGCTTTGGATTGGGCAGAAAATCAAAGTAACAAGCAACAAAAAGCTCAGAGGCACCTTGCAAAATGAGTGGTTGTGCTCTGCGAAAAGGAATATCTGATTTTTGTCTGGTTTTGCCAATGTGGAGTGGAGTATATTGTAAGCACTGAAAATTGCCCATTAAGTTGTAATAAGGATGGGTGAGTTCTTATATGTAAATTGGGTGTCTGAATAGTAGAAAAGAAATAAATAAAGGGGTATTTGTGTGTAAAAAGTCTTGAAAGTCCATGGGTGTTGGTGGAGATGGCGGAACAGGCTAGGAAGCTATGGAGGGAACACTTCCTTCAGAATGAGGAAAGTGAAAGGAGGGGAAGATAAATCTGATGGTGTCGAGAATTCCAAAGATTCACAACTACCTGAGAAAATAATTTTTTCCTCATTCGCATATAAAATGTATTGTCCCCTGTTCTGTAACTATGCCCCTAGTTCTAGAAACTCCAACTAGGGAAAGCATTATCACCATCCATCTTGTCAATCCTCCACCGTGATTTATACAATTAAATAAAAGAAACTTCATTTTTTCTAATACCCAGTGCTCAAATCTTCTTCCAATGTCAATCCCTTCTTCCCAGGAATCAGCCTAGTAAACCTTCTCAGCAATGCCTCAATATAGGTATTTCATTTTTAAATACTGAAACCAAAACCATTCATGGTTCTCCAGATGAGGCCTCAGCAGTATTCTGTAAAGTTGTTTCAAAACTTCTCTATTCTCCTTGCAACAAAGGTCAATGTCCCATCAGCCATCAGTCAACATTTCTGTGTTTCCTTTACTAGGATCCCAGATCCCTTTGCACTACAACACAAGGGAGGAAATTTGTTTGCTAGAGAGTAGCGAATCTGTGAATGTCATTACCATAGACAGCTGTAAAGGTCAAGTCACTAAATATTTTTAAAGCAGAAGATGATAGGTTCTTGATTAGTAAAGATACCAAAGGCGACGGGAAGAAAGTAAGAGAATGGGGTTGAGAAGGAAAGTTAAATCAGCAATGATCAAATGCAGAGCAAACTCAAAAGGCTAAAAAGCTTAATTCTGCTCTGCCATTTCATCATGGTTGATTTATTTTCATGGGTCTATAGTACCAACACTCCATTTAAATAATAATTTATTTTATCCTTCCTTCTAAAGTGGATAATTTCACATTTTCCCACATTATATTCCATTATAGTCCATCTGTCATCTCCTTACTCATTTACTAATGCTGTATGCACCTTTTAAACACTCATTGTATCCTCTTCACAACTTGTCAACCTCTCTGTCTTCATATCATCAGCAAATTTGGTTGCAGTATACGCAGTTACTCATTAAGATTGAAAATATTTGAGGCCCATACTTTAATGCCAGTGGCATCTCACTTGTTATTGAATTGTTCATCTGAAATGACCCATTTGTTCTGATTCTCTGCTTTTTGTTAATTAGTCCTCTCTTGTCCATGCCAGTACTGTATATATGTCCCAAACTGACTTATTCTCATCTTATTCAACAACCACTCATGTATTACCTTATCAAATCTTTCTGGAAATCCAAAAACACTACATTTACTGGTTCCCTTTTATCTTCCCTGTTGTTATTACATGAACCAGGAGGGAAAAGTTACAGAGAAGATCGCGTTAGGGGCTGTGGGTTTGCAATGGATTGTGGTCACTTACACATTTCACGAGATGAAGGAGAAGAAGTCAAGACTGAGCTAACTCTAAATGTTTACATTGCTTTGCTTGAAGAATACAAAGATAAGTAGGAAGTACCAACAGTGAAAGACTGGGATTTGTTCTATTGTGCACTGCCAAAATGCTAACAGTCAAGCTGGGCCAACTGGTGTCCACTTGCACATGAATTACGCATTGTTCCATTGGCTTAGACCATTCCTTATTATTCGACAGGAGCCTTGTTGAATGGTAATAATTTACTGATGGATTTTGCCAATGAAAATTCCAGAGTCATTACCCCAGTTAGGACAATATAAAGAGTATTTGCATGAACTATGCCCTACTGGAATGGAACTTTCTGAACTCAAGCAAAAGGTAGCTTTTATAGTGAAAGTGAGATGCAGGTATGGAGACATCCCAGATTATGACACGAATAAGGTCAGATATGATATGATTCCTTAAATCATGCTGTGATATTTACATAAATAATCCAGTATGTGGGGACATGATCATTGTATATTTATGTCTCCTTGGAGAATAATGAATCATAGGCATAATGTCAACATCGTTATTGCTGGAATTTTGTGAACGTCTTTACATGCCCCGTTAGCTCTTTCATTCACTCATACATTTGATCAAACTGATCGCGTTTTCTTATCTTTAACTCACATATTCCAGGTTTTTCCTTTCCCTCAGGCATTCTACCACATGTTTCCTTAATAAACTTAACATTTTTGCTATATTTCATCAGGATTTCTTCATTAACTTTAGCAAACCAAGGTGCTTTATTCAGGTAAGATCTCATTTTCATAATTTTGGGCATTGGCTTAATTCAATCTCATTTAAGATTTGATTTGTTCATACATTTTATGACTCAAAATATTAGTAGATTGCAAATGTAATTTTATTAGGTTGTCCTGCAACCAAAGTTTTCTTTCGCACTCTTTCAGCTTGCACATAATGTATCCCATCAGCTTGCTCATATTTAATCATTTTCTCCTGCGCTCCACTGGGTTGCATGTATTTAAGTATTTTCACGCTCTACCTGCTTGCAAAGGTTTAATTTTATTTACAGATCTGTTTTTTCAAAATAGCAATGTAGTAGTTTCCTCCCTCCTACTTCCATCTGATAATGTATTGAAGCCAGAACTAGGTTTTCTCTCGGACAATTTGGAAATAGGAAGCTCTTACCTCCTTTGCTTTCTCCTCCCCAAAAATTCGCACTTTGTCTTGGATTCTTCGAAGTTCTTAAATCTTTGCAACCATCCTCACTGACTACGCCAAATTGTTGGATTCTAATGATTTGACCCAACGTTCTTTCGGAAATTAAGAAAGAGCCATAAAACTTGCTCCTTCACAATTGTTTTATTAAATGCTAATAGGACAAGGAGAATTGGAATCAGATGGTAACATAGTAAGGGAAGGGAGAAAAGAAACAAAGTTGGTGGAACAAAGTGGTCAGCACTTTGTATACCATTGATAAGAAACATTTCAATCAAATTTGTAGGTAAGAGTTATCCAATCAGATAGGTACTATACAAATAATGTAACCACCAACAGACACACTGAACAATTGCATATACATTCTGTGACCAGTAGGAAACATACATAACAGTTACATGTATACAGGTAGTTATAAAAATACTAGCAGGCATAAATGTAATAATTTAGTAATACAGCCTGGATTAAGCCCCTCTGGCCCTTTGAGCTGTGCTGCTCCAGCAACTCCTGACAAACCTAATTAACCTAAACCTAATCACAGGACGATTTACAATGACCAATTAACCCACACAGTACATCTTTGGATTGTGGGAAAGAACCGGAGCACCCGGAGAAACCAACGCATTCCATGGGGAGAACATACAGGCTCCTTGCCGGAATTGAACTCCAAGGTCTGTAACACCTTGAGCATACTAGCGTCACACAAACTGCTACACTAACGTCTTTCCCAAGTTGCTAAACTGCAACAATAATGACAACTAATTAGTCTAAGCCAACCCTCTACATGGACTTGAGGAGGAGGGAAAGTCAAGGCTACGAGAAGAAGATCTTCAGAAAACATGAGCCCAGCAATCAATTACCAAGGAGACAAGAGAATAATATTTTTTTGGATCTAAAGAGGTATACATTGTCAATCAGCCTCTGCAAGCTGGAATCAGTTCCTAGTGAAATGATAAATCACTCCTGCTTTCAATTTAGTACTTCATTCAATGGAGAAATCAAACACAGACTTGGGGGTTGTTCACCGCTGGCCACCCCTCTCCCTAATGAAGTAAAAATCTTTTTGTGGTCACAGCCAGAAGGACATTGGATGCCCTTATGTAACACCTAAAAGCAGCCATCCCCATCTTTGAGTTGAATAACATATTATGCAACAGTTCTCAAGGATCAAATATTAGCCATCCCGGTTGAAACCTTTCAGCTGAACCTACAGCTATCTATTTTGTAGTTTTGACGTGGATTTTAACTGTTCATTTGACACTATATATAATTGTGAATATGTATTTAATATATAATAAGTAGATATACTTATCTACTTATAAGTAGATAGACTTATAGAGCAGTACAGCCCAGAAACAAGCCCTCCGCGTTGAACTATAACTCTGCCTAGTCCAATTGACCTGCACCTGGACCATAGCCTCCATATCCCTCTCATTCATGTATTTATCAAAGCTTCTCTTAAATGTTGCAATCAAATGTATATACATCCTCTAGTCCTCTGGCACGTCACCAGTGACTAAGGACCTTTAAATATCTCTGCCGTGACCCCTGCAATTTCTGAACTATCTTCTCACAAGGTCCAAGGGGACATCTTTTCAGATCCTGGGGACATATCCTCCTCAACCCTAACTTAACCTCAGCAAGCACTCCCACTGTGTATGTTCCATGACCTCACTGTGTTTGCCTCAGCTCCATAGATTCTTATGGTTGTTCTAAGCGGTTTTTTTCCATTCCCATAATAATATGTTGAAAACAAAATCACTTGTTCAATAAAATTGAAGAGTATTATTTTGTAGAACATTAGCATAACCAAGAGAAGCCATGCAAGGGTATCAAGGCAATTGATTAAATGCTCCCTAGAGTATTTTCTTCTTGTTGCTGTTGCTATAGTTACTGAATATATCTGCACTGCCTCGTCTCGTCTCATCTGACATCTGTAGCAATAATTCACCATATATTCAACTGAAGGGGTTATCTTACAGCCCATAATTGCTATAACATTTTCTGCCTTAAATCTAAAAGAAACTTAATTGTTACCATCAGCAAGGGTGAATATAATTAACTTTGAACTAGGTCTCAAGACAATTATAACAGCAGGCTCTTACTGCAATCACTTTTATATATATCTGCCATTCCTTTACTGCTGATGTGTAATAGACTTGGAGTGATAGACTTGTGTTAGTAATTCTCAAGCATGCTGCTATATAATCACTCAGCATCTGACATGAGGCTTTCACCATTTATTACTCAGTAACCTCTTGTCAGAGGTAACAGAAATAGGGAAGAGAAAATCTTTAAGAAGTAAAATCATTAAAGAAGAGCAGGTACAATATTCCTGCTTTCAATATCTCTTAGATTTCAGTTCTTGGTGGTGTTCTGTAATTCAGCTGCTTAAAAATGATTTACACTTACAGTTCATCCAAAGACTCTGCTTGCAGGAGAATCTGCTCAGCTGACTGAGCAGTAATTAGTGAAATTCCATGATAAGTGGTTTTAAATGGTCGACGTTTAGCCTCTATTTGATTCTCTTGTCCTCTCATCCCTCCCCAATGAACTTCCTCCTGATACATCCCTCCAACCAGAACAAGCGCTGCGCCCACCCCTACACAACATCATTTGGGACCCCAGATAGTCCTTCCAGGTGAGGCAGCACTTCACCTATGAGTGTGTCGGGATCACCTACTGTATCTGGTCCTGCCAGTGCAGCCTCCTCCATTTCAGTCAGATCCAAACGTAGACTGGAGGACTCCAACTTCCACAAAAGATGGAATTTCCCAGTGCCCACCCATTGCAATTTGAATTCCCATTCCTATTCTGACATGTTGGTCCATGACCCACTCTACTGTCATGATGAGGCCACTCCCAGGTTGGAGGAGCAACACCTCATATTCTGTCTGATTAGCTTCCAACTTGATAGCATGGACATCAATTTCTCTAACCTCCGGTAATTTCTCCACCTTCTCCCTTCTCTCTTTTTACATTCCTCTTTCTGACTACCCACTTCTCTTCTCATCTGCCCATCACCTCCCTCTGGTGCCCCTCCTTCTTCCTTTTCTCCCATAGTCCACTCTTATTTCCTATCAGATTTCTTCTTCTTCAGCCCTTTACCTCCTACTTATCACCTCCCAGCTTGTCACCTCAATCCTCTCCTCCACCTTCTCATTTTGGCATCTTCTCCCTTCCTTTCCTGTCCTGATGAAGGGTCTTGGCCCAAAACATAGACTGTTTATTGCTCTCCACAGATGCTGCCTGACCTGCTGAATTCCTCCAGCATTTTGTGTGTGTTGTACTGGATTTTCAGCATCTGCAGAATCTCTTCTGTTTAAGACAGTGTTCATTCCTTTTTAGGATTGGAATTGGATTCCTCATCTCGTGTCACTGTTAGAGGTTATTTGGTCCCTATTTGACTGCTGTTTAAGGAATCTTTCAGTGTACTGCACTTCAAAAATAACATTTGCACTTCAAAAATATTCCAGTGGTATGACAAACGTAGAATGTTGTTCTCTCTCTAACATTTTGCAGGACAGGAAATTGCAGAATCCCACCTCGGTCACAGGTGGAGAGAAATCGTGTGCAAAGGGAATATGCTTGCTCAGTATCTTTTAACGTACTTTTCAAGAATGCCTAGCAGGGGATTTTCAGAAATAAACTAGCAACCATGCTTGCTAAGGTTCAACGCATAAGCTCAGGACACTTTATTCCCTCTGAGTAGGTCTTTGAAGCTTTCTAAAGAAAACTAGGTTGAAGAACAGCCTTAGCAGCACACAAAATGATAGAGAAACTTTTGACCTGAAATAACGGCTATCCATTTCCCTTCGTAAATGCTGCCTGACCCTCTGAGTTCCTGCAGTGTTTTCTGTGTTGCTCCAGATTCCAGTATCTGCAGTTTCTTTTGTTGTCATCTTGAAGTACAGCTTTAAGGTCGTCCATTTCAGCAAAGCTGCCTTGTAAGCAACACACACAAAATGCTGAAGGAACTCAGCAGGCCAGGCAGCATCTATGGGAAACAGTACAGTCACCATTTTGGGCTGAGACCCTTCATCAGAACAGGAGAAAAAAAGCTGCCTCGTGAGGTCATTTGTGTCATTCCATGGGAGACTCCATTGTCAGAGATCGCCAAAAGCCTTCTCCTCAGCTACACTGATTAGTAATGCTGGCATCAGCACGCTCTTCATGTGCTAGAACCCATATGACTTGCACTTGGGTCGGCAATGTAT
Organism: Mobula birostris; assembly: GCF_030028105.1. Classification (NCBI taxonomy): domain Eukaryota; kingdom Metazoa; phylum Chordata; class Chondrichthyes; order Myliobatiformes; family Myliobatidae; genus Mobula; species Mobula birostris. Next base: position 118,308,941 of record NC_092379.1, read on the forward strand.
TCCAGAAACCAGCCAGAATTCGGGTGCCATGGTAGCGCATTGGTTAGCACAATACTGTTACAGCTCTAGGCATTCCAGAGTTCAGGGTTCAGAGTTCACCATTCTGTAAAGAGTCTCTGTACGTCCTCCCCATGGAATGAGTGGGCTTTCTCCCGGTCCTCCCGTTTCCCACTACAGACAAAAGATGTACCAGGTAGGTTAGTTGGTCATTTTTAATTGTCCTGTGATTACGTTAGGGTTAATCGGGGTTGTCGGGAGTTTCTGGGGCGGCATGGTTCAAAGAGCCAGGTGGGCTTACCCCGCGGTGTATCGCTAAGTAAATAAATAAACACCTCACCAGCAAAATTACCAAGTCCAGAAAAGAAGACTTCAGGGATATGACCAGAATCCTCTTCACACGTTCATTAAACCCTCTGTCTACATACATAAGAACCCTAATGCAGGAAGTGCAGAATCAAATATCGCTGTGATGATTGTACGTTCTAGTATCAATTGTTTGGCGACAATAAAGTATAAAGTATAATCCCATACTCAGCATGCTTAAGTCCACATATGACACATAAAGCAGACCCTACAAAAAAACATACTTAAATGAATGTATCAAAAGTATTATGTCCAGCTCCAATATACCAGACACAAAAACAGTTGCCACATTCTGCATTTTTCTTTCTTCTGGGCCAGCCCTTCCAGTTATTTAACCATTTCATTAAGACCTGCAGTTGGCACAGAGACACTAAATTCCAACTTGCTTTGCCAGGTGCCTGGAAATCTGCAGCAGACATCCATTAGATATCCACTAAGTGAGACCCAAGCCCTGTTATTGATTGGGCAGGCTTTCCACCCTGGTTCACATCAGGGTAGTTCAGTTCAACTTAAACCTCACTGCACAACCAAAACAATCAAGTTGGAATATACAGTGCTCAGCCAACACGTCAAAAAATAGATTTTTATAAATTATGTGCAGTCTGGGGCAAGACAATAACTTCCTTGATAGTTTAACCATTCTTAAGCACCTACAGTATATCTCACAATCTATGCAACAAAGAATATAATCAAGGATGCCCAATGGCAAAGAAGATTGGAAAGAGCAAATGACTGGCTATCTGAAGGCTGGTTTCATGCTTTTGGTAACACTCCACTTTGAAACAGTTTTTAAATTTCGTCTTTTATTTAAAGATTCAGCCCTTTGACCCAACAACTCCCATACACCCCAATTTAATCCTAACCTCATCATAGCACAATTAACGATGACCACTTAACCTACCTGGTAGGTCTTTGGACTATGGGAGGATACTGAAGCACCAGGGAAATCCCCAGCACTCCATGGGGAAGACGCACAGACACTCCTTACAGTGGAGCCCAAAACTGAACTCTGAACTCCAATGTCCTGAGTTGTAATAGCAATGTGCCAACTGCTATGCCACCGTGGCACTACAGTTTTTGCCAGTTGGCAAAGACCATCAGAATCCAATAGCAAATAAGTCCAGCCGGTACATGGGACTGCTGACAAGGGATATTAGCTGGCCTGCCCAGCTCAAAGATGTATAGTGAATGAATCCTAAATCATTTGAGCTTGTGACCTTCTGGTTGTTATGGGATGCAGCAAGTTTTTCTAAATATTTTCTTAATTCTAAGATAAACACCATCCTGAAACAAAAACATCCACATCTCATCTGTTTTTTCTGTATTGTCGACCAAGCAGTTCCTATTTTTACTCCAGATTTTTAAACTCTCCTTTGAAATTCTGATTCTGGATTCTCAGCGAAGGAATTCTTCAACGGCTATGCTCTACTGTGTGTCAGCATTCAGATATTTTTAAACACTTCAAATACATTATCATTAGCAAAACTTAGTCTGATGAAACCATATGTAAAATGCTACATTAATGTGTAACTACAGATTACTGCCACCATATGTTCAAAATTGAAATTGCATTGTCCACATTTTTTATGCAGGGGCATCACTAATGTACTGCACTTTACATTAAAGAAAATTTTAGTGTAACAATTGAGGATACCTTTATGCTTTAGAACTTGCAAAGGTCACTTCACAAATAAATTGCTTATTAAATTAGCAATCAAATAATTCACAGTTTGACCAGGATAACGTTGAATCTCTAAAAGAGTTTTGGTTTTCCTTATATGAAGAACTATTCTGTTGAAAAGAACAATCAAACCAAAGTCTGTGTCAGGAGCCTAGAAGAGTGCATTTTGTTTGTCTTTAATTAACCCCTAACTATGCATGGACTACTCATAGTTCCTGGACTAAATTTTCTTACAACAAACACACTGTACACTCAAACAGAAAATAAGGCTTTTGTACCAGTTAGTTAGGTCAACCAGTTCTACATTCAGTGGCTACTTCATTAGATATACCAGTACATTTGCTCATTAATGCAAATATCTAATCAGTCAATCATGTGGCAGCAACTCAACGCATAAAAAGCATGCAGACAAGAAGTTCAAGAAGTTCAGTTGCTGTTCAGACCAGACTTCAGAATGAGGAAGAAATACGATCTAAGTGACTTTGACGGTGGAATGATGCCAGATGGGATAGTTTGTGTATCTCAGAAACTGCGGATATCCTGGGATTTTCACGCACAGCAGCCTCTAGAGTTTACAGAGAATGGTTTGAAAAACAAAAGCACTTCCAGTGAGCAGCAATTCTGTGGGCAAAAATGCCTCGTTAATGAGAGATGTCTGAGACAAATAGCCAGAGTGGTTCAAGCTGATAGGAAGCCAATGGTAACTCAAATAGCCACGCGTTATAACAGCAGTGTGCAGAAGAGATCTCTAGCACAACACATCGAACCTTGAAAAGGATGGGTTACAGCAGCAGAAGACAATAAACATACACTCATTGAACACTTAATTATGGTACAGGATGTACCTAAAAGAATGGCCACAGTGTGTGTATTCAGAAAGTTACCCTATTTATTAGTGTCCACACAGATGGAGTTTACACTTGGTGTGCCACAGATTTATCATTATTGCACATTTTAGTTAATTAATTCTCTCAAGTGTAACTGTAAATGAGAAACCAAGGATTAAAATACCCATTCCTTTCTTCAAATGTTCACAAAGTGTAAACACTTGGGCTTGTTCCCCATACTCTACTGATGAAGTTCATGCTCATCCAGTCAAGTCCAATTTGCATTCTTCGTTGAGTTATTTGAAACTGATTGGGTAATTTCCATATCTAATTGTTGTATCTGTCAATTCAGATTACAATGGTATCCCACTCTCTAAGGGTACGGCTCTATTAGTAATCCACAGTTTCTTTGAGTATCTTTGGTTGGCACAAAGTGGCACAGCTGGTTGAATGGATCCCTCCAGGGACCTCGATTCAAGCTGATCTTCAGGTTGTCCACTTGAAGCTTGAATGCTTTCCCTGGGAATGCATGTGTTTTCCTTGGATGCCCCAGTTTCCCCCACATGCCAAATACATGCAGATTGGTTAGTTGACTGGCCAGTGTAAATTGCCAAAAGTGCTAAGTTGTGTGGTAGAATCTGAAGGGAATTCATGGGAATGCGAGGAGAGTAAATACAAGAGATTTGGCAGTTGCTGGAAATCTTGAGCAACACATAAATTGTTGGAGGAACTCATTACATCAGGCTGCATCTATGGAGGGGAATAAACAGTTGATGTTTCTGGTTGAGACTTTTCATCAAGATTCAGTCTTCGCCGATTTATTTCAGATTTACAATATCTGCAGTTTTGACTTTTTGTTCACTGAAGCCTGGAAGATGGAATAGTGTGGACCATCACTCAAGGACAGATAACTTGGTCCTCATGGATGACAACAGACAGTTCTGAACTTGTGAACTTAACTGAAGACTGTGTTGGCTCATTATTGTCCATGGAAGTCAAAGCTACCTTGCTGTATTAAGTCAGCAAAAGCACTACATTGGAAACAGGCTAATTGGGATCTTTTCCATGTCATAGGACTATACCTCTACACCAGTTCTGCATGCAGGAATGTACTGATGTTCTGGGGGTCCTAATCTTCTCTCCATATTTTTCCAGTGAAAAGCTGAGAAGATGCAAAAACTTGGAATCATGATTTCCAAGCAGAGCAACTCGGTTAGTTTCCAAAATATAAAGGCCTGCATTTTTTATAATATGGACTTTGAGATCCCAAGATATTCTGCTGAATATTGTGGACATGCTATGTTGGTGCTGGAATATTCTTAGGTTGGGATGGTTGTGAATGCAAATGGTGAATTTCTCTATATGTTTTGAGGTACACATTAATGAACCTGAATCGGAATCACATAAAATGTTGGTAGAGCAGTGATATGTTATCACCGTTCTACCCTTGGAATTATTATGGAAGCTCCATTACTATGTCTCTACCAATGTAATGGTCTAGGTTGATCAGAACCAAAGGACCAAAACAATTTGAGTGTCCAGGAAATGTGGCAACAAGCGTACAAGTGCAACCAAGTAACTTAAGCCTAATTTATTATTATAAAACAGAAAGCACAAATAAATCACACAAAATACTACAAAGTTACAAAGATTTCCACAAAGATTTCAGGGCTCATGATTCTCAACTGCCAGTTGATTGTAGCCATTGTTGGTGGGACTCCAAATTCTAACTCGTGAAATCACCCTGGGTCTGTCCTAAGCATCTATTGATTGCGATTCTTGGTCTAGGTGAAGCCCCCAGAACTGAGTGCAAGGTGCCACAATAAACAGGGGTTCAATCCACAGGCATGCAGAGACAGACACATTCATTCGTCTTTTGTTCTCATGCCACTAGTGACAGAGGCCAAGGAAGGATCCAGAGGCTATTAGCATACATTTGACAGACCTATAGTGCAAGAATACAACCACTACTAATAAACATTTAACAAATCTATAGTGTTTAACTTGTACAGGTACCTTACATGATGCAAGTTCATGAAGAGCTAATGTGTCATGTGAAATTGTTCAGACTTCCATCTAATATTTTTACAAAATTTAATACAGCACAACACAACCAAGATTTCCAGATCATATCAGGTTTGGTCATTATATGAGTCCTGATGAAGGATTTCGGCCTGAAATGTCGACTGTTTACTCTTTTCCATAGCTGCTGCCTGGCCTGCTGAGTTCCTCCAGTATCTTGTGTGTTGCTATATGATATTTGTTTTTAAACTGGAGTGCAGAAAGGATTCAACAGGAATTCTGCAGATGCTGGAAATTCAAGCAACACACATAAAAGTTGCTGGTGAAAGCAGCAGGCCAGGCAGCCTCTCTAAGAAGAGGTGCTCTTCCTAGAGATGCTGCCTGGCCTGCTGCATTCACCAGCAACTTTTATGTGTGGTGCAGAAAGGATTTATCAGATTGTTGCAGGGACGCGAAAGATTAAGTTATGGGAATAGGCTGGACAGGCTAGGACATTTTCCCTTGTCATGTGGGAAACTAAGAGGTGACCTTAGAGACATGTATTGGTATTTGGAATTGGAAGTGGTTTATTATTGTCACATGTATCAAGCTACAGTGAAAAGCTTGTTTTGCATTACACACGAAATGCTGGAGGAACTCAGCAAGCCAGGCAGCATCTATGGAAAAGATTAAATGGGCATCTTGGTCGATAATGATCAGTTGGACTGAAGGGTTTATTGCTGTGCTGTATGGCTCTATATCAAATATTCTACATTTGTCCGCACGGTTTTAACATGGTTTCATGATCATATAACATAAAAATCCTTTGACAGTCCTTTGAATTCACACCTACCATGAAGCACACACTTATGTTGCTCAAAACTATATTAGCCCCATTTTTATTTTCTTCTCTCTATATTAACATTCACACCACGTGGAGATTCTACCATTCCTCTATGCACAAGAGGCAATTGGTGTCCAATTAGCCTACTAATCCATATGTTAAGGATGTGTTTTTCGGGTATTTGGAGGCACATGATAAAATAGGCAAGGTTTCCTTTAGGGAAAATGTTGCCTGACAAATCTGTTGGAATTCTTTGAAAAATAACAAGCAGGATCGACAAAGGAGAATTAGTGGTTGTTGTGAACTTGGATTTTCAGTAGGCCTCTGACAAGGTGCCGCGCGCGAGGCTGCTTAACAAGTTAAGTGCCCATTGTATTACAGGAAAGATACTAGCATGGATAAAGCACTGGCTGATGGCAGGAGGAAAAGAATAGGAAAAAAGGGAGTTTTTCTGGTTGGCTGCCAGTGGTGTTCCACAGGGGTTTATGTTGGGGCCGCTTCTTTTTGCGTTATACGTTAATGACTGGGATGACGGAATTGATGGCTTTGCTGCCAAGTTTGCAGACAATATGAAGATAGGTGGAGGGGAAGGTAGTTTTGAGGAAGCAGAGAGACTACAGAAGGATTTAGACAGATTAGGAAAATGGGCAAAGAAGTGGCAGATGGAATACAGTGTCATGAAGTGTATGGTCATGTATACTGGTAAAAGTATCAGCTACCTTCTAAGTAGAGAGAAAATTCAAAAATCTGAGTTACAAAGGGACCTTTTGTAGGATTCCATAAAGGTTCATTTGTAGGTTGAGTCAGTGGTGAGAGAGGTAGGTGTGATGTTAGCATTCAGTTCGAGAGGACTAGAATATGAAATTTATAGAGTACTGGCGAGGCCTCACTTGGGGTATTGTGAGCAGTGTTGAGCCCCTTTTCTAAGAAGGGGTATGCTGACATTGGAGAAGGATCAAAGGAGGTTCAAGAAACTGATTCTGGGATTGAAAGGCTTATCATATGAGGAGCATTTGATGGCCCTAGGCTTATATTCATTGGAATTCAGAAGAATGAGGGGTGACCTCTTTGAAACCTATCAAATGCTGAAAGGCCTCAACAGAGTGAAGAGTATGTTTCCTATGGTGGGAGAGTCTAAGACCAGAGGACACATCTTCAGAATAGAGTATCCTTTTAGAGCAGAGATGAGGAGGAATCTCTTTAGTCAGAGGGTGGTGAATCTGTGGAACTCGTTCACTCCTCACTCGTCAGGGCAGGAAGAGATATGGGTGGGGAGGGGAGTCAGGAGATTGGGGCTGTGAGAAAAATTGGATCAGCCATGATGAAATGGTGGAGCAGACTCGATGGGCCAAAGGCCTAATTCTGCTCCTATATCTTATGGTCTTATGATCTAACTGTGCCACAGTGTCACAGGACTAGACAAGATCTCAGATCTTGTTACTGGATTCTTTCAGGCTCAGCGTATAGGTTAACTGTTAGTCTGCTCAATGGACTTTCATTCTGATAGATAGCAAACTATATTTTTAAGCACGATGTTTTTGTAGCCTCTTGTTTTCTATCTTGCAATCCCTCTTTATCAGGCAATCTACTGCCTGAGGAATCTTTTACTCCACACACTAATTCACTTCTTCAAAGCAGACTCCTTATAGCCAATCCAGCAAAGAATACCCAGTACCAGTCTTTGGAGTGGTGCTTGTGTGAATATTACTCAGAAGCTATAGACTAACATAACAAAATTTTCATTTGTTATGTTAGTCTATAGCAGATAGAGCCCAGCAGATGGCACTCTTGTTTCCTTGAAAGTAGTATGATATGACTCCAACTTCTCTATAGGTCTAATCCCTTAAATTTGTTGAGTTTTCAAAAATCAGAAACGTATGCTTCTTATTCCAATATTTAATGTGATCTACTTAAGTCATCTTACAAATTTTTAAATTTTGCTTATGTTAGTTAATATGGAACTTAAAATTTAAATTTGCTAACTCACAATCAACCTCTGTTGCATCAGTTGCAGTTACAAGAGATACAAGTATTGTGCACAAGTCTTAGGCACTGTGTATACATCTAGGGTGCATAAGACTTTTGTATAGTAGGGTACATTAAGTCTTTCTAGTGACCAAATAGCCCATAATACTACGAAGCCAATACAAAGCTAAGTACTCTTATTCCTGTTTCCCAACCATCTTCCTATTTTAACCAATATACTGTACTGTGCAAAAGTCTTAGGCACCTAGCTATATATATGTGCCTTGGACTCTTGCACAGTTCTGCACAATTACTCCACAGGGAATATTTGAACCACAGCGTTGACAGACCAAGTTAACTGCTAATAACACAAGAAGCATGAGCAACAGTAGGCCAATTTGGCCCCTTGAGTCTGCTCAGCCTTTTAATAAGACCCTGGCTAATACAATCCTGGCCCCGACATCAATTTCCGGAACTCTCCCTATACCCTTGGTTTTCTTGTAATTTAAATGTCGCTCTCCTGTTCAAATCTAGCTGTGAGCATGGACCTTGATTTCTCCTGCTAATGGTTAAATCAGTGAAGCTCATATACAAGTTTAATATTCAGGTCTGTTTAAACTTCATCTAGTTCTGGTCAACAAAATGTGCATTGCAAAGAAGATGCTGATAGGCAGAAAATGGTGGCTGTCCATCGAGTTCGACGATGGCAGGAAACCTCTGCAGGAGAATTTTTAAAATGGAAAAGATGTTGCACTGAGGCAGTTTCACTCTCACGACCTCAGATCCAGTGGTACAAACAAGCATCACAAACTGGCACCTTCTTTGATTGCAGTGGGCGACCATGGTGTTTTCTATGCCTTTTCATGTCCTTCACTCTCAAGAGGCATTGCGGTACTGCTTCCTCGCCACTGGATCTCACTGTAGATTTCATCCACCCGTCCGCCAAACTGACTTCATGTGCTAGGACAGGCATGTCCCTATCTCACCACGGTATGAGGCCTCTGCTACCCTCACCTGGTTTAGCCCGCCCATCGTAGCGGTGTTCCGAGTTGTGGCTGCTGTCGCAGGCAAGCAGCAATTTGGATCCACGGGTGAGAGCTGAGTGTTTGGAGGGGACCAAAGGAGAGTGATCTGCCCTGGAATGGAAACAACAAGCTATTTCACCAGAGGTGCTACTCCTCCCTGGACACCCCATACACCCAAATAAGCAGAAAGAAAACATGTTTTAAATAGGCCCCCAGAAGGTATCCCCCATTGATTACCCCTTTAACCTGAAAAGCTTTGAATGATTTTGAGAGAAATATTTTGCGATAATCTAGTTCAAAATGAATGGAAGTTTTATAATCAAATCTGCCCCAATTTCTTTAATAATCGACACAAAAGTAATAATTTTTATAGGTGCTGAGGTAGAGCTTCTTTTCGAGTTCAGCATGTAGTGACACAGCAGCTGCAAGTCAAGTGCCATACATGTACAGTTTGGGTTCTCCCTGTGACTATGGATTTTCCTGGGTGCCCAGGTTCCCTGCCAAATGACATTAAGGTTAATTAGCTACATTGAAAGTTAGTTCAAACAGATTATAGTTACAATTAAATATAGCCAATGTGACCAATACCTAACTATAATAAATGTAATTTCAAAAATAATCTCTTATGACATAATGTATTTATCCTTGATGCCAGAACCTGCTCCCTGAAAAGAACATTACCTTCATAAAAGATGTGTGTGCATTCAGAAATGACCAGAAACCAAAAGAAACTTTAGATATTTCCACTTCTTTGATGTAACTTCACTGATTTTTGATGTGATGATTGTCAGACTTCTTCTTTGTCATAAATGAGATACAAGATTGTAATGAGCTCTTCAGGCTTGTGTGGGGAGCCAGAAAGCATTGGCTCCAAAGTTTTTAGAGCACCTGAATTGGTTAATAGTTGTTTAATAAGAATCATTATCATTTAGAGTTCCTTGTATTTTTCTGGAACAACTCACTCTTTGTAATGTCATTTAAACTTGTTAAGTTTATTTTGATAGGCTTGGGGGTTCTATGTTACTAGTATTCTGAGACAAACTAATTGTGAACTTTGCTGAATTTACACAATGTTCACAATGTTAAAATGGTGAAAATTCCTTAAACCCACAGCTGATGCAAGGCATTTAACACAAATCCATTGTCTTAACATTAATGCATATGCACAGTTAATGCATATGTAGTCAAGTAGTCTGTGGGCCAGCCTGAGTTTTTAACTTCAATTTACTGCTTGCAATTTATAATAAAAACTGAAGACTGGTATTTGCTTGAATTAATATCTGCTATATTCATATAACTCCAGAATACACCCTACCACTTACAAAGTTCCAATAAAATTCTTCATTCCTTAACTGGTGTTAATTTGGGGAGAAGGCAGAAGAATGGGGTTACATTCAGCAACACACACAAATTGCTGGAGGAGCTCAGCAGGGCAAGCAGCATCTAGGAAAAAGAGTAAACAGTCGTCGTTTTGTTCCCAGACCCGTCATCAGGATTTGGAGTAAGAGGTCAGAGTAAGAAGGTAGAGAGAGAGGAGGAAGAAGTTAATCTGACTTCTCATCTTCTTTTCCAGTGATGAAGCATCTCGGTCTGAAATGTTGACTGTTCACTCTTTTCCCATAGATGCGGTCTGACCTGTTGAGTTCGTCCAGCATTTTGTGTGTGCTTCTTAGATTTCCAGCATCTGCAGATTTTCTCTTGTTTGTGTTACACTCAGCAGGTAAGGCACCATCAAATTTTGTGAGAAATATTTTGGGATAATCTATTTCACAATGAGTAAAAGTTTCACAATCAAATCTGCCACAATTTCTTTAATAATTGGCACAAAAATAATAATTTTACTGAGCTACAAACAACAGGAATTCTGCAGATGCTGGAAATTCAAGCAACACACATCAAAGTTGCTGGTGAACGCAGCAGGCCAGGCAGCAGCTGTAGGAAGAGGTGCAGTCGACGTTTCAGGCCGAGACCCTTCATCAGGACTGATTTTTCATTACAGATGGCGAAGAAAGTGTCCCGAAGGTGTGGAAGGGTCTGGGATAAGGACACCAAGTACCTCCTCATGGCGGAGAGAGTCGCCTTCAGAGCTTGACGGGAGAAGCGGCGAGAGGCAGAGTCAATAAAATGTGAGTACCTGGGATCCTCAGAAGGTCCAAATTGAGAGGCTTGGAAACGAATCCTAAAGCCAACTGGAGTAAGTTGGCGACGGAGGCATGTTCCAAGAAAGGATATATGGCTGTGATAGCGAGTCTGAGTCAAAGTGTGGTCGAAAAGTTGAAGAGCCGAAGAAATTACAGAGGGGGAGCAGTGAGAGATGGTTTCACTGAACTCCCATCGAAGAGAGGATCTAAACTTCTTCGGTGTAGGCATCACCGGAAGAGGCTTCGCAGTAGTGAATTTAAACGCAAACAACAGGAATTCTGCAGATGCTGGAAATTCAAGCAACACACATCAAAGTTGCTGGTGAACGCAGCAGGCCAGGCAGCATCTGTAGGAAGAGGTGCAGTTGACGTTTCAGGCCGAGACCCTTCGTTACTGAGCTAGAGTTTTTTAATTCCATTTCTCTGTACCTCTCAGATATTGTAAAGATTACCTGCTCTCCCTGCGTCTATGTGGATTTTCCTGGGTACCCTGGTTTCCAGCCACATGTCGTTAGGTTAATTAGCTATATTAAAAGTTAGTTCAAACAGATTATAGTTACAATTAAATATCACCAATATGATCAGTTCTAAACTATACAGTGTGAAATATAATTTAAAAATTAATTTCTTATGACATAATATACATATTTATCTTTAATGCCAGAATTTGCTCCCTGAAAGGAACATTACCTTCACAAAAGATGTGTGTGTTTCAGAAATGACCAGAAACCTTGAGATACTGTTTTTCCACTTACCATTTCTGCCTGTAATTGGGAATAAAGATGTGAACATGTTTCAGTAGTGCATCTAGTTGAGCCCATTCAATAATAAAGCAGGTAACCTAAGCACCTATGCATTTATGATCTTATTATCCAGCAAGAGAACAATATTTGAATATATAATGGCCCCATTATCCATGTAACACGGCTCCATTAGCTATGCAGACTTTGGCTGTGTCTTTTTGGTCTACCGTTTTGATGAATGGTTACTAGAGAATTCCCATGTGAATTTCAAGTGCAGAACATTTGACTTGTGGTAAACCCTGAAGAGAAGTATGAGTTGATGACATTTTCTCTGCTCTTAGTGTTCTGCCAACGGTTTATGACCCAGGTTACCATGGCAACCAAATGTTGTGGCCCTAGGCTGTTATGAAAAAATACTAGAATCAAATCATTGTTTTGAGTACAGTTGTCATCTGGGGTTAGATAAAAAGAGAAGCCTTCTGCCCAAGGAACAAATAGTCTTTTTGCAAACCTTTGTTCAAAAGCCACAAAAGGTCACATAAACACCAAGGCAAATACAAAACAAGCAGCAGAATTTTAATAGGTTAATTTCTTGGAATATTGCTGCTTGATACTATTCTGTTCATTAACCAAGTCAATCCACTAAATTGGTAATCTTCCTAATGAAAAGTAGCATGAAGCCAGTTGCATCAAGGAAGAGCCATCACATATAAAATATGCTTGGTGAGGATCATCTAACCATAAGACACACACAACACCAGAGCAGAACCATGCAATTCGGCCCATCGAGTATGCTCTGCTATTGGATCATGGCTGATTATTGATCCCACTCAACCTCATTCCCCTCCTTTCTCCCCATAAACTTTGAAGCCTTTATGAATCGAGAACCTATCAACATCTACTTTAAATATATCTACTGTCTTGGCCTCCTCAGCTGTCCGCAATCTTGGCTTGTGGCAAAGGTTCTTATGGCCATAGTGGCTCATAGAATCAAATCATATCGATGTATAACTTTTACTTGTGATGTGGCAATGGTTGATTCCTTTTGGCAGGGAAGGAATAATTAGTAAAATATGATTACCGTACAGATATTTTTGTTATCAGCTTTACAGTAATGAGCCAAAACAATGGCTTAAAAATTTGAGAAGTCCTATCAAATGCCATGATGATGCATCTCTCAGGTTGAAGAGGCAACACCTCACATTCTGTCTGGGTAGCTTCCTATCTGAAGGCATGAACATTAATTTCTTTAACTTCTGGTAATTTCTCCCACCGCTCCCTTCTCCCTTGTCATTCCCCATTCTAGCTCCCTCTTTCCTCTTCTCTTTTCCTCACCTGCCCACAACCTCCACCTGGCGCCTCTTTCTCCCAGGGTCCACTGTCCTCTTCTATCAGATTCCCACTTCTTCAGCCCTTTATCTCTTCCACCTATCTCCTCCCAGCTTCTCACTTCATTTCCCCCCATCCACCCACTTTCTTCCACACCTGGCTTCACATATCACCTACCAAATTCTATCCAGTCCCCTTCCTTTCCTGTCTTGGTGAAGGGTTTCAACCCAGAACTGTTTATTCCCCTCCATAGATACTGCCTGACCTGCTAAGTTCCTCTAGCATTTTGTGTGATGTTCCTATCAAATATGCTGGGTTGTAGATAGATAGATAGATAGACAGATATACTTCATTGATCCCGAGGGAAATTGGGTTTCGTTACAGCCGCACCAACCAAGAATAGAGCATAAATATAGCAATACAGAAACCACAAACAATCAAACAACAAAATGCAAACTATGCCAGATGGAAAAAAGTCCAGGCCTAGTCTATTGGCTCAGGGTGTCTGACCCTCCACGGGAGGTGGTGCAAGTTCGATGGCCACAGGCAGGAACGACCTCCCGTGCCGCCAAGTGTTGAATCTCGGTGGAATGTGGCCGAAGTCCAACAGTAAAAAGTTCAATATCCGGTCTACAAACACGTTCCTCGATCGTAATATGACCCGGATTGCACCATCTGTCCAGAACAGTAAGCACCCAACTCCTTTATGCTTACCGCCCTCAGTGCACTTCCGGTCAGCCGGAACGGTCTGGAAGCCGTCCGTGGAGAAGTTTTGATCGGGTATGTCCTCGTGCAGCCCCGTTCCAGTGAAACACATAACACTGCACTCCCAAAATGTTCTCTGACGCCTGGCTAGCGCCGTGAACTCGTCCATTTTATTACCCACCGAACTCCTCTTCTCCATAAGTCTCCGTTGTCTCGACCCGGTCCTCTTTCCTCCACTTTGTGATCCCCCTCTGCATCCTCCGTGTGTTTTCCTCCAGATTTCAGCAGGGGTGTCTGCCGCTCTGCTCGCTAAACCGGCCGGCATTAGCATAAGCAGCTGGTCCCTGGAATGAACAATGCAACCATGCTTCTGTCCCGCGTGTCGGGATGTAACTATTTCCAGCGCTAAAAACCCGAATAAAACTCTCTCTACCAGCATGTTAGAGAGGGTGCAGCTTCGACGTGTTACTGTGGAAAAAAAAACAAAAAATAACGCAAGTTAAAAAGTAAGAAGAAAAAATTAAGAATCCGATCAGAACGGCTGTAACAGGCTGTGCACTAATCGCTAATGTGCTCTCCTAGAAACATAGAAACATAGAAAATCTACGGTACATCACAGGCTCTTTGGCTCACAATGTGGTGCCAACCATGTAACCTACTCTCCAAGCTGCCTAGAGTTTCCCAACCGCATAGCCCTCTATTTTTCCAAGCTCCATGTACCTATCTAAGAGTCTTTTAAAAGACCCTATTGTCTTGCCCTTTTCAACACAAAATAAAACTTTGCCAACGAATAGAAGGTGCACAGCATGAACATCAAGGACCTTGAGTAATGGTACCTTTGTAATAAATATCCAATAAAAAAGTGCAATGGAACACTTTGCACCTGTAAGTATAATATAAATGGAAATCATCCCGGCTGTTGTTGATTTAGAGCTGATGAGAGCAAGAAGTACACAGTGTGCTGTGGTATGGGCTGACAGAACAAGTCATTGTGTTTATGATCTCACTGAGTCTAAACATCAGTTATTCGTTTGGATATTTCCTCTCCCAGCAGCAGGACAATTCAACCCCCTCAAATAGTTCAGCAGCTTTTCTGACAGGCAGAAAAGCAAGGGTCTTTGTTATAAACACAAGAGCTTCTGCAGATGCTGGAAATTCAGAGCAACACACGCAAAATGCTGGAGGAACTCGGCAAGTCAGACAATACCTATGGAACTGAATCAACAGTCGATGTTTCAGGCCAAGACCCATCATCAGTACTGGAAAGAAAGGGGAAGGATAACCGAATAGAAAGGTCAGAGGAAGGAAAGGAGGACTATGGGAAGGGAAAGGTGGTAGGTGAAGCCAGGTGGGTGGGGTGGAATGAAATAAGAAGCTGGGAAGTAATAATAGGAAATGGCAAAAGGCTGGGGAAGTAGGAATCATCTCAGCACCCCTGTTCCATTTTCAAAAAGTTGAATTCACTGGTGGTGAACCATTTTAATTCTTATCCCCATTCCAGTTTTGACATGCTGGTCTACGTTTTCCTCTTCTGCCATAATGAGTCCACTCACAACTCGGAGGAGCAGCACCCCATTTAGGTAGCCTCCAATCTGATAGCATGAACATCAATTTCTCATCCTGGTAATTTTTTTAAAAATTCCCCTCCCCCTTCCCTCTTCTATTCTCCACTCCAGCCTCTTAACTTTTCTCCTCACCTGCCTATCACCTCCCCCTGGAGCTGCTCCTCCTTCCCTTCTTCTCCTTTCCTATCAGATTCCTACAGCCTTTCGACTTTTCCAATGATCTCCTCCCAGCTTCTTAACTCATCACCCCTCCTCCACCCACCTGGCTTCACCTATCACCTTCTGGCTTGTCTGGTTTGTTTTGGGCCGAGACCCTTCAGCAGGATGGGAAACATGATGAGAAGTCAGAGTAAGAAGGTGTGGGGGGAGGGGAGGAAGGAGTACAAGTTGGTAGGTGATAGACGAAACCAGGAGGGAGGAGAGGGGTGAAGTCAAGTGCTGGGAAGTTGATTGATGAAGGAGATAAAGGACTGGAGAAAGGAGATTCTAATAGGAGAGGGTGAGATCATGGAAGAAAGGGAAGAGGGAGGAGCACCAGAGGGAACTGATCGACAGTTAAGGAAATAAGGTGAGGGAGGGAAATGGGAATGGGGGGTGAGGAAGGTGGTGCAGCAATTACCAGATGTTCGAGAAATCGATGTTCATGCATTGCCTTTATGTTTGGCTGATGCATATGCAACCTTGTAGTCTCTGGGCTATTTGAACTTCAATTTATAGCTTGCAACTTATAATAAGAATTGAAGACTGGTCCTTGCTTGAATTTATATCTGCTATGTTCACATAACTCCAGAATACTCCCTAACACTGCAAAATCTGCCACGACCAGTTTGCAGGCAAACATTTAAATAAACAGTCTCAGCTGAGTAGGAATACCTAGAACTTAGGACAAAACAATATCATCTGAATAGTTTCTGACAGTGGTAAGTGAAAGGGGAAATGCTTTCTTATCCTCATGGAAGAATCTAGAATTACAGTGCCGATAAAAAGTATTCACCCTCCTTGGACGTTTTCATGTTTTATTGTTTTATAGCATTGAGTCTCAGTGGATTTAATTTGGCTGCTTTTGACACTGAGCAACAGAAGAAGATTCTTTTGTGTCAAAGTGAAAACGGATCTCTACAAAGTGATCTAAATTAATTACAAATATAAAACTTTAAAAAATTGATTGCATAAGTATTCACCCCCTTCAAGTCAGTATTTACGAGATGAACCTTTGACAGCAATTACAGCTTTCAGTCCGCGTGGATTGGTCTCTATCAGCTTTGCGCATCTGGGCACAGCAATTTTCCCTATTCTTTACAAATCTGCTCAAGCTCTGTCAGACTGCATGGGGATTGTGAGTGAACAGCCCTTTTCAAGTCCAGCCTCAAATTCTCAATTGGACTGAGGTCTGGACTCTGACTTGGCCACTCCAGGCCATTAACTTTGTTGTTTTCAAGCCATTTCTATGTAGCTTTGGCTTTATACTTGGGGTCATAACCTGCTGGAAAACAAATCTTATCCCAAGACACACTTCTCTTGCAGACTGTATCAGGATTTCCCTCTGTTTTGTTGCATTCATTTTACCCTCTACCTTCACAAGCCTTCCAGGGCCTGCTGCAGTCACCACCATGCTTCACTGTAGGGATGGTGTGTTTCTGATGCTGTGGTAGTGTTTGGCTTATGGCAAACTTGGTGTTTAATCTGATGGCCAAAAAGCTCAATTTTGGTTTCATCAGACCATAGAACCTTCTTCCAGCTGACTTCAGAGGCTCTCACATGCCTTCTGACAAACTCTAGACAAGATTTCATGTAAGTTTTTTTTCTACAGTGGCTTTCTCTTTGCCACTGTCCCATAAAGCTATGACTGGTGAAGCACACGGGCAACAGTTGCTGTATGTGCAGTGTCTCCCATCTCAGCCCTGAAGCTTTTAGCTCCTCCAGAGTTGTCATAGGTCTCTGGGTAGCCTCCCTCACTAGTCCCCTTCTTGCATGGTCACTCAGTTTTTGAGGACAGCTGCTGTAGGAAGATTTACAGCTGTGCCATATTCTTGATGATTGATTAGCTGTACTCCGAGGGATAGTCAGTGACTTGAATATTTTCTTGTATCCATCTCCTGACTTGAGCTTTTCAATAACCTTTTCGCAGAGTTGCTTCGAGTGTTCTTTTGTCTTCATGGTGTAGTTTTTGCCAGGATACTGACTCACCAGCAGGTGGACCTTCCAGATAACAGATGTATTTTTACTACAATCAGTTGAAACACCTTGACTGCACACAGGTCTTCAAAAACAGATCTCCATATCTCCATTTAACCAATTATGTGACTTCTAAAGCCAATTGGCTGCACCAATTGGCATGTTATATTAAAGGGGGTGAATACTTCTGCAGTTAATTATATTGTGTTTTATATTTGTAATTAATTTAGATCACTTTGTAGCGATCTCTTTTCGCTTTGACACAGAAGAATCTTTTTCTGTTGATGAGTGTCAAAAAAGCCAAATTAAATCCATTGTGATTCAATGTTGCATAACAATAAAACATGAAAACTTCCAAAGGAGAGGTGAATGCTTTTTATAGGGACTGTAAGGACATGGTCATATTTAGGATTGAGATAAAGAAAAATTTCTTTACCTGAACTACTGTGAACCTTTCCCATTCTACATTTTGGAGGTCTGCGGCTATATACTGAGGGTATACAAAGCTAAGATTGATAGAGCTCAGGGGGATAGAGGGTATGAGGACTTGGCAGAAAATGGATTTAAGGTTGAGGATTAACCATGATCTTACCAATTAGGAGAGTAGACTCAGGGGGCTCAAGCATACTATATTGCTTATGTCCTTACCATGTACTAAAGTAACCAATTATTTACTTTGGAAGTCTAATTACTCACAAAGGAACATAAATTTACTCGGTTGGTGAGGGAACTAGCCATGATATGACTATGTTGCACACAGTTTTGGGGCCCAAGGCTATTAACTACACTTACAAATGACTTTGTTGATGGGTCTTTCTTGAACTCCAAGAGTTAAATGATGAAAGAAAATTCAGAAACAAGAATGGAATACATGGAGGGATCTTGGCCCTACATGTCAACTGTTTATTCTCATCCTTAGATGCTACCTGCCTTGCTGAGTTCCTCCAGCATTTTGTGTGTTTTGCTCTTGGAATTAAGAATTTTTTAGATATTAGGAAATTTTAAAAGAGAACTGATAATTAAATATCGAGAAACAATTTTCACTAATTGCGGTACCTCAGGCTCGGTAGAAGGTCTAAAAAATGATCCCAAAGTTTCAGAAAAATGGGGATTTATATAAAAATAGTTGTAGAAATTTGGAACACCCCTGGGCAAATTGCTAGCTCATTTGTTAACTTTTGAACCTGAAGTTAAAAGATGTTTTGATAATCAAAGGTAATAAGGTAAGTGGGAAACAGACAGCTCAAAAGGTCTCCTATTTCTTCCATCTCCATTGGGATCTTACCACTAAACACACCTTTACCTCCTCTCACTCTCCGCTTTCCACAGGAATTGCTCTCACCACAATTCCCTTATCCATTTGTCCCTCCCCACTGACCCCCCCCCCCAGCAATTATCTCTGCAAGTGGAAGAAGCCCTACACCTGCCCATTCATCTCCTACCTAACCTCGATTCAGGGCCCTAAAAAGACTTTCCCAGCAAGGCAACACTTCACCTGTGAGTCTTTCAGGGTCGTCTAATCCATCCTGTGCTCCCGGTGCAGCCTAAGTAGATTGGGGTAGTGCTTTGTCAAGCACCTTCACTTCATCCTCAACAAAGGGGACTTCCCAATGGCCAACCATTGTAATTCCAATTCCCATTCCCATTCCAACATGTCAGTCAAATGCCTCCTCTACTGCCACAATGAGGCCACTCTCTTGATAGAGAAGCAACACCTCCTATACTGTCTAGGTAGCCTCCATCCTGATCGTATGAACATTGATTTCTCTAATTTCAGGTAATTTTTCACCTTACCCCCTTCTCTTCTCTTCTCTTCCATTCCCTACGCTGGCTCTTCTCTTACCCCTTCTCTTTAACTGCCTATCACCTCCCCTATTGCCCCTCCTCCTTCCCTCTCTCCCATGGTCCACTCTCCTCTCCTATCAGATTACTTCTTCCTAGGAGGAATTTGTCACCTCCTAGCTTCTTACTATATACCCTCCCCCCCCAACTCACCTACCTTCCTCCTCACCTGGCTTCACCTATCACATTCTAGCTTGTACATGTCCCCCTCCCCTCACCTTCTTATTCTGGCTTCTTCCCCCTTCCTTTCCAGTCCTCATGAAGGGTTTCAGCCTGAAACATTGACTGTTTATTCCTTTCCTTCGATGTTGCCTGACCTGCTGAGTTGCCCCAGCATCTTGTGTGTGTTACTCCTCCTGCTTCTCTAGTTCCTTTGTAATCTAGGATCTGTAACTAGTTCATGCACAGCAAAGTTTTGTTGACAGCATCAGCAACACGCCTTAGTCTTGTTAAACTGTAAATGATCAAACTCCTCAAAAGAAATCTATTTGTTCTTTTTAAAAAATCTGCTTCAAACAACTCAGTGCAGAAGAAAGGACACAGTATCTAAAAAGCACAAGAAAATTCCTTCAGGACTCAAATTGATAACTGTGCAAGAATGATCAAAAGCAGAAGAAGACCAAACAATGTATATAACATACATTTGGGTAACTTTTTAAACCTTGTTTTATGATGAGAAGTCGAACTCTACTCAATGACTGTGACTAGGATATCAAGGAAGATAAAAAAAAGTTTTGAGTGATTGTTGCTATGGAAACTAGCCAGAGCAGAAAGGTTAGGGTTGTGGACTGTGAAAAGCAAAAATAAATGTATACCAGCCTTAGGTAATGTCATAGTTTACTATGAACAGGCACGAGCTGATTCATTATTAACTAACAAGGTATCAGGGAGCAGGAAACATAAAATACTACAGATGCTGGAAATCTGAAATAAAGTAATCAAATCATAAACACAATAGATTCTGCAGATGCTGAAAATCCAGAGTAACACACACAAAATGCTGGAGGAACTCTGCAGGTCAGGCAGCACTTATGGCAAGGAATAAAGAGCTGATATTTCAGGCTGAGACCATTCATCAGGACTGCAAATGCTTGAATTGCGGTTTGCCCTTCTGAATCTTCACACACTGTCTGATTTCCTACCAGAAAAAATATGATGATTTGGATGAAATCTTCATGGAAACATTTCAAGTGAACAAATCTCCCTTCTTTTCCCTCTTCTTGTTCTTGTTCCCTGTTCATCCCTCCATATCTCCTACTTGTCAAGCCTTGGGCCTGGAAAATAAGTCTCCAGATGCCTCTGTATATGAGCATCTGTTAAATAATCAAATTCACCAGATGAGTTGTTGTAGAATAATGTTTTACTAAGGATCTATAGACTTTATTTAATATTGATTACTCAAGCACATAATAGCATTGCAAACACCTTTCTAAGTATACTTTCAAATGAAGTAGCTTTGACCTTTCACTAGGTCTAGTCTATATGTCAATTATTAAGTTCCTCTTAAGACTTAATTTATTAAAATATTGAAATAACAATTGGTGTAATATCTGTTTGTCACTGCAAATTTCCAGCCATAATTCCTACAATTCTTCTCCCCTACACTCTTACTTCCCCTCACTTGTATTGGTTTGGTGAATAATTGATTTATTTCTGACATTTGATAGCACATGAAAGAAAAGGCAAATTTAAAGACTGAAGTTCAGAGTTTAAAGTCAATTTATTATCAATGTGTGTATATATCACAATATACTTCCCTGAGATTCATTTTCTTGCAGCATTCAGAGTAGAACAAAGAAATACAATAGAATCAACGAAAAACTACACAGAAAAACTGACAAACACCAATGTGTAAAAGACAAGCAGTGCAAATACAAAAGAAAGATAATAATAAATAAATAATACTGAGAACATGAGCTGCAGAGTCATTGAAAGTGAGTCCATAGGTTATGGAATCAGTTGAGTGATGAGGTGAATGATGATATTCATGATGGTTCAGAAGCCTAATGGTTGACGGGTAATAACTGTTCCTGAACCTGTTGATTTCTACAAGAAAGGGAAGCAATAAGGACAATTTTTTCACTGAAAATTACAGGCATTATTACTTAGAAACATAGAAACATAGAAAACCTACAGCACAATACAGGCCCTTCGGCCCACAAAGTTGTGCCGAACATGTCCCTACCTTAGAAATTACTAGGCTTACCTATGGCCCTCTATTTTACTAAGCTCCATGTACCTATCTAAATGTCTTTTAAAAGACCCTATTGTATCCGCCTCTACCTCCATTGCCGGCAGCCCATTCGATGCACTCACCACTCTCTGAGTAAAAAACTTACCCCTGACATCTCCACTGAACTTACTCCCTAGCACCTTAAACCTGTGTCCTCTTGTGGCAACCATTTCAGCCCTGGGAAAAAGCCTCTCACTATCCACATGATCAATGTCTCTTATCATCTTATACACACATCTCTATCAGGTCACCCCTCATCCTCCGTCACTCCAAGGAGAAAAGGCCAAGTTCACTCAACCTATTCTCATAAGGCATGCTCCTCAATCCAGGTAACATCCTTGTAAATCTCCTCTGCACCTTTTCTATGGCTTCCACATCCTTCCTGTAGTGAGGCGACCAGAACTGAGCTCAGTTATTTGTAGCAGCCTTCTTGTTCAGTTTTCTGGGGAAGCTTAGATACTAGCTGGAAATTCTTAGAAAGTGGAAAGGGAATCAAGATGTATTTTAAAGGGCTCATTGTGTCTATTTTGCTGTTAACATTGGCTCAGTTATTGGGTATGAAAACATCAATGAGCAGTCTTCTACTTAGTAACTCAGTCAGTACAAGGAACATTATAATTCATTTCAAATGAAGTGTAATGTATAAGGAGGTTACCCTCATTGGTTGCACTTGTCACGGGATGCTTTTAATGGAAAATCAAGAGATCACCAAAAAAATTCAGTAACCTTTCCATTATCAGAATACTAGCGCAAACATGAGGAAATCTGCAGATGCTGGATTTTCAAGCAACACACGTAAAAGTTGCTGGTGAACGCAGCAGGCCAGGCAGCATCTCTAGGAAGAGGTACAGTCGACGTTTCGGGCCATGACCTGAGATGAAGGGTCTCGGCCCGAAATGTCGACTGTACCTCTTCCTAGTGATGCTGCCTGGCCTGCTGCGTTCACCAGCAACTTTTATGTGTGTTGCTTCAGATTAATAGGGTGTTTGTACCCTGACTGCACCATTTAAAAATTGGGATATTCCCAAGTGAGCAACTTGCACCGAACCCATCTGCTTTATCTGTGCCACTGAGGACCACGGGAAGCAAATCAAAATCATAGGAGACCAGTATCCATGCAGCCAAAGAGCTAATTGGAAAGACTGCCATGGAGATAAGGGACAATGTGCGGGAGGGGGATACAATTAGGTACATCCCATTCTCTATCCCCATGCGACCAACCTCACAGATAAAATTTCATGCTGTAGGTGACTCAGTGACTCCACAAAGCACAGGCTCCTTATTGAGGGAGAAATCACAGCATAATTTAATTGTAGATGACTTCTAACACCAGCAATGGGTATTGTATGATGTAAAAGATATAGACAGCATTGGGAGCTCAGACAGACAGGAATGCATTGCTGGGCCAGCC
Source organism: Mobula birostris (assembly GCF_030028105.1). Lineage (NCBI taxonomy): Eukaryota > Metazoa > Chordata > Chondrichthyes > Myliobatiformes > Myliobatidae > Mobula > Mobula birostris. The sequence goes on from NC_092379.1 coordinate 118,331,791, forward strand.
ACAGTCTTAATTCATATCTTCTAGACAACTGCACTGTACTGCTGCTTCAAAACAACACATTTCACATGATATTAGACAGTAATAAGAGACCTGATTCTGATTTTGCTTTTACTTTATTGGGAGTTGAAAACAAAAGTCTTGTTACAGTCATGGCCTGAGGAATTATGATCCTCAATGAATAAAATATCAATTATGTTCTTGCTCTATCTTCCGTCAGAAAAGCAGAAAGTTGTAAACTCAGCCAGTCCCACCGTGGGTACTGGCCTCCCCAGCATCAAGAAGATGGCGTCCATTACTTAGGATTCCCATCACCAAGGACATGGTCTTCTCTCACTGCTACCATCAAGGAGAAAGTACAAAAACCTGAAGACACACACTCAACATTTCAGGAATAGCTTCTTCTCCTCTGCCATCAGATTTCTGAATGGACAATGAACCCATGAACATTACCTCACTATTTTTCTTTTTTTTTGGTCTCTTTTTGCACTACTTATATAATTTAATTTTTATATCCACTCATTATTGTAATTTATAGTTATTTACTATTACACATTGCAATGTACTGCTGCTACATAATAATAAATTTCACAACATACACCAGTGATATTAAACCTGCTTCTGATTCTGATTCTAATTCTGAGGGTTGCTTGTCTAGGTTGCTAGCAGAATTCTCACCCGTCTTTGAGCCGCAGTGATGAAATTCCAGAGAGGTGATCCATGAGAAGCCTTTGAATGAAGAAGAAACAAGTGAGCTGAACAGCATGGGGTGCTGATGAAAGTGGCACCAAGGAGGTGGGTCATGTGTGTCATAGTAATGCACAAGTTGGACCAGATCATCCAATTCTCTCATGACGACAAGGTGAACCAAGTAACACAGCAGATGTCAAACTTATTCCAGGTTTGAGTGCTGAGTGTTTTTATCCAGTCTGACATTTCCTCTTGCCTATTGCTAGCTTAATGTCGAGTAGGAAGGCCATTTCTTCTTGAAGCGCTCTATTGTGCATCAGGCTGCCCCATAGGGTAAAATCAGCACCAGTGATGAGGCCATCATCAAAGCCAAGAAAGTTGAAGGTGTATCTGGGCTCAGTTTTGATCCAATACTGACACCACTTCATTAACTTTTAAAGAAAGACAAGCCACGCTGCTGGAATAAGGACCGATCAATAATTCATGACCTGTGCAAGAAAAATCTCAGCACTGAGTGTATAGTACATGATGACACCGACTATGTGTTGAAACTAGCTTGTGATGTTATTGGAATAGTTTTATGTCACATCAAGCAGAGAGAACATGAAAATTCTTCCTTATGCATATGACATGGTGATCAAACATGAACGTAAATTAAGTGCAAATTGAGAAAGCATTCAGAATGCTTTCTCTCAGCCCATCTGTGAAACAGTTTAAAGTTCTTCTCGCTAATGTATTTTCTTTCCTTTTCAAGGTAGCTGGGGTCCTGTCAGAGTCCGTGATCTACAGCTGCACTCAAACTGCGGTTCTTCGTGGTGATGTTGCATGGTTCCCACTCCTGGAGCTCGCTGAGTGGACTAGCGTTTTCAATATCTCCTGGACTGGTCAGGAAGACGGGCGCTTTCCGGGTGCGGCCCCATGGCCCTGTGCACAAACCGATTCCACACCAGTGTCACCAACTGAAGTGTTGTAGGAGATCGGAACATGGGAACATGGAGACAGTAGTGTACACTGCTATTGAAATGTGATGCTGTAGCATCAAAAAAGCAAGCTGTTGGTCTCCCCCTCGCTATGGCGAGACTGATTCATCTCTCTCCCCTGTTAGTGAAAGAGAGCCTCTAGTATGTCGAGTTGTTGGGGTGAACAGTGTTTTTTGATGGACTTTAGATCATGGTCTCTCTGGGGGTTTTGTTAGTCCTTGCATGACAGGTGACAGGGGGGTGTGCTGATTTCTTTTGCTGAGGCATGTGGGGGGAGGGAGAGAGGGTTGATGCTTTGCTGCTGCTTGTGTGGGGTTCGAACTTTTTCCTGTCATTCATTCTTTGGGGTTTTTCTTATATTTTGTGGATGTCTGCAGGGAGTAAGAATTTTAGGTTGTAAACAGAAAAAATAAAGGCATCCGTTAGTCTTGCAAGACCATGGATCTGCGCCTGGAGAGTCTTCACTCTCCAGGGCGCAGGCCTGGGCAAGGTTGTATGGAAGACCAGCAGTTGCCCATGCTGCAAGTCTCCCCTCTCCACAACACCAATGCTGTCCAAGGGAAGGGCATTAGGACCCATACAGCTTGGCACCAGTGTCATCACAGAGCAATGTGTGATTAAGTGCCTTGCTCGAGTTCCCTTGGCTGGGGCTCGAACTGACAACCTTCAGGTAGCTAGTCCAATGCCTTAACCACTTGGCCACGTGCCCACACTAAACTGAATACATTGCCTGATATTAAACAGAACCATTGAACCATTGAGAGACCAGTCTAAGATGACCACTTACTCAGATAGTCCTGTTAGCCATACTATATATTTATAAGAAAAGTAGTGGTAGTAATTTGACACTCTTCAAAATGGCTGTAAGTTAAAACTCTGGTTGCAAGATAACTGTAGGCTACATGATTAAGATTTATATTACCAGGCATGCACTGCCTAAAGGCATTGTGTAGGATAACAGTCTATGGTGCATCCTTTTGATTTAAACAGTTCATGAAGATAAACAAAGAAGGCCTTATTCACCTTATATCCTGGCAAAATAAAAATGTAATTGAAGAGTCACTGAAGAAGGAGGCCATGGAGGGTTGATCAAAAATGGCCATGATATGCATCCTCATACTGGAAGAAAAGGATACTCTTAATATTAGTTCATAAAAGGTTCAGAGTGAGGTGAAAGTCGGGAGGAGGAACAGGAAATATTGTAACTATCCCAACTCAAGCTGCAAGGGGAATAGTTTCAGTCTTCAAGGTAGAATTCACCAAACGCTGCTTCATGGTGCTGCATGGATGAGATGGCAGGGAGATGGAGGAGATCCACAAGACTAGAAATTACCCTGTAACAATCAGCAATAGAGTGCAAAGTCCACATTGATCCCTTACGTCAGGTGCCCAATACCTATCAGGACAGCAACACTCCTGGTGCATCCCATAACTGCCTAGAAAGAGCTGATCTATCATAATGCTGCTGAGAAGATAACCATAAGTTCAAAACCGGATGATTTCCGGCAACATTTTGAGAATTCTCAAAATCAGGGTAAGTAGTATGAACATAAGCTGCACAAACACTCTAAATATTTGGGACAGCGCGGTAGCATAGCAGTTAGTGTAACACTATTATGGCATCTGACATCCAGGTTTAATTCCGCCACTGTCTGTCATGAGTTTGTACGTTCTCCCTGTGACTGCATGGGTTTCCTCCAGAGGTACTGCTTTCCTCCCACATTCCAAAAAGGTATGTGTTGATAGGTTAATTTGGTCACATGGGTGTAGTTGAGTAACACAGGCCCATTGGTCTGGATAGATCTATCATTGTGCTGTATGCCCAAATGAAACAAAATGTCAGTCTGTTCGAATACTCTTTTTTTCCAAGTCTATGTAATTTTAGGTATGAGCAAAATTGTGATTTTATAGCTCTTACTTCTTCACAGGTTGTGTCTTCTCATTAACTATACTATAGGCTACAGTAATGTTTTTAGAAAATTCCAAACCATTCACCCAAGTGGAACTGTTGAGGGCACATTTCTCAAATTCCTCGTATATTTGTCTGCACAATTTCAAACAGACATGTTTGGATATTAAGAATCCATAAAGTATACGTAAGTGTGCAAGGGTTAACCTTACTTCTCACTAATCCTTTGCTAGTTCAACACAGAATATATTAGGATGCTCTTAATATGAAATATAGCAGAAACTCTCACCAAGGATCCTTGATCTTAATTCAGTTTCCTTTTTCATTGATATTATCTGAGTTGCCAGATATTTCTAGCATTTTCTGCTTTTGTTTCGGGTCTGCATCTGAACTTTTAAAAATTTTCAGTATGTATGTCTTATTTGGACCTTTATATTGCCACAACAGAACTTCTATATCATTGTTTGAATATGAAACTCTCTGTCATTTAAAATTAAACACAATATCTTATTGCTGAGTTTTATTGGCAATGCATCAGCACCCATTTAGCCTTAAGTATTTCTCGTTAGCTACATTTTTATATGGCTACCTGCCCTTGACAATTGCCTGGGTAAGAAAATTCAAGCAATGATATCTTTTGACAACAGATTGAAAATAATTCTACCAGCAATGAAAGAAAAATTATATAAGAAATTGTTCCAGAAGCAGAGTGATTAGACAAGCAGTGTCAGGACAAATAAATGTCTATTTTATTCAGTTATTTTTACCTGTTTTCTTTATGCCAGATTAGTAAAATTTTCCAATATTTTTGTGCTTCCTGTCACTATGCATCATTGTCCTGCCAAAACTGGGTGAGATTATTTGGCTGGAGGGATTGAAAGTTCTTCAGTGTTTATCTGAGACTGGGCACACTCTGAATCAGATAAGTTGGACAATATTACATTTTCTTCTGCGTTGTCTACTCAGCTGGGACATTTCATTTTCAAACTTTACGCTCTCTGGACCTGACATCCTACAGGATTTACTTTGGCACAAACCAAATACCAAGATTGCCTTCTATTTAAGATTCTGTCTGCCCACAACAACCTGCTTTCTGTTTTTTTAATCTTCTTTAAGTATGATAGTTCTTTCTTATGCATGTTACTTCTGTTTATGCATTCCTTTCTACATTTCACCTCATACCAGCTCCTGAAATTGCTAAGTCTCCTTCCAACATCAGCCACTGCATCTGGGAAGAGTGAAAAGGGGAGAATTTCAAATAATCAAGCTCTCAGAGTGTATGTAAACTGTAAATGTTGATAGGTTGAAGAGGCAGGCACTGATGCCTACAGAGCACCTGGTGCAGGGTGCAATTATAGAGAATTTTAAATTGTTTCAATTAGTTTGTGCTCTGATGCCGATAATTAAATGTGGTGTTGTTGGTGCCTTACTAATTAGTAGAATCCAAATGCACATCAAATACTTAAAAAAAAGCTCAGTCAACTGATAGTTCAAAAATAAATGACTGAAAAGTGATACTTTTATTACTTCTGCCAACATGAAATGATGTGAAAGAACTAGTACTTGGGTTTCGTATCTTATTAATGGGACAGCTACAATATATGTAGTAGGGGTTCAGGTGTTCTAGTAGCAGAAAGCTATCCAACAGCCTTTATAAGAGCAGATATTTGGGAGAAGAGGAAAATGCTCCCCAGGAAACACTACATTTAATCATGTGGAAAAATATTTTTTATGCTGCTGGCACACACCAACTGCATGAGAGCTAACTGTCAGTTACACATTGAGTATCTCTGAGTAATACACCCGGACAAATTAGCAACCAAACTATTTCTCCCGCAGAATATGTTACCATGGCCAATGAGAGGAGAGCCCTGTGCAGGGTCAACCCATGGAAGTCTGCTGAACCAGTCAATATTTCTGGCAGAGTGCTTAGAGAATGTGCAGACCAGCTAGCAGAGATTCTCACTGACATCTTCAACATCTCCCTGAGCAGCGCCGTCGTTCCTACGTGCTTCAAGGCCGCCACCATTGTCCCCGTGCCGAAGAAGTCTTCAGTGTCCTGCCTCAACGACTACCGTCCCAATGCACTCACATCCATCATCATGAAGTGTTTCGAGAGGCTCGTCATGAGGCACATCAAGACCCTGCTGCCCCCTCACTGGACCCCCTGCTGTTTGTGTACCGTCCCAACCGTTCAACAGACGACGCCATTGCCATCACCCTCCACCTGGCCCTAACCCACCTGGACAAAAAAGACACGTACGTTCGAATGCTGTTCATAGACTTCAGTTCAGCATTCAACACAATCATTCCTCAGAAACTGATTGGAAAGCTGAGCCTACTGGGCCTGAATACCTCCCTCTGCAACTGGATCCTAGACTTCCTGACTGGGAGACCTCAGTCAGTCCGGATCGGAAGCAGCATCTCCAACTCCATCACACTGAGCACGGGGGCCCCCCCAGGGCTGTGTGCTCAGTCACTGCTGTTCACTCTGCTGACCCACGACTGTGCTGCAACACACAGCTCGAACCACATCATCAAGTTCGCCGATGACACGACCGTGGTGGGTCTCATCAGCAAGAACGATGAGTCAGCATACAGAGAGGCGGTGCAGTGGCTAACGGACTGGTGCAGAGCCAACAACCTGTCTCTGAATGTGAACAAAACAAAAGAGATGGTTGTTAACTTCAGGAGGACACGGAGCAACCACTCTCCGCTGAACATCAATAACTCCTCCGTAGAGATCGTTAAGAGCACCAAATTTCTTGGTGCTCACCTGGCGGAGAATCTCACCTGGTCCCTCAACACCAGCTCCATAGCAAAGAAAGCCCAGCAGCGTCTCTAGTTTCTGCGAAGGCTGAGAAAAGTCCATCTCTCACCCCCCTATCCTCACCACATTCTACAGAGGTTGTTTTGAGAGCATCCTGAGCAGCTGCATCACTGCCTGGTTCAGAAATTGCACCATCTCGGATCGCAAGACCCTGCAGTGGATAATGAGGTCAGCTGAGAAGATCATCGGGGTCTCCCTTCCCGCCATTACAGACATTTACACCACATGCTGCATCCGTAAAGCAAACAGCATTATGAAGGACCCCACGCACCCCTCATACAAATTCTTCTCCCTCCTGCCATCTGGCAAAAGGCACCGAAGCTTTCAGGTTCTCACAACCAGACTATGTAACAGTTTCTTTCCCCAAGCCATCAGACTCCTCAATACCCAGAGCCTGGACTGACACCAACCTACTGCCCTCTACTGTGTATATTGTCTTGTTTATTATTAGAGAGGAAATTAAGAACCTGGTGGCACGGTGTGAAGACAATAACCTATCCCTCAACATCAGCAAGACGAAGGAATTGGTTGTTGACTTCAGAAGGAGTAGCGGACCACACGACCCAATTTACATTGGTGGTGCGCAAGTGGAACAGGTCAAAAGCTTTAAGTTTGTCGTGGTCGATATCACAAATGACCTGACTTGGACCAGCCAAACTGAGTCCACTGCCAAGAAGACCCACCAGCGCCTTTGCATCCTGAGAAAACTAAAGAAATTTGGCCTGTCCCCAAACCCCTCACTAATTTTTATAGATGCACCGTAGAAAGCATTCATCTAGGGTGTATCACAACCTGGTATGGAAGTTGTCCTGTCTAAGACTGGAAGAAACTACAGAAGATCGTGAACACGGCGCAGCACATCACAGAAACCAACCTTCCGTCCGTGGGCTCACTTTACACCGCACGCTGTCGGAGCAGTGCTGCCAGGATAATCAAGGACACAACCCACCCAGCCAACACACTTTTTGTCCCTCTTCCCTCCGGGAGAAGGCTCAGGAGCTTGAAGACTCATACGGCCAGATTTGGGAACAGCTTCTTTCCAACTGTGATAAGACTGCTGAATGGATCCTGACCCAGATCTGGGAAAAACCTCCAAATATCTGGACCTGCCTCTCGGTTTTTTTGCACTACCTTAATTTCCATTTTTCTATTTTATATTTATGATTTATAATTTAAATTTTTAATATTTACTATCGATTTGTACTCCAGGGAGTGGGAAGCGCAGAATCAAATATCGCTGTGATGATTGTACGTTCTAGTATCAATTGTTTGGCGACAATAAAGTATAAAGTATTGTAATGCCTGCACTGTTTTGTGCACTTTATCCAGTCCTAGGTAGGTCTGTAGTCTGGTGTAGTTTTTGTATTGTTTCATGTAGCATCATGGCCCTGAAAAGCATTGTTTCATTTTTACTGTGTACTGTACCAGCAGTTATGGTCAAAATGACAATAAAAAGTGACTTGACTTGACTTGATTAGAGCAATTAAACACACTAGTGGACAAATCAAATCCATGCCGAGGTTTCTTCCTCCACAGAATTGTCTAGCCTGAATATTCTCTTGCTTGACCCCTGAGGGGCCATAACGTTTCATAATTTCAGTTTCCAGGAACTACTTGAGCTCTAAATTTAGCCTAGCATGGGAATTATGTGGGGCGAGGACAAGAAGATTCATGGTTGGTTCCCCTCCTTCAAATGCTTGTAGCAAAACAACAGAAAAATTAGTCATGGCAGCACTGAATTTAAAGGGCTGTCCTAACCTTCTGATGCATCTCTGAAGGTCCCATAGAGAAGATTAAGATATAAACAGATAGTTTTTTCCCCAATATTTTCCCACTTTAACCAGAGGGTAATGAGTCTGTGAAATTCATTGTCACAGGCAGCTATGGAAGCAAAGTTATTGAGTATACTTAAAGTGGAGGTTGATAGATAACCAATAAGGGTGTCAAAGTTTACGAGGAGTAAACAGGAAAATGGGGTTGAGAGGGAAAATAAATCAGGAAGTGAAACAATGGGGCAAATGGCCTAATTCTGCTCCCATCTGTTATTATGTTCTTATGGCCTCTTCATGGAAAGCGAGTCAGAGTTAAAACCTCACCATCACCCCTCCCCAACATAACCCTTGTCTTCCACAGTATTTAGCTTCATAAAGAAATGAGGTACAGTGACATTAAGAGTAGCAGAAAAGCTCACCAACACCTCTTTCCAACAGTTGGTGAGTCTGAGGCCACATCTGAAGATTGGAAGTCCAGAGGCAGCCTGTCCTGGGACTGGAGACCCATTGGCGTGTGTGGGTGGGGAGGTGAGAAAGATGTTTGTTTTGCTATTGTTGCTTGTTGTATGTTGGCTGAATGTTGTTCTGTCGGGCATTCTACTGAAGGCAGGAGAATGGGGTTGTGAATGCAAACTACGCATTTCACTCTATGTTTCAAAGTACAAGTGATTTTTTAAAAAACCTAATCTAATCTAATCCTTGCTAGCAATCTCCAGGTCTCCAAGCATGAAAAGGATACTGAGAAACAATACCTCTAGTATTGTCAACACATGAAGGGTATTGTGATATCTAGCTGATAATATTGGAAGGAAAGTGGTTGGGATACTTTAGCTGACTGAATGTCTTTGTCTATCCAAATAGTGCATGTGGGTCTGGAATACTGATGCTATTGCATGCAGCGACTTGTTGAACAGCTGCCTGGCATTGTCCTTGACTGCTGCTCTTGAATGACTGCTCCAGCCTGGAATGGCAGCATGCAAGGCCCTGATCAACATTCTATTGTCAGAATTGTAGCCATAGTAATGTATGGAGATTTTGGTATTTATTCACCTGATCAAGCCTTGATGTTTTGTCTCATTGGAAACCTTTATTTTAACCTACAGTTGGTGTGTGCGCATTAGATCAGATCAGGGTATGAGATTTTTGCTGAGAGAGTTATAATGGAATGAGGTGTACTTGCATTATATATTCTCTTGTAGAATAGCTTGGAACTCAGAGACACGATGTTCTAATTTGTGTCAAAACTTCACAGTTAACACCTCCAGTCCTACAAGCCGACCACAACCCTGTCATGGTTTGGAGGCTTTCATGCCTCAATGACCTGGACAGCTATGCTAGCTGGAGTCGGGGTCCTTATACTTTGGCTCTTGGTAGGGTCACCCATGCCAAACCTGACTAACAACCCTGATTGGTCAAATAAAAACTGCTACAGAAATAGTAATGAAGGATCCCCCCACGTCTGTGTCCGACAGTATTACTGAATCTTCACCCAGGATCTGCATGGCTGACAGTAGTGAAAACTGAGAGATACCGTAGCAACTGGCATGACGAAGGAAGCCCTGAACACCGCCAAGACCAAGACCTATATTGGTTTCTGGAACGTACGACCCATGTACAAATCTGGCAAGCTAACACAAATAACTGCAGAAATGCATCATTACAGCCTCCATATATTGGGCGTCAGTGAAAGCAGATGGACAGGGTTTGGCAGACTAAAGGCAGCAAATGGTGAAACAGTTTTATACTCAGGGAGGGGAGATGGTCATCATCATGATGGTGTAGCTGCCATTTTGAAGAAAGGCATTGAGAAGGGCTTGCTGAAGTGGAAACCAATCCACATAAAGGGATCAACCAAGTACACCAAGGTGAAACTATGCCAGTGTTGTGTTCTGTCCACACTCCTGTACAGGTCAGAGTACTGGCTGATGACAGAGAGCAACCTTGCCAAGCTGTCATCATTTCACACTGCGATCCATATCTTCTGGCCAAGAAAGATCTCCAACCACATCCTATTCCTTCAGTGTCATCAGGGAGACATGGCCACAATCTTCATTAGGAAACGTTGGAGATGAATTGGCCACATGATGGGAAGAGAGGCAGGTCAACCCCATCCATCATCAAGACAGAACTTCACTAGACCCCTGAAGGGCAGAGGAAACTCGGGAGACCAAAGACAAACTGGCACCGTAACGTAGAGGCAGAAATGAGGACCCTGAATCACACCTGAGGCACAATGGCGAAGATGGCCAAGGACAGACGGAAAAGGAGGGCCTTCATTGTTGCCCCAAACGCCAGCAGCATAACAGGCAGTAAGTAAGTAATAACTCCAATACTATCAAAGGATGATAAATGTGTGTTCATATTACTTTGCTCTCCCTCTGAGCTTGAGTTTGATATGAGTCTTTCTGGGATTGTTTCTATTTCTTTTTCACACATGAGAGAAAACATTGAATATTTAACCTGAGTGCATCAGTGTCCTTGATTCTATTTGAATCCATCTATTCTTATATATAGACATCCATTAGTCTTGTGAGACCATGGATTTGCACCTTGGAAGGTTTCCAGGGCGCAGGCCTGGGCAAGGTTGTATGGAAGACCAGCAGTTGCCCATGCTGCAAGTCTCCCCTCTGCACGACACCGATATTGTCCAAGGGAAGGGCATTAGGACCCATACAGCTTGGCACCAGTGTCGTCGCAGAGCAATGTGTGGTTAAGTGCCTTGCTTAGGGACACAACACGTAGCTTCAGCCAAGGCTCAAACTAGCGACCTTTGAATCACTAGACGAACGGCTTAACCACTTGGCCACGCGACATTTGGTTTCATCTATAGACTACAGGAAATCCTTAATGAGGAACAAATAATATCTTAGCAATCAATGTGCACTGAATAAACCAAACCAATCACAATCATAACCGGCTTATTCTACTGTATTCAAATTTTCCCATACATATAAATTCAGATTCATATTTATGTATCGCACGTATATCGAAACATACAGTGAAATGCATTATTTGAGTTAACCAGCAACAAGGATATGCTGTGGTGAGCCTGCAAGTGTCGCCACAGATTCCAACACCAACATAGCATGCCCACAGATCAACTCAAGCGGCAAAAACAAAACAAGACCCCAACTGCAAACCAAGCCCCTTTCTCATCCTGTCCACCCACCCACTCACACACCAAGACAGGCCTCCAACCACAGGACAGGCTGCCTCCAGGCCTCAGGGCCTCCAGGCCTCCATCCTGGATTCTCAGACTCGTGGACACTGGGCCTCTATCCTCAGGCTTCATTGCAGGACACCTGGGCCCTCAGTTAATTAAGGAAATCTGGAATGAAACACCATTAAATTTTTAAGTTAACAGAGTTAATTCTGCTTCTTAAATCCATCGCTGTCATCTGATGTGTTCTGTTTTTATTCCAATGTTATTAGTTGTTTGATTTGATACAATACATTCATACACAATCCTCAGTAATGCTGGCAGAGGTCACTGCTTTGCTGTGATTTAATATATCAGATTTGTGAAAACAGAATAGGCTGGGAAGTTTCCTAGTTTTGCTGGAGAAGAGTCGTACCAGACTGGCAGGGGAGGGGCTCAGGGTACTTGGCTCAGATGTTGAGGTACGAGCACTTAAAGAAGAAAGATGTTAGCAAGTTCCGTAGGGAGAATAAGCAAGTAGGTGACCATCAAGGGAATTCAAAGCTCAATTACATCTACTTTAAGACCATAAGTCCTTAGGACATAGGAACAGAATGAGTATCTGAGAAGGCTTCTCAAACAGGACCATCCGGGTAGAGATTCAAAACCAAAATGGCGTCTCTTTGTTGAGGGTCCATTCCAGACATCCCAAAAGAGGAACAGGTATCAGAGAGATTAAATAAAAATAGGGTTATCTACTGGGGGAATTTCAATTTCCCAAAATATAAAATTGAAAGTGCCATATCGTCCAAGGCTCAGATGCATAGGAATATTTTGGAACCATGTCCAAGGGAGCTTCTGGATACCACACATAGAAAGATTAACAAGTGTCGCTGGCCTTTTGGTGATAGTTACTATATGCCCAGAGGAGGTTCATGAGAATGATCCCAGGAATCATTAATATGTGAGGTGCATTTGATGACTCTGAGCCTGTACTCGCTGGAGTTTAGAATTAGGGGGGGTTCTCGATGAAGCCATTTGAATATTGAAAGGCCTAAATAGAGAGGATGTGGATAGGAAACTATAGTGGGGGAGTCTAGAACTAAAGGACACAGACTCAGAATGGGTGGACGTCCCTTCAGAACAGAGATGAGGAGGAATTTCTTTAGCCAGAGGGTGGTGAATCTGTAGAATTCATTGCCACTGCCAAGTCATTGGGTATATTTAAAGCAGAGGTTGATAGTTCCTTGATTAGTAAAGACATCAAAGGTTACAGGGAAAAGGCAGGAGAATAGGGTTGAGAGGGATAATGAATCAGCCAAGAGGGGATAGCAGAGCAGACTTGATGGGCTGAATGGACTAATTCCACTCTTCTGTCTCATGGTCATAATTCTATATATTTTAAACTGATTATGAAAAATGTCAGGGATAGACCAGTAATTAAGGTTTTAAATTGACACAAGACCAATTGCATTCACATAAAGGAGGACTTGGCAAAGATACTTTGGGAGCATCTTCTTGCAGGCATGCTACATCTGCTCAGTGGGAAGCTTCAAAGGAGAAGTAACAACATTTCAACACCAACATTTTCCTGTAAGGGTAAAAGCCAGGGGTAGGAAGTAAAAGAAACCCTGTTAAAGTCTGCTCTTCCACTTTAGCAAGGTGTTCAGATACATATAAAAAGTGCTCCAACAATACTAACTGTGCCTACAAAATGTTGACATATGATTGGAAAGTTGCAGTACAATTTTTCACAGCCCTGCCTACAATATGGCAGTGAGGGCCACACTTGAAAATTACCATGGAATACTTCTAATACATGACACAGAATAGATTTCCCACCCTCACAGAGTCAGAGAGTGACAGCATCATAGAAACTGTTCCTTTAGTCCACCAAGTTTAGACTGGCATCCCATTTTTTATCTGATTTACATCCTACATCAATCATACATTTTATTCTCCCCACATTCTTATCAATTCTTGCCTGATTCTACAACTCACCTGCACACAAGATGCAATTTACAGTGGCCAGTTAACCCACCATCATCTCACACACGTATCCACGGGCACCCATTTGAACTCAATGGCACCTGAGGTCAAAATTGATCCCGAGTCCCTGACTTTGTGAGGCAGTAGCTTCACTCTCTGCCTACTAAGCTTGGCTTTGTTATGAATGGCTTCTATTGGTGTCTTACTAATTAAATAATGCAACATGGTCAATCTTCGTTTAAAAGCCACAAATATGTTCAATGACCATTAGGTCTGACAGGCTCTGTTTTCATAATATTTACTTCTACGAACACAGCTCCAGTGTTCTTTTATTCCAATTTAAGATTATTCAAGAGGTTCTTCCCATGATACAGCTTTGATCCAGTGATGACTTCGTGGGAAATAAGACATTCTCTCACTCTGTACCAAATATTCCCTTATCAGATGGAAAATTGACTTATATCATTCACTTTCAAACATGCCTTAGCCCCTTCACATTGAGCATCATACATCCTGAACATTAAGACAGATTGGCCAGTTGCCTTGGACAAGATAGATTAGTTCAAATTGGGTCTGAGATTCCAGTTCCCTGGGAACAAAATAAAAACAGATCGACCTATGTGACCTCATGAGTGGCATTTGTAAATTTGTGTCTGTTGATACCATAAGCAACGTATGTCTGAGTGACATCGACATATATTGGGATTCCAACTGATGGTGTAACAGCTCGTTTTATTGACGGTCTGTCAGACAGTTTCACAAGGAGGTTGCCTGGAGGCCTGGAGGATAGGCTTGTTTTTTTACCTCTGGAACAAAGGAAGCTAAGAGATATGATAAAGCTATATCAATTCATGATAGTGTAGACAGCCAGTGCCCATTTCTGACAGTAATGGTGTGTAAGGGCTTAAGTTTAAGGGAGTGGTTGCCAACCAAAACCATTAAGCAAGGGGTTCATGGACCCCAGGTTGCAAACCCCTGGTTTAAGGTGAGAGAGAAGAAATTTCTTGGCGATCTGAGGGCTGGAGTTTTCACACAAAGTGCATTTGGTAACTGGAATGAGCTGCCAATGAAGGGGTGGAGGCAGGCAGAAACAATTACAACATTTAAGAGGTGTTGTGACAAGTACTTGAATGAGCAAGGCATAGTGGGATATGGAATTTTCAGGAGCGAGAGAGAAAGAAGAGGCAATTCACAGGTCTGTGAGTGAGATCTAAAAAGGAGCGTTCATGAACTTTCAGCATTTTCTGGTGGCCCAATCAAATAGTGATTCAATAGCAATGATAAATAAAAATAAGGCAGAGACAAACAGAGTGGCCATTGTTGGAGCAGACCAGTGTTAGAGTGAGGAGGCTTTAGCTCATAAGGTTTCAATGAGAACAGACTTTGGCAAGGTACATATCTGGTAAGTTTCTTCTTCATTCTTCATACTTTGTCTGTTAGTACATAGTTAGACTGTGAGAATGGTTCCAGGGCCTGTGTTGTGTGTTCCTTTTGTGAGACGTGGGAATTCTGGGAGGCCTCTAGCCCCCTGGATAACCAGGTGGATAACCTGGATAATCCGGTATACCGAGCGGCAACTCCTCAGAAAACATATTATGGAGCTGGAGCTGACAGCTTGATGACCTTCAGCTCACATGGGAAATTGAGGAAGTTACAGATAGGAGCTATGGGGAGGTAGTCACCTCTAAGTTGCAGGAGGCAGGTACCTGGGTGTCTGTCAGAAGAAGAAAAGGAAATGGGCAGCCAGTGTAGAGTATCCCTGTGCCGTTCCCCTCAATAATAAGCATACCACTTAGGACACTGTTGGGGGTGGTGGGGGAGGGGAAGCGGAGGGTCTCTGGTGCTGTGGCTCGGAAAGGAAGTGGAGAGAAGAGGACTGCGGTGGTGATGGGAAATCCCATAGCTAGACGAGCAGACATGAAATTCTGTGGATGCAATAGACACTCAGTTGGTATGTTGCCTCCCAGGTGCCAGAGTCAGGGATATCTTGGTCACAGCCACGGCATTATGAACGGGAGGGGCGAGCAGCCAGAAGTCTTCATACATATTGCCACCAATGGCATAAATAGGGAAAAGGAGGAGGTCCTGAGTAGAGAATTTAGGGAGCTAGGTAGAAAACTGAAAAGCAGGACCTCCAGGGTAGTAATCTCTGGATTGCTGCCTGTGCCATGTGCCACATGAGGGCAAGAATAGGATGATTTGGCAGATGAATGTGTGGCTGATTAACTGGTGCAGGGGGCAGGGTTTCAGATTTCTGGATCGTTGGGATCTCTTCTGGGGAAGGTATGATCTGTACAAAAGGGAAGGGTTACACCTGAATCCAAAGGGAGCCAATACTCTTGTAGGCAGGCTTGCTGGAACTTTTGGGAAAGTTTAAACTAATTTGACAAAGGGGTGGGAAACCGAGTGATAGGGCTGAGGATGGGCCAGTTGGTATACAAACAAATTCAGTCAAGAGACTGACTGGAAAGATAAGCAGATGATTGGGTGAAATTACAGTCAGTGGCATCAGTTGTAGTGTAACCGGGGGGGGGGGGGCAAAATCAAAAAGAGCGATGAATACAGGACTGAAGGTGTTATACTTGAATACACACTGTATATGGAATAAGGTAGATGATCTTGTAGTACAGTTAGAGATTGGCAAGTATGACGTTATCAGCAACAAGTCAAATCAAGTCAATTCAAGACTTGACTTGAAAACGTTAGATTTGAATACACACAGTATACGAAATAAGGTCGATGATTTTGTAGTGCAGTTAAAGATTGGCAGGTATGACGCTATCAGCAACAAATCAAGTCAAGTCAGTTCAAGACTTGACTTGACTTGACTTGAAGGTGTTATATTTGAATACACACAGTATATTAAATAAGGTCGATGATCTTGTAGTGCAGTTAGAGATTGGCAGGTATGACGTTATCAGCATCTCTGAGTCGTGGCTGAAAGAAGGTTGAAGTCGAGAGCTTAAGATCCAAAGATACACATTGTTCCAAAGGACCGGCAGGTAGGCAGAGGCAGCGGAGTGGCTCAATTGGTAAAAATGAAATCAAATCCTTAGAAAAAGTTTACATCGGATAGGAAGATATAGAGTCATTGTGGGTAAGGTTAAGGAACTGAAAGGGTAAAAAGACCCTGATGGAAGTTATGTACAGGTCTCCAAATAGTAGCTAGGATGGGAGCTACAAATTACAACGGGAGATAGAAAATGCATGTTTTAAGAGCAAAGTTACAATAATCTTAGGGGATTTAAATATTCAGGTAGATTGGGAAAATCAGGGTGATGCTAATTTTGGATCTCAAGAGAGAATATTTGCAGAATATCTAAGAGGATGCTTTTCTAGAGCAGCTTGTGGTTGAGCCCACTAGGGAATCAGCTATTTTGGATTGGCTGTTGTGTAATGAACAGGGTTTGATTAAGGACCTTAAGGTAAAGGAACCCTCAGGAGACGATGATCATAATATGATAGAATTCACCCTGCAATCTGAGAGCAAGAAGCTAAAGTCGAATGTTTCCGTATTACAGTGGACTAAAGAAAATTACAGAGGCATGAGGGAGTTGATTGAAATGGACATTAGCAGGGATGACAATAAAGCTGCAATAGCTGGAGTTTCCAGGATCATTTCAGAAGGTGCAGGATAGATACATCCCCAAGAAGAAGAAGTATTCTAAAGGCAGGATAACACAACCATAGGGGCAAGGGAAGTCAAAGCCAACATAAACGCAAAAGACATGGCACATAATAGAAGAGCAAAAATTAGTGGGAAGTGGGAATAGGACAATTGGGAAGCTTTTAAAAACTAACAAGGGCAACTGAAAGTGAGAGTAGGAATGCAATGAGGTGGAGGATAAATGCGTGGCTGAGGGATTGGAACAGGGGGCAGGGATTCAAGTTTTTGGATCATTGGGACCTCTTTTGGCGCAGGCGTGACCTGTACAAAAAGGACGGGTTACACTTGAATCCTAGGGGGACCAATATCCTGGCAGGGAGATTAGCGAGGGCTACTGAGGTGACTTTAAACTAGAATCGTTGGAAGGTGGGAATAAAATTAAAGAGGCAGGCGAGAGGAGGTTAGTTCACAACAGAGTGGTGGGAACCAGTGCAGAGAGACAGAGGGGTGTAAAATGAGGATAGAAGCAAAAAGTAGTAAGGAGAAAAGTAAAAGTGGCAGGCCGACAAATCCAGGACAAACATCAAAAAGGACCACTTTTCAACATAATTGTATAATGGCTAAGAGAGTTGTAAAAGCACGCCTGAAGGCTTTGTGTGTCAATGCAAGGAGCATTCGTAACAAGGTGGATGAATTAAAAGTGCAGATTGTTATTAATGAATATGATATAGTTGGGATCACAGAGACATAGCTCCAGGGTGACCAAGGATGGGAGCTCAACATTCAGGAATATTCAATATTCAGGAGGGCTAGACATGAAAGAAAAGGAGGTTGGGTGACGTTGCTGGTTAGAGAGGAGATTAACACAATAGAAAGGAAGGACATTAGCCGGGAGGGTGTGGAATCGATATGGGTAGAGCTGCATAACACTAAGGGGCAGAAAACGCTGGTGGGAGTTGTGTACAGGCCCCTAACAGTAGTAGTAAGGTTGGGGATGGTATTAAACAGGAAATTAGAAATGTGTGCAATAAAGGAACAGCAGTTATAATGGGTGACTTTAATCTACATGTAGATTGGGTGAACCGAATTGGTAAGGGTGCTGAGGAAAAGGATTTCTTGGAATGTATGCGGGATGGTTTTTTGAACCAACAAGTTGAGGAACCAACTAGGGAGCAGGCTATTCTAGACTGGGTATTGAGCAATGAGGAAGGGTTAATTAGCAAGCTGGTCGTGAGAAGGCCCTTGGGTAAGAGTGACCATAATATGGTGGAATTCTTCATTAAGATGGAGAGTGACATAGTTAATTCAGAAACAAAGGTTCTGAACTTAAAGAAGGGTAACTTTGAAGGTATGAGACGTGAATTAGCTAAGATAGACTGGCAAATGGCACTTAAAGGGTTGACGGTGGATATGCAATGGCAAGCATTTAAAGATCGCATGGATGAACTACAACAATTGTTCATCCCAGCTTGGCAAAAGAATAAATCAAGGAAGGTAGTGCACCCGTGGCTGACAAGGGAAATTAGGGATAGTATCAATTCCAAAGAAGAAGCATACAAATTAGCCAAAAAAAGTGGCTCACCTAAGGACTGGGAGAAATTCAGAGTTCAGCAGAGGAGGACAAAGGGCTTAATTAGGAAGGGGAAAAAAGATTATGAGAGAAAACTGGCAGGGAACATAAAAACTGACTGTAAAAGCTTTTATAGATATGTGAAAAGAAAAAGATTGGTTAAGACAAATGTAGATCCCCTACAGACAGAAACAGGTGAATTGATTATGGGGAGCAAGGACATGGCAGACCAATTGAATAATTACTTTGGTTCTGTCTTCACTAAGGAGGACATAAATAATCTTCCGGAAATAGTAGGGGACAGAGGGTCCAGTGAGATGGAGGAACTGAGCGAAATACATGTTAGTAGGGAAGTGGTGTTAGGTAAATTGAAGGGATTAAAGGCAGATAAATCCCCAGGGCCAAATGGTCTGCATCCCAGAGTGCTTAAGGAAGTAGCCCAAGAAATAGTGGATGCATTGGTGATAATTTTTCAAAACTCTTTAGATTCTGGACTAGTTCCTGAGGATTGGAGGGTGGCTAATGTAACCCCACTTTTTAAAAAAGGAGGGAGAGAGAAACCAGGGAATTATAGACCGGTTAGCCTAACATCGGTGGTAGGGAAACTGCTAGAGTCAGTTATCAAAGATGTGATAACAGCACATTTGGAAAGCAGTGAAATCATCGGACAAAGTCAGCATGGATTTGTGAAAGGAAAATCATGTCTGACGAATCTCATAGAATTTTTTGAGGCTGTAACTAGTAGAGTGGATAGGGGAGAACCAGTGGATGTGATATATTTGGATTTTCAAAAGGCTTTTGACAAGGTCCCACACAGGAGATTAGTGTGCAAACTTAAAGCACACGGTATTGCGGGTAAGGTATTGGTGTGGGTGGAGAGTTGGTTAGCAGACAGGAAGCAAAGAGTGGGAATAAACGGGACCTTTTCAGAATGGCAGGCAGTGACTAGTGGGGTACCGCAAGGCTCAGTGCTGGGACCCCAGTTGTTTACAATATATATTAATGACTTGAATGAGGGAATTAAATGCAGCATCTCCAAGTTTGCGGATGACATGAAGCTGGGCGGCAGTGTTAGCTGTGAGGAGGATGCTAAGAGGATGCAGGGTGACTTGGATAGGTTAGGTGAGTGGGCAAATTCATGGCAGATGCAAATTAATGTGGATAAATGTGAAGTCATCCACTTTGGTGGCAAAAACAAGAAAATAGATTATTATCTGAATGGTGGCCGATTAGGAAAAGGGGAGGTGCAACGAGACCTGGGTGTCATTATACACCAGTCATTGAAAGTGGGCATGCAGGTACAGCAGGCGGTGAAAAAGGTGAATGGTATGCTGGCATTTATAGCAAGAGAATTCGAGTACAGGAGCAGGGAGGTACTACTGCAGTTGTACAAGGCCTTGGTGAGACCACACCTGGAGTATTGTGTGCAGTTTTGGTCCCCTAGTCTGAGGAAAGACATCCTTGCCATAAAGGGAGTATAAAGAAGGTTCACCAGATTGATTCCTGGGATGGCAGGACTTTCATATGATGAAAGACTGGATGAACGAGGCTTATACTTGTTGGAATTTAGAAGATTGAGGGGGGATCTGATTGAAACATATAAAATCCTAAAGGAATTGGACAGGCTAGATGCAGGAAGATTGTTCGCGATGTTGGGGAAGTCAGAAAGAGGGGTCACAGTTTGAGGATAAAAGGGAAGCCTTTTAGGACCGAGATTAGGAAAAACTTCTTCACACAGAGAGTGGTGAATCTGTGGAATTCTCTGCCACAGGAAACAGTTGAGGCCAGTTCATTGGCTATTTAAGAAGGAGTTAGATATGGCCCTTGTGGCTAAAGGGATCAGGGGGTATGGAGAGAAGGCTGGTACAGTGTTGTGAGTTGGATGATCAGCCATGATCATACTGAATGGCAGTGCAGGCTCGAAGGGCCGAATGGCCTACTCCTGCCCCTATTTTCTATGTTTCTATGAAAAAGCCGTAGGGAGGGACAAGATGAAGGTAAGCTAGCCAATAATATCAAAAAGGTTACCAAAAGTTTTTCCAGATATATAAGAAGTAAAAGAGAGCTGAACGTAGATACAGTATCATTTCACTGGAAAATGACATTGGATAGATCGTAAGCGGGAGACAAGGAACTGGCGGATGAACTGAGCATGTATTTTGCATCAGTCACTAGCAGTATGCTGGAAGTTCAAGAGTGTCAGGGGGCAGAAGTGAGTGCATTTGCTATTACTAGGGAAAAG
The DNA here is from genome assembly GCF_030028105.1 of Mobula birostris. Taxonomy (NCBI): domain Eukaryota; kingdom Metazoa; phylum Chordata; class Chondrichthyes; order Myliobatiformes; family Myliobatidae; genus Mobula; species Mobula birostris. The sequence goes on from NC_092379.1 coordinate 118,352,516, forward strand.
GTGCTTTGGAAACTAAAAGGTCTGAAGGTAGATAATTCACTTGGACCAAATGGACTACACCCCAGGGTTCTGAAAGAGATTGTGGAGGCATTAATAATGATCTTTCAAGAATCAATAGATGCTGGCAATGTCCGTGAATACTGAAAAATTGCAAGTGACACTCCACTCTTCAAGAAGGGAGAGAGGTAGAAGATAGCCTTACTTCATAGTTGGGAAGATGCTGGAATTGATTGTTAAGGATGAGGTTTCAGGGTAATTGGAGGTACATGAAAGTCAGCATGGTTTCCTTAAAGGAAAATCTTGCCCAACAAATCTGTTGGGATATCTTGAGGAAATAACAAGCAGGACAGACAAAGGAGAATAAGTGGATGTTGTGTACTTACTTTTGATAAGGTGCTGCACATGACACTGCTTAACAATATAAGAACTCATATTACAGGAATTCTACTAGCATGGATATAGCATTGGCTGATTGGCAGGACAGAAAGTGTGGGATTACAGGGAACCTGTTCTGATTGGCTGCAAGTGACTAGTGGCGTTTCATAGGGGACAGTGTTGGGACAGCTTCTTTTTATGTTGTCTGTCAGTGAGCTGGATGACAAAATTGATGGCTTTGTCGACAAGTTTGCAAATAATACAAAGGTAAGTGGAGGGGCAGGTAGTGTTGAGCAAACAAGGAGGCTGCAGAAGGACTTAGACAGATTAGGAGTATGGCAAAGTAGTGGAAGATGGAATACAGTGTCAGGAAGTGTATGGTCATGCACTTTGGTGAAAAGAATAAAAGCGTAGACTAATTTTTAAACAGGAAGAAAATCCATAAATCTTTGTGCAGGATTCCCTAAAGGTTAGCTTGTAGGTTGAGTCGATCGTGAGGAAGACAAATGCAGTGTTAGCATTCACTTTGAGAGGACTAGAATATGAAAACAAGGATGTAATGCTTTATAATGCACTGGTGAGGCCTCATTTGGAGTATTGTGAGCAGTTTTGGGGCCCTTATCTAAGAAAGGATGTGCTGACATTGGAGAGGGTTCAAAAGAGATTTACGAAATCGATTCCGGGAATGAAAGACTTATCATATGAGGAGTATTTGATGGCTTTAGCTGTAATTGCTGGAAGTTAGAAGAATATGTGTGTGTGTGTGGGGGTGGGGGTGGAATCTCATTGAAACTTATCAAGTGTTGAAAGGGCTAGATGGAGTGGATGTGGAGAGGATGTTCCCTTTAGTGGAGGAGTCTAGGACCAGAGGGCACAACCTCAGAATAGAGGACGTCTATTTACAGCAGAGATAAGGAAGAATTTCGTTAACCAGAAGGTGATGAATCTGTGGAATTTATTGCCTCAGGTGACTGTGGAGACCAGGTGATTGGGTGTACTTAAGGAGGTGGTTGATAGATTCTTGATAGGTCAGGGTGTGAAATGTTACGGGGAAAAGGCAGAGGAATGGGGTTGAGAGGAAATGGATCAGCCCACGATCAAATGGCAGAGCAGACCCGATGGGCTGAATAGCCTACTTCTGCTCCCATGTCTTATGGTCAGATGAAGTTAATGCAGACAAGTGAGATTTTTATAGACAGGCATGATGGCCAGTGTAGACACATTGGGTAGATGCGGCTTGTTTCTATGTTGTTCATCTCTATGAAAAAGGATCTATAAGATCTGCATTTAAATGGAGGTGACTTGAATGAGTAATTCTACATATGTGTCAGAGACAAAACACCTTTTCATCTATTGTTCAATTTTAGGCCATGTCTCTCTCTTTAGTTGTATATTAACTACTGAAGAGGTAAGGCGAGGTCTCATGATGTCCCGTTCAAAATTCCAATATATGCCAAAGTGTGGTTACTCAGTTTGTTGTTCCATCAATGCAAGAATTTATTCTACAATATTTTATAAAATTACAATAGTTGAACTACAAGTTTTATTATTTCAAAGGTACCACTGAAATTTACAATGTATTCTAAAAGTCACAATTGATACATGAAAATCATAAATAGGCAGATCAAATAGATCAATGCTTTTGAAAACACTCGAGAAATCTTTGCCTGCTAACATCCAGTTTATCCATAAGTCCATAAGACCATAAGACTTAGCAGCAGAATTACGCTATTCGGCCCATCGACTCTTTTCCACCATTAATTCACGGCTTATTTATTATCCCTCTTCATGATTCGCAGTACGCAGTGCATTGTAAAAGTGTTCAGCCCCTCTATCCTTTGTTCACACAAATGAGTATCACAACCAGAGATTTTGATTAATTTAACTGAGAATTTTTATTTGTGAAGCACACGCTCCCTTTTTCACAGTAGAGCCCAAACGCAGGGAAAACTGTAAAGAATGAAAAAGTAAAAATTCAAAACCTGACATGTCAGCAGTTCCAAAGCACTCATCCCCTTTTGCTTAGTACTCAGTTGAACCACCTCTCCCAGCTGTTACATCCAGCGGTCTTTTTGGATAAGTCTCTGTTAGTATAGCACAATGCGATGGAGCAAGATTTGTCCATTCCTCCTTGCAAAATTGCTCAAGCTGTGCCAGGTTAGTTGGGAAGCAGTGGTGGACAGCAATCTTGAGGTCTTGGCAGAGATGTTCGCTCAGGTTAAGGTCATGAATTTGACTGGGCCACTCAAGGACATCAATTTTCTTCAGTTGAGGCCCCTCCATGTTTGCTCTGGCACTGCACTTTGGATCGTTGTCATGCTGATTGATGAAATTCCTCCCCAGTTTAAACTTCCTTGCAGAAGCTAACAGGTTTTTATCCTGGATCTCTCTGTATTCAGCAGCATTCATCTTCCCATCAATCCTGACCAGATTTGCAGTCCCTGCTGCTGAAAAGCATCCCCATAGCATGATGCTGCCTCCACCACATTTTACAGTAGGGATGGTGTTACCTAGCTGATGTGCAGTATTAGATTTAAACCCCACAAACCACTAAAAAAAAACATATTCTTGCCCACAATGACTTTGTAAAATATCACTTAGAAGATAGTGTAAAGATCTGGAAGAAGGTCTTGTAGTCGGGTGAGAATGAAGTGGAACTTTTTGGCCTCAACACCAAGCATGGTGTAAATCTAACACTGCACATTCATATGGGAGATATACTCATCAATCTAGACCTACAGCTGGCCTGAGGTTGATGTTTACCTGTCTTTGGAACACATTTTCTTTCAGGTTTGTTCAGGCAACAGACTGCTATCCCCCCCCCCCCCAGATTACTGTATCATCTAGGGGCCCCTCCCATCGTTGACTGCACCTGCACAATGGTTTAGACAGTCAGTGAGGCCTTTCCATCAGAATTACCAAATTACCAGCCGCCACTGTTATTAAATATTATGAATATTCTATATATTTATAAACATTCAAAACACTCAAATGGTTTAGAAATGTTAAAAAAGCAGATTGTCAGAAGATTAAAAATACATACACAAAACAATTAGGAGCATTTAATCGAACTTAAATAAGCAAAATATAAATATAACTCTTAACCCTGTGGTGATATTTGTCAATAATTTTAAATTGGTGCTCAATCATTGTGTCAAGTTCATTTGGGATGGATTCAGCAGACAGATCTCTCAGTTTTCAGGCTGGGAAATTTGGAGAAGTTGGCATTGTACCACAAGACAGCGTGGGTATCTTAAATCTTTGCCTATGCTCAGGAATATTTCAGCTATAGGTTTATAAGCAGGAGATCTGCCCTCAACACACAATATGGTGGAGGAACTCAGCAGGCCAGGCAGCATCTATGGAGGGACATGGACAGTCAACATTTTGGCTCAAAACCATTGATCTGTACTCTGATCTTCCCTGTTAAGTGTGAAAGGACCAAGATAACTCTGGTCTTACCAGAAAGTGCTCAGAAGACAGCACTAAAAGGCAGTCCCTGCAGAGAAAGAAATAGTTAATGTTTCAAGTTAATGATTTTTCATAAGAAATGGGGGAGGGGGGATAAAGTTAGCAAGAGAGAAAAATTGTCAGTCTAATTAACATTGTTGTTTCATACATTCACAAGTAGTTTCCCATGATGCTCTGACTCTTTAACAATTGACACCATTCACTAGAAATAATTCCTTAAGAATACATATGCCAATTTTAATATAACATTTAGAATCATTAATGTCAAGCATCTTTGTTCCATCCGCAACAAGCAGGATTTTTCAGTGGTCAACTATTTTAATTCCATTCGCATTCTGATATATCGGTCCATGGCTTCCTCCACTGCAACCCCAAGACCATTCTCAGGTTGGAGGAGAAACTCCTCATATCCCGTCTGAGTTGCCTCCAACCTGATGGCATGAACATCAATTTCTCTGGCTTACAGTAATTGCTCCTCCTTCCACTTTCTCTCTTCCATTTCCTATTCTAGCTCCCCTCTTACCTCTTCTCATCCCCTCACCTGCCTATCACCTCCCTCTGGTGTCCCTCCTCCTTCCTTTTTTCCCATCGTTCACTCTCTGCTCCTATCGGTTTCCTTCTTCTTCTTCTTCTTCTTCTTCTTCAGCCCTTTACCTTTACCATCACCTCTCAGCTCCTCACTTCATCTCCACTCGCCCACTCTGCCAAACTTCCCCTTCACCTGGCTTCACCTATCACCTTCTACCCTGTACTCATTCCCCTCCCCACACCACTTTCTTCTATCTTCTTCTCCCTTCCTTCCTAGTTGTGATAAAGGATCTCAGCCCAAAACATCGACTGTTGACTCCTTCCCATAGATGCTGCATGGCCTGCAGAGTTTCCTCCAGCATTTTGTGTGTGTTATTAGTCTAGAATCATAAAGAAAGTTAGGATAAGACAAAAAAAAATATAAAATGCAACATATTATTCTCCATAACTTCCGCCACCTCCAACGGGATCCCACCACTAAGCACATCTTTCCCTCCCCACCTCTCTCTGCTTTCCACAGGGATTGCCCCCTATGCGACTCCTTTGTCCATTCGTTCCCCCCCCATCCCTTCCCACCAAACTCCCTCCCAGCACTTATCCTTGTAAGCAGAACAAGTGCTAAACATGCCCTTACACTTCCTCCCTCACCACCTTTCAGGGCCCCAGACAGTCCTTCCAGGTGAGGTGACACTTCCACCTCCCATTCCCATTCTGATATGTCTATCCACAGCCTCCTCTACTGTAAAGATGAAGCCACACTCAGGTTGGAGGAACAACACCTTATATTCCATCTGGGTAGCCTCCAACCTGATGGCATGAACACTGACTTCTCTAACTTCCGTTAATGCCCCACCTCCCCCTCGTACCCCATCCGTTATTTAATTATTTTTTATTATTATTAATTTTTTTTTCTCTTTCTCCTTTTTCTCCCTCTGTCCCTCTCACTATACTCCTTGCCCATCCTCTGGGTTTCCCCCTCCCCCTTTCTTTCTCCATAGGCCTCCCGTCCCATGATCCTCTCATATCCCTTTTGCCAATCAGTTTTCCAGCTCTTAGCTCCATCCCTCCCCCTCCTGTCTTCCCCTATCATTTCAGATCTCCCCCTTCCCCTCCCACTTTCAGATCTCTTACTAGCTCTTCTTTCAGTTAGTCCTGACGAAGGGTCTCGGCTTGAAACGTCGACTGTACATCTTCCTATAGATGCTGCCTGGCCTGCTGCGTTCACCAGCAATTTTTATGTGTGTTGCTTGAAATTCCAGCATCTGCAGATTTCCTCGTGTTTGCAGAAATATAAAATGCACTTCTTTTGCAAGGGTGAGTCTGAAATCGTAAATGTAAACTATTTTTAAGCGTTAATGTGAAACTCAAATAGCAATTGTTAATGGTTTAACACACATAGTTTGTGCAGCTGTGACTAAAAATAGCAGTGTCTCACTCTTCCTCATAACCCAGTGAGCACACATTTAACAATAATGCTGATGGATTGCCTGCAGTGCCTGGATGCATAAACACATTGACAGAAGCCCAAAGGGAAGAAGGCAGCAAGAATTTGCTTTGAATAACAATTCCTGCTGCCTTTTCTTCCTTTCCAGTTTCTTTTCCTTGCCATATTTCTTTACAAGTTCGGGGAGTGTTTTACATCCACAGTCATCCTTATAAAACACAACCATTACTGGATTTACTTTCAAAAATAATTCTACTCCCACTGCCCTTCTGATTCATTATTCGAGTGGATTTCAAAACAGTTGAACATTACTCACAGCTAATATGGGCTAATATCAGCTTATTTATTTGAAGTCTCCCACTAGTTATAGCAGTCTCGTCACGATTTTCAACTCTGAATGGGCATCATTTTCCTCTAGCCCAATGCATTCTCTCTTTCTTGATATTAACCATGGACTTTGCTCTACAAGACACTGGACAACAACTTTGAGCATCACTTGCTGAGCTGTACCCAAGCAAGCAGCATCTTGTAGACTGGGAGCCCATAAAGGTAAGAAACCACAGTAAGAAGTTTGAGCTTGCAGGGTCACTGTGATTCTGAGTTTTTTTTTTCAAACTTAACCACTCACAGAACATGGATCTTAGACCATAAGGCATAGGAGCAGAATTAGGTCATTTGGCCCATTGTGTCTGCTCCACCATTCAATCATGTTTGATCCTTTTTTCCCCTCCTCAGCCCTACTCTCAGCCTCTCCCCGTAACCTTTGATGCTATGTCCAATAAGAACCTATCAAGCTCTGCCTTAAATATATCCAGTGACTGGCCTCTACAGCTGCCTGTTGTAACAAATTCCTCAAATTTACCACCCTCTGGCTAAAGAAATTTCTCCACACCTCTGATTTAAATAGATGTCCCTCTAAGCTAAGGCTGTGCCCTTTTGACCTAGACTCCCCCACCATGGGAAACATCCTTTCCACATCTACTCTGTCTAGACCTTTCAACATTTGAAATTCCAGCAAGTACAAGCCCAGAGCCTTGTATGATAACCCTTTCATTTCCAGAATCATCCTTGTGAACCTTCTCTGAACTCTCTCCAAAGCCAGCACATCCTTTCTTAGACAAGGAGCCTAAAACTGTCCACAATACTCCAGGTGAAGGCCTCACCAGAGCCTCATAAAGACTCGGCATCACATCCCTGCTCTTGTATTCTAGACCTCTTGAAATGAATGCTAACATTGCATTTGCCTTCCTCATCATTGACTCAACCTGCAAGTTAACTTTTGATGTTCTACACAAGGACTCCCAAGTCCCTTTGCATCTCTGATTTTTGGATTTTCTCCCTGTTTAGAAAATAGTCTGCATGATTATTTCTACAATCAAAGTGCATGGCCATGCATTTTCCAACATTGTATTTCATTTGCCGCTCTATTGCCCATTCTCTTAATCTGTCTAAGTCCTTCTGCAGCCTACCTGTTTCCTCAATACTACCTGGCCCTCCACCAATCCTTCCATCAGCTGCAAACCTGGCAACAAAACCATCTATTCCATCCTCTAAATCGTTTATATACAGCATAAAGAGAAGCAGTCAACAGCGACTCCAGTGGAACACCACTAATCACTGCAGCCAACCAGAAAAGGATCCCTTTATTCCCACCCACTGCTTCCTACCAATCAGCCAGTGCTCTGACCATGTTAGTAACTTTAATGTAATACCATGGGCTCTTAACTTGGAAAGCAGCCTCAGGAGTGGCACCTTGTCAAAGGCCTTCTGAAAGTACAAACATACAACATTCACTGCATCCCCTTTATCTACCCTACTTGCAATATCCTCAAAAAAGTTCTCTAATCACCTTTGGTTCATTACATAATGCCCAATCCAGTTATTGCTGCTCCCCTAGTAGGGTCACCAACAAACTGCTCTAAAATGGCATCTCGTTGGCACTCAACAAACTCACTCCCTTGAGATCTATCATCAACCTGATTTTCCCAATCGACCTGCATGTTGAAATCTCCCATGACTACTATAACATTGCCCTTTTGACACGCCTTATTTCCCATTGTAATCTGTGGTCCTCATCCCAGCTACAGATGGGAGGCCTGTATACAACTGCCATCAACGTCCCTTCACCCTTGCAGTTTCTTAACTCAACCCACAAAGATTCAATATCTTCCGATCTTATGTCAGATCTTTCTATTGATTTGATGCCATTCTTTACCAGCAGAGCCATGCCACCCCCTCTGCCTACCTTCCTATCCCTCCGATATAACGTGTAACCTTGGACATTCAATTCCCAATTACAACCATCCTTCAGCCACGATTTTGCTGACAAGCTGGCATTTATGATCCAAACACATTTGCCCTTGAATTAAGAGGTAGTTTTTCCAAGTCCAGGTAAAAGTGGAGAGTTTCCATTCCTGAGGGTCATTTGTGAATTTTCAACCATCCAGTAGTTTTAAACTTATAGTTATTGAGAATAGCATTTTAAAATTCCAATTTAAGAATGACTGGTTGTCTAAAGAAGAATAGCATATCCTAATCCTCCATTGTAGACCACAGAAATTAAGACATCAAACAGCCAGTCCGCAGAACCAAACTTGACATGAGTTTCTAAATGTGCTTGAAGTGCCACAATGGCAGATGAATGTTCTTTATACACAGCAGCGACACTGCACAGCCAACCACAAAAAAGTCAGCTCCGTAAACTGCAACTCTGCCAGCTTTAGCGGAAATTCAGTCCGATGAAATCAAGGCTCCTGGTTGGCTTCAGCCTGTCCGCTGGCTGCTGTATAACAGAAATACGAGAGAGGGTGCAGAAGCTGGAAGTCTAGAGCAATAAGGGTCTCAGACCAAAACATCAACTGCTCACTTCCTTTCATATATGCTGCCTGACCCACTGACTGAGTTTGACCCATCTCCCTCTCTTCTCGACATTACCATTAGGTGTGAGGTGCAGGCATCTTGGGTCCCGTACCGTCTGGTTGAGCAGTAGTTGTTGCCCAGCCGCCAGGATCAGCTTCACTTGCTTCAGTGTTGAATTGACTCCACAGCCTGACCCACTTTCGGGGACTCTGCAGTTCATGTTCTATGCATTAAATATTTCATTTTTTTTATTATTTCCATGATTTGTTCCCTTTTGCATACCGGTCTTTGTGTGTGGTTTTTCAGTGGATTTTATTGTGTTTCTTTGTTTTGTGGGCGTGTGTAGAAGATGAATCTCAAGATTGTATATGGTATACTTTATACTTCATAAAGTACTTTATACTTTATTGTCGCCAAACAATTTATACTAGAACGTACAATCATCACAGCGATATTTGATTCTGCGTTTCCCACTCCCTGGATTACAAATATTAAATATTAAAATATTTAAAATAGTTAAATTACTAAATATTAAAATTTAAATTATAAATCATAAATAGAAAATAGAAAAATGAGAAGTAAGGTAGTGCAAAAAAACCGAGAGGCAGGTCCGGATATTTGGAGGGTACGGCCCAGATCCGGGTCAGGATCTGTTCAGCAGTCTTATCACAGTTGGAAAGAAGCTGTTCCCAAATCTGGCCGTACGAGTCTTCAAGCTCCTGAGCCTTCTCCCAGAGGGAAGAGGGACGATAAGTGTGTTGGCTGGGTGGGTCGTGTCCTTGATTATCCTGGCAGCACTGCTCCAACAGTGTGCGGTGTAAAGTGAGTCCACGGACGGAAGATTGGTTTGTGTGATGTGCTGCGCCATGTTCACAATCTTCTGCAGCTTCTTTCGGTCTTGGACAGGACAACTTCCATACCAGGTTGTGATGCACCCTAGAAGAATGCTTTCTACGGTGCATCTATAAAAATTAGTGAGAGTTTTAGGGGACAGGCCAAATTTCTTTAGTTTTCTCAGGAAGTAAAGGAACTGGTGGGTCTTCTTGTCAGTGAACTCTGCTTGGTTGGACCAAGTCAGGTGATTTGTGATATTGACCCCAAGAAACTTAAAGCTTTTGACCTGTTCCACTTGCGCACCACCGATGTAAATTGGGTCATGCGGTCCGCTACTCCTTCTGAAGTCAACAACCAATTCCTTCGTCTTGCTGACGTTGAGGGATAGGTTATTGTCTTTGCACTATGCCACCAGGTTCTTAATTTCCTCTCTGTACTCAAACTCATCATTACCCGAGATACGGCCTACAATTGTTGAGTCATCAGCAAACTTATACATTGAGTCTGATGGAAATTTGGCTACACAATCATGGGTGTACAGTGAGTACAGCAGGGGGCTGAGTACACAGCCTTGTGGGGCACCAGTGCTCAGAGTGATTGTAGAGGAGAGCTTGTCCCCTATACATACTTCGATAATAAATTTACTTTGAGCTTTGAATTTCTCCAGCACTTTCTATGTGTTTTTCCATCACTGTGCAATCTTCTGTATTACTGATAAACCGCTTCATTCTTTCAATATTACCTCCTTCTTTAATCTACAAGCTTTTATAACTCACGCTTGGTATCTGCTAAGCTCTACTTGTCAACGTAGCTTGATTTTATTAACTTTCTTCAGTTGCACATTGGAAGATGGGACTCACCTGGATGTTTCAACTCAGTACTCCATCTGGTGGAAAGCTGTGTATACCACAGAGGTACATATTATAGTGGGTTCTGCTTTCATTAAACCTACTCCTCTCAGCTCAAATGATCCTGTATTTCCACCCCTAAATGCATTTCTTAATGAACAATTTACGTTGTTTAACTTAATAACTGACTGACGGATTAAAAACAGAAGTTCCTTTCTGATACTTTGCTCAAAGATCTGCTGGCAACAGGTGGATGGACAAAAGAGGCCATGAATTTATAATTGTCACATTCACCTTAATTGAAGAGCCAAGTCCCAGAAAGTTATTGCAACTGTCAGCACTGGGGTATGAAGAAAATAATGGAGAAGTAATTGTCAAATGTACAAACCTAGTGATAAAGCACTAAATGTTGCTCATATTAGATGAAAAGACCGATAACTATCTGTAACCTAACAACGGGTCCAAATCCAAATGCTTTTCTTTTCCACCTAAGAAAAGTTTTGGTTTTAGGTTTAGAACATTATCACTTTAATACTTTGTTTCCCTACTTCAGCCAGCAGGCCGCATTGTGACTGTGGACATCCCATGTTAGTGGTAAGATACAGTATGTATATTTAAAAAATAATATTTGAAATCTTGAATTATATATGTTCTATCATTTGAAAGCAGTGCTGACTATTTGATTCTCCTTCAAAATTCTGAAAGGCATGAATTGTCATAGAAACAAAGTGCACAACATGTATAGCAACTTTTGCACTTTCTGAATAAAATATTTATAGCCCATCAGAAGATATTCATTAAAAATCCCATCCCTCCCCCGCAGCTCCAGGCATAGACGGACCTGCTGATCATTAAGGAGACGTCCTCTCTCCCTAACCACCCTTTTACTCATAATAAAGGTACCGAACTTCTTGTTACTTTCCTTAACTCTTCTTGGCAGATCCATCTCTTTGACCTCCTGAATTCCCTTTTAAAAGTATTTTTAATCTTCTTATAGTCACCAAAGTATTCAAATCAAATTCAATTATCATTCAAAGCGTACATAGATACAGTTGAATGAGACAGTGTTCTTCTGGGGCCAAAGTGCAAAACATTCAAAATAGCGAGTAAACATTCAAAAATAGCAAGTAACATAACTCAAAATAGTGAGAAAATATTCATTCAAAAAACAGTTCTATATTTAGTCCAAGACCCTGAACGACAATGCCCGGCAATCAATGGTACAGTCTCCCGGCAGTGTACAGATGCACACAATCCAGCCTGTTATTCCACCTCTCGAACACGGGAGGGCAGCACTGATGGGAGATAACACGTAAACACTTCTACATTTACTCCACATTTCCACGTTTATGAGGTCACTCTTCAGTGACCTCATAAACTGAATGTATGCTTTTTCTTTTTCTTATCAGCCAAACCCCCTAAGTTTGCTAGGTTTACTTTCCTTCCCAACAGGAACATGCTGCTCCTGGACTCGTGATTTTCTTTTGTGTGCCATACTCTGCCAGAGCCTCGGCGACCACTTTTTCAAGTGGTTGTCTTGGAGGAAAGATTCTGTGAGTGGTCCCCCACGTCCTTCTCACAGCGCAGTTATTTTTTTACGAGGCTGAGTTGCGAGCTCGACACTCAACCAGGCAGGGATGGAAAGCGTGCCCGGGAGTGGCCCAACTGGATTTGAACTCGGGAACCTTTGCTCCGAAGTCCGGCGCTGTTGTCACTGCGCCACCAGCCCACAACTGCTATTCCTTCCTTTCACTTCAAATGATGTCATACAAATAGTGGTAGAAAAAAAAGGGTGTTATGGCAGAGTAAATAAAGACAAATTGTTTCCAATGACTAGAGAATCAATCGCTCAACAACATCATCAGCTGCCGTGCCCAGTTTAAGCTTTGACTGCCATGGCCCACACACTCCTGTTTCGGGTCAAGTGAATCAATTCATTGGTATTCATTTCCAGTTCTCTGGCTGCTGTCTCCAACTGTTGAATATAGCGCATTTAATTGCGTAATGGTGCCAATGCTCTGCAATAGTTCAACTAAACTAAAACTATTTTATTGATGAGTTTCATTTGTACTCAGTGTCTGAAACTTCCTGCTTAAATTTCCAACAATAATCAGCTAGCATTGATGGATTCCTGTTGCCTTGATACCGTTTTTCCATGTCCGCAATGTCCTGGTGAAACCTTCCATCATGCTCATCACTGACAGCGCCAGGAAAGATATCTAAATGGGAATGCAGAAAATTAATCTTTAATAACATGTTGCAGTTCATGGTTTTGTATACTTGAAGCATGCTGTCAACATGCTGCATGTAATTTGATGCTCTGTAGTTGCCAAGAAAATTTCCAATAACATCCTCGAATGCCTTCCATGTAATTTTCTCTGGTCCCACTGGAAGTTCTTTGAATTGCCTGTCATTAATAACCTGTTTGACTTCTGGATCCTTAATCTTGGCATCAGTTATTCTGACTTGAAATATGAATTGAAGTAACAAATATAGACAATTTTAAAAAATGGTAACTTTCATAGTGATTTTCATGATCAGCAGCCTAAAATCCATAAGATACACTCAAAAGTATCCAGGAAGCAAAATCTTTGTTGTCCAGTGTTGTTGTTACTATTATTATTATTATTATTTTTAAATTCTTTTTTGTATTTGTTGTCTTTTGCACATTGACTGTTTGTCTGCCCTGTTGTGTGAGGTCTTTCATTGATTCTGCTATGGTTCTTGGGTTTACTGAGTATGCCTGTGTAGCCCCCCTGGCCAACCTCAGGGTCGCTCGGCTTGCTGTCATGTAGGGAAACAGCCCTCGGCCCCACCAAACTGGGTAATAAGTTTGTGTGGATGCTGTGTGATGTACCCCACCTTGCCCAAATAACAGACAATACACCAGATACGATTAAATGACAGTTTATAGATATTACTGGAACTATATAATTAATAGAGAATAAAATATAACAGGAAAATAAAAGGCGCCACACTTATCAAAGTTCAATCTCTTCGTGCACAAACAGTTGGAGCTCAGGACCCTTCTTCTTTACCCTGCGACCCCTCGGATCACCTCGACTAGCCGCCTGGGACCAACAACGGTGGTTGACCAGACGTTCCACACGAGACCGTCTCTGTCTCCTCTCCTTGCCGAACGCCTGCTCGGGGTCCGACCCCGTTAGCGGACTCACAGCACCTGGTCCATCCTCTGTCTCTCTCTCTCCCGCCTTCTGCCCCAAAACCCCGCACATACAACATCTTCAGACACACCAAAAGCATAACAATTATCGCAATTTGTTCATTCGTCCTCTTATCAATAGATAATCCAAAACAGACCGCTAGCGGGAGGACTTTCTCAGCAGTTAACATAACAAAGAAGCCCTTTCAATTATAACATAACAAAGAAGCCATTTTAATTAGACTACGCAGTTGCATAAAAAAAAGAAACCCCTTACACTTCCAAGAAAATGAATCTCCAGGTTGTTTATGGTGACATATGTGAACTTCGATAATAAATTTACTTGGAACTTTGAATTTGACCATCTCTGTCACGTTCAGTCCTTCAACATCTCCTCAAAAACCATTTGTATTATAAATTAGCAAAGTACCAGTTTCACAGCCCAGTTATTTTCTTCCTGGGTTAAGTTCTTTCACCCTAAGGCATGACTAAGGCAAGAGAAAGTGCTCACTTTTGTTGACCGCACGCCCTCAAACAGCTACAGCACTTCTTGAGCTTCTCCAACTTTTCCCGCAGTCTCATCAGGAACTACAGCCCAATCGCCACTCTTCTCACCTCCCTCACAAAATCACCTACAGTTCCTCATGGATAACCTGGTCTGGCTGCTGTGGAGCACACTTTCGAGGAGCTGAAGAGTTCCTGTTCTCTGCCATCTGAACCCCTCTTGACCTTTTGCAGTAGAGGTGGATATATCTGATGTGTGAACCAGGGCTATCTTCTCCCAGCGAGGACCAGTCAGGAAGACACACCTTACGTCCTTCATCTTACGCAAGTTCAACTCTACACAGCGCTGATATGCAGTAGGAGATAGGTAGCTACTCACCATTAAATGGGCCTTGGAAGAATTTCTGCGATTGGAAGCAGCAAGCGCTACCTGATCTGGACAGACCACCAGAACCCCATATCCGCTCAGCAGACCCACCAATACGACTCACGTCAGGCTCACTGGGCTCTCTTCTTTGAGAATCTCAGCTTCACCTTCTCCTGCAGCCTCGGTTCCAACAACACTAGGGCAGGTGCCCCGTCACGACAGTTCAACCCAGCTGAAACTAGAGCAACAATCAGCCTGTCACTCCATCCTCCCAGATCCTCGCAGTGATCGTCTGGGGCCTTGGGAACCAGATCCATCAGGTCCTACAGCACGAACCTGTTCTGGCTGACACACCTGACAACTGTGCGTACGTGCTGGCGGCCATGCACTCGGAGGCATCCCATTGGGCTCTGTCCCCACCCTTCTCTGGCCATCCAAGTGCCACACGATCCATGGACTTTCTGCGATGCTAGTTCTGGTGGCCCCCACATTATCACAGCTGTATGTCAATATGCCGAGTCTAGTTCCTCCATCTAGCGGCACCCTGGGCTCCTGCAGCCTCTGACCTCCTCACCCATGGTCCCACTCTGGCATGTATTTCATCACAGGTTTGCCACCTTCCGGTGGGAACACGGTGATTATGACAGTGGTGGACCGGTTCTCCAAGGCGGCCCACTTCATTGCCCCCCACCCCCCTACCCCCCAAATTTCGGTCCACCACTGAAGTGGCAGACCTGGTTCCCCACCGTGTAGTTCACGTCCAGGACATTGTGTCAGACCAAGGTTTGCAATTCGTCTCCTGCTTCTGGCAAGCCTTCTGTTTCCTCCACTGCACCTCAGTGAGCTTATCCTCTAGCATCATCTGCAGACCAATGGTCAGTCTGAAGGAGGTGATCAACAAGCGGATATGTTTCACCACCTCTGACTCTTCCATATGGAAGGAATGTTTGCTTTGGGCCGAATTGTCCCACAATCTACACCCCTCCACTGCCACAGGTATGTCCCCTTTAAAATTACCTATCACATCAACACAGTTACTTACCATCTCCATCTGTCACTGTCCCTCAGGATCACACCTGCCTTCCACCTCTCTTCCCTCAAGCCCATTGCCCAGGGGCCACTCAACACATCTGAGCCTGCATCTCCGCAACCAAAGATGATGAAAGGTGGTCCAGTGTATACGTTTCACCATTTGATGAATGGATTCATGTCGTCGTGGATGGGATGTGCAGTACCTGGCTAACTGGGAAGGAGAGGCCATGGGTGCCCTCCAGTTTCATCTTGGATCCATCACTCATTGAGCAGTTCCACCGAGCCCATCCTGATCATCCTGGTGTTGGCCAAAGGTCCTGACAGCCTTGCACAGGCAGGCTCCTACCAGACTCCCACAGCTAACAGGAGTCACCTGCCACTCACGTTCAACTCATCACCTGCAGCCTATTCAAACCCGACTGTCATCCACAGTCCTTGTTCTCTCTTCGAACCATCTGGCCTCAACCAGTTGCTCCTAGTTTTCACTCACATTGCCTAAAGTTTACTTTGTAACCTGTTGTGTTTACTTTCAGTTTCCTCTTGTTTCTGGTCCCTCATGGCTTGTTATTTCGTGGTCTGTTATTAAGGTTATCATTCACTGCAGAATCATCTCTACTGCTCTGCTTTTGGGCCAATCCTCCTCTACATTTCCTGACACAAGAAAGGCATGCCAGCATCTTTACATTTTTAGAAGGGTAAAGAAATTCAGAATGTCACAAAACACTGTAACAAACCTCTGCAGATATACTGTTGAATGTACCCTGACTAGTTTCTTCAAGGCCTGGTATGGGAATTTGAATGTGCAAGAATGTAAGAAGCTGCAAAGAGTAGTCACCTCAACCCAATACATCATGATCACATCCCTCCCCATAACCAAAAAGAAGTGATACCTCAAGGAGGCAACATCTGTCATCAAAGATACCCACCATCTGGGCTATGCCATTTCTTGCGGCTAACATTGGTCAGAAGGTACAAAAGCCTGAAGTCCCACATCACCAGGTACAAGAACAGTTGCTTCCCTTCACCCATTTGGCTCTTAAACCAACCTGCACAGACTTAAATGACTACCTCAGTACAGACACACTATTTCCACTCTGATCATCTAACATAGACTTTTTTTGTTCAGATCGTGTTCTTCCTTGTAAGTATCGTGTATAATTTATGCTTTTTTTCTTGTGAATACAGCTATCCTGATGCTCTATGACAGTAATGCTGCTGCAAGTAAAATTTTCACTGCAGCTGTGCATGCACGTTCTGTGCTTGTGTACATGACAATAAACTCAACTTTGACTTCTGAGTCGGAAATAATATAAAGAGGTAGTTATCCATTAGACGATCAAAGCTTGATTGCGCTGTGTGAAATGATGATGGATGAGGATTAAAATATAGTCAATAAAATGAAATTTTGAAGCGAGTACTTTGTAGTCCATAATTGCAAATATATTGGAAGGAATCTGAATGGAAAATTAAGTAGATTAACGCTTTAAAAAGTTGAAACACTCTTGACAGGTCTAATAGAATGCATTCTGTGCTGGAATATTTGATGATTCATTGATTTTAGGATCTGTCAATTGTTAGTATGTTTGACAGCATGAGTTTAACTACATTTTATAATGTATAATTTATTATTCTTAAGAGAGTATCTTGTGCAAGACGTGACTGTAAGCTATTAGGCGTTTGGCAAAAAAGGAAGTGAATAATACTGTTTTGAGGATTACCTTCAAATTAAGTTAGAGAATAAAGCATTTGGAAAGTATCTGTCATTTTTGATGCTCATAAAACCATGACAGTTTAATTAATCCTTGATCTTAAAAGGAAATACTTCTATTTTTAGGAAGGCAAATTGTATGTTAGTTCTAAGAAATGGAACATGGTACCTTGCCCATATTTCAATTGTTTGAAAACTGTCATCCAATAACTTCTGTCAATAAATAAAATTAAGGTTTCTATTGATACAAATTTATTCAAAAGTAGTTTTTTATAATTCATACTCACAACACGCTGGAGGAGCTCAGCAGGTCGGGCAGCATCCGTGTAAACGATCAGTCGACGTTTTGGGCCGGAACCCTTCGTCAGGACGAAGCATCCCAGCTATATTTGACCCCAGCGTCTGCAGAGTATTTTGTACTTTGTGTTTATATAAGTTATGACCCCGCCCCCAGTGCAAGACTAGAATAAATACCTGGTGAAGCAACAAAAGGAGGGCAGTTTGTTCAGACATTCTTTTTTTTAATCATATTTCTAGGCTGTTAAATCTGCCATGACCCTGGACAAAGAACTGCACTTTCTTTGTTGTTTAAATGCATTTTCAAGATGCCTTTTGAGGCTCAATAAAAACTTGAAAGCTTACTAACAAGTTAATTTTATACCCTTCAATAAAACATGAAATAATAGACTCCATATTATTAAATATTACTTACAAAGCCAAAGCCTCTCAAGGGCTAAAACCTCTTCTATATTTTTGGTAATTATTACATTTTAATTGTTGTTGTGTGTATGAAGTCACCGGAGAAAAGTACTGGTAGTTATGAAGCCTCTTCTTTATTTAATAAAACAAGTTACAACAGGCATCATATGAAGATGCTTTTGCTGAAAAGCTCTGCCTGTACCCAGCTCTACGAATATTTTATGTGCTAAAGATCAAAGAAAATTCAGGACAATTCAAACAAATCCATAGTTACAATCTCCCCACCATCACACCCAAAACTTGTAAATCACTGTCGTATCCATGCAATAGAATGTTAATTGATGCATGCATATGCAGACAATTAGCTAAGTGCCTGCTCCCTAGTCTGCCAGTTCTGTAAATCTATTATTCAGAGCTGCATTAAAGTTAAATCCACAATCCATATTCAGATGTGAAGAATGGTGGCCGATGTTCTCTGCTAAATATGCAAACCCCAAAAATCGCTCTAACATTAATCATTTTCTTCTATTCCTTTTTTCCAGTTAAATATCTTGCATTAGGGTTATAAGTATTCTTAATGTTATTTTTATTCTCTGCTGTGCATTCAATATAAGATGTATTTCCAAATATGAACTCACTAGCTAAAAGTTTTAAGGTGATGTCACATATGCAGTGTCATTACATAAGATACCCAAATATGACACTGTGTCTGCCATCTTTCTTTATAGCAAAGGTTATCTTTCTTCACCCACAAAGGTTACTTTCACAATTATTTGTTTTCACTGATCTTTCTATGTATTTATTTGATGCATTCCCTTTGGCATATTATATTTTAGAGATATAGGTGGAATTCAAATATTTAGCACTTTTCACCAAAACTACATACAAAATCAAATTTAATGGAGCATAACTTTCTACTGGCTGGAATTAGTTCTTCATAAGGGGGCTTGGAAGTGCTTTATAAGTTGAGGTAAACCCAATCACATAGTTTTTACAATGGAATGCTTTGAATCATTGGCTGCCCTATGAGCTTCTAGGCTTAAATAACGTGATGGATATTCATTCCTTGGTTGTTTGCTAATCTTGGCTTTGTAAACACAACGTCTGCCACTTGTAAGATCAAAAACATACGTAAGTAAACTTCCAACCAACAGTTTGTTTAGTTTCTAGTTGTAAATGGAAGTCAGGCTTCTGTCCTTAAAATGTAATTGGAAAGCTGTAATCGTTTTGAAGTTAAAACAAAATATTGTCTATAAAGCAGCTTTGCAAACAAGCTCTGGTCATAGCACAAATGCTCTGTCCATGAGAAGTAAGATGCTACTCACTGCACCTGCTTCATTACTACTTAAGGTGTAATATAAGGCAATGGTCTGCTTAATTTGGGTTTCAAACAGACAAGCTGACTCTTAAGTTACTTATTTCAAAGAAGCTTGCAGAACAGATGGATGATATCATTTAGCATATAAAATAACATGTGTTTATACTTGGAAGGTTTTATGTAATCAAGGAAGTTAGTTTCAGAGCAGTAATCCTCCCGGGAGGGGGGAGAAGATGGCAGTGTGACGGCAGCGCACGCGGCCACTTTGGTGATGATATCTGTATTCTGTCAAGTAGGGGACCATGCACAATTCTGATTTGATGGAAACAGACGTGAGAGCACAGTGGAACATCTGGAAAACTTCTGAAATGGCCGCTTCGCTGGTAACCAGAATCTCCAGAGCTGAAGGCCCCGAAATCCTCGGCTTTGCATGTTTCAGCGGCTGGGGAGAGGTTCAAGGCACTCAGCAGAGCATGGCGCTCGGGAGGCTGTATCGGAGAGGCTGGTCGGAAGCTCTAAGTTTTCGGACGGATGGACTCAGTGTCAACGGTGGTCGGCTGCTTCCAAGGTATCGGCAAGTTGACAGTGCCTGGAGGTTTATGGCAGGGAGTTTCTCCCTTTTGCCGCCTGCTATCGGGGACTCGGGAGTCGATCGACTCGGGACCTTGAGACTTTTTTTTACTGTGCCCATGGTTTGTTCTTCATCAAATTATGATATTGCTTTGCACTGCTGTAACTGTATGTTATAATTATGTGGTTCTGTCAGTGTTAGTCTTTGGTCTGTCCTGTTTTCTGTGATATCACTCCGGAGAAACATTGTATCATTTCTTAATGCATGTATTTCTAAATGACAATAAAAGAGGACTGAGTGTTCTCATAATCTAATTGTGGAACTATATATCCAAAAGATGTTTTTAGACCGTTTGTGTTAAGAGAATAACAGGAAATATCATATGCATCTGAGGTCACCCAAGTGGAGAAAAGGGTATAAATGTAGAGAGCAGTTCAGGCTTATTAGGAATGGGGTAAGGAAAATCAAGAAGAAACATGGAAGAAACACTGGATGCATAATGGTCCAGTCCGTGAAGTCTGCATTCCGGTTCACGGTCCGGTCAAATGTTCCTTATTCCAGGTTTTCTGGTTTTCCCTTTTTCTGTTGGGTGCTCTAATTGAGGCACCTGATTCACATTTTGGGCTGGCCACATAAATAGCTCCTTGGTGCAGCTTTATTTGCTTAGGAAAACATTCTACTGGATTATGTGATTGAGGTAGTCCAGAAACAGGCTACCATGTTTTGCTGAGCTGTAATCAATACATAATTGAAAGAAGCATGTTGTTCAAGAAGCTATCTGGCTTAAATTTATTTTGGTTTTCTGTTAAACCGTTGTTTGGCCATCAAGAGAATCAACATCTGATTGAAGAATCTATCATTCAGTTTATACATGAGACTAGGTTGTATTTGAGAATTTGAGTTCCTTGAAGTTCTGTAATTAATTATACATCCTGTGGAGGGCTGTAATGTGCCTAGCTGTGTCTAAACAGCTGGAAATAGAAGAAGAAGAAGAAGCTTCATTTGCGGAATTGTTTCCTTCCCTTCACCTTCCTCCTGAAGCCTTGCCTGCAACCTCTGCCTGAAGACTTGCCTGCGTCCTTGCCTGTATCGCTGTCAAGTTCTACTGCTGGAGCAAGACCGGAGCCTTTGCTGTGTCTAGATAAGGAACTGTCTATTGTTGTTTGGAACTGTCTCTGTGTCCATGCCTTCGCTAGGTAGGCCTGGCTGTTAGCTGCTATCTTGTGTTGGGAACTGTCTCTGTGTCCGTGCCTTTGCTAGGTAGGTCCAGCTGTTTGCTGCTACCTTGTGTTGGGAACTGTCTCTGTGTTTTGTGTATGAATCCTGGCCCTATGTCCTGCTCCCTAGGAGGGGTCCTGACTCTGTGTAGAGCCCTTGCCCCAAGTCCTGTTCCCAAGGAGGGGTCCTGACTCTGTGTTCCATGTTCCTGTCTCCCTAGGCCAAGGCTCTGCATTCCTGTCTCCCTCGACCAAGTCAAGGCTTTGGGGTCTCGTCCTGTCCTTGTGCCTCGCCCAGCCCAGGAGTACCTCGTCCTGCCCAGGAAAGCCTCGAAGAATCCAAGCCTCGTCCAGTCCAGTAACCATGTCATGTCTTCGCGAGTTCTAGAGTCCGAGCCCAAGTCAAGACCCAGGTTTTGGGTCCTTGTCCAGTCTCTGGCTCGAAGTCCTAGTCCCGGCTCCTAGTTCCTAGTTCCTTGTCCTGGTTCCGCTTTCCTAGCCAAAGTCCTAGCCCAAGTCTGTGTTCTTGTCCCAGCTCCTAGACTGCATCCAGTCACATCCCTAACTCTAGTCCTAGTCCTGTTTCTAGTACTTCAGTGTCTGTGCCTTGCATTTGGGTCCGCTCCCAGTGTCCCTTTATAACAGGGTGAACTGGAATCCATTCCTCCAGCTTCAGTTTCTGTGATGGCCAATTTATTTGTCTGCAGTGTGGTATGTCTTTTTAGCTTATAGGAATTATACCTGTGTTTCAGAAATCCTTTGTGTTGATATTCTTTGTGTTTTGTGCTTTAGAAATGTTTTGTGTTTTGGATATGGTTTGTAATTTGGAAATGTTTAAGACAGAAATCCTCTGAGTGTTCAATGTGTTTTGACAGTGTTGTTTGGATTTAAATGTGTATCACTGAGAATAAATAAATTTTCAACTAACTCGTAGCAGGATATATCTTCTCCTTGTTAAGGAGAGAGGACCCTCAGCCAAGGCGTGACGTAGCGCGCCAAGGTTTAAAAAGAGAAATTTTCAACGGTTCTTGTTTCAGTTGAAGCAAGCAGCTGAGAAGGAGTGAAGAAATCAGGTAGAAAAAGTCGGTTTTTTTTTAAACACTGCTCGGGGAGAAGGGCCTGCACTGCGCAGGCACGTGACGTAGCGCGCCAAGGTGTTAAAAGCAGACCACCATATACAGCGGCCATCATTGTAGCAGCCATCATTGGAGTGGACTGAGTCAGAGAGGGACGGCTTTGGCTCAACAGGCTTCGGCAAGAACAGGCAGAGGCCAGGGTAGGTTCCGGTAAGTTTTTTTTGTTCAGATTGTTTAGAATAGAGAGAATGCCAGGCAGGATGTTGGAATGCTCCTCTTGCAGGATATGGAAAGTCAGGGAGCCCTCCGGTGTCCCTGACAACGACACCTGCAAGAAGTGCATCCAGCTGCAGCTCCTAACAAACCACGTTAGGGAACTGGAGCAGGAGCTGGATGACCTGCGGATCATTCGGGAGAATGAGGAGATTATAGATAGTAGCTACAGGGAGGTAGTTACGCCAAAGGAGCAGAGAACAGGAAATTGGGTCACTGTCAGGCGAGGGAAGAGGAACGGGCAGGCAGAGCAGGGTTCCCCTGTGGCCATTCCCCTCAACAAGTATACCGCATTGGATACTGTTGGGAGGGATGACTTACCTGGGACAAGCTGCAGTAGCCGGATCTCTGGCACTGAGTCTGGCTCTGCAGTGCAGAAGGGAGGGTGGAAAAAGAGGAGAGCGGTAGTGATAGGGAACCCGATAGTTAGAGGTACAGATAGGAGGATCTGTGGTCGTGACAGAGAATCCAGGATGGTTTGTTGCCTCCCGGGTGCCAGGGTCAAGGATGTCTCTGATCAATTGCATGACATTCTGAAGTGGGAGGGTGATCAGTCAGATGTCGTGGTGCACATTGGTACCAATGACATAGCAAGGAAGAGTGAGGAGGTCCTGGAGAGTGAGTATAGAGAGCTTGGTAGGAAGTTGAAAAGCAGGACCTCAAGGGTGGTAATCTCAGGATTGCTACCTGTGCTAGGTGCCGGTGAGGGTAGGAATAGGATGCTCTGGAGGATGAACAAATGGCTGAGGAGCTGGTGTAGGGGGCAGGGTTTCAGATTTCAGGATCATTGGGACCTCTTCTGGGGCAGATGGGACCTGTACAAGAGAGACGGGTTACACTTGAACTACAGGGGGACCAATATCCTTTCAGGGAGGTTTGTTAATGCTATTGGAGAGGCTTTAAACTAGATTTGCAGGGGGATGGGAACCAGAGTGCCAGAGCTGACAGTGTGGCTGGGGTGAAAATAAATTATGTTAAAAGTTCAAGCAAATCCGCTAATAGAAAGGTTGTGAGTGGTGGTAAAAATCTTCTGAGGTGTATATATTTCAATGCTAGGAGTATTGCGGGGAAGGCGGATGAGTTGAGGGCGTGGATTGACACGTGGAATTATGACGTTATAGCAATTAGTGAAACCTGGCTACAGGAGGGGCAGGACTGGCAGCTTAATATTCCAGGGTTCTGATGTTTCAGATGTGGTCGAGGCAGAGGAATGAAAGGTGGGGGAGTAGCATTGCTTGTTAGGGAAAATATTATAGCAGTGCTCAGGCAGGACAGATTAGAGGACTTGTCTACTGAGTCCTTATGGGTGGAGCTGAGAAACAAGAAAGGTATGGCCACGTTAGTGGGATTGTATTCCAGACCACCCAATAGTCAATGAGAATTGGAAGAGCAAATCTGCAGAGAGATAGCAGGCAACAGCAGGAAACATAAAGTTCTGGTGGTAGGGGATTTTAATTTTCCATATATTGATTGGGACTCCCATACTGTTAGGGGTCTAGATGGTTTAGAGTTTGTAAAATGTGTTCAGGAAAGTTTTCTAAATCAATATATAGAGGTACCAACTAGAGGGGATGCAATATTGGATCTCCTGTTAGGAAACGAGTTAGGACAAGTGACAGAAGTCTGTGTAGGGGAGCACTTTGGTTCCAGTGATCAAAACACCATTAGTTTCAACTTGATCATGGACAAGGATAGATCTGGTCCTAGGGTTAAGGTTCTGAACTGGAAGAAGGCCAAATTTGAAGAAATGAGAAAGGATCTAAAAAGGGTGGATTGGGGACAGGTTGTTCTCTGGCAAAGATGTGATCGGTAGGTGGGAAGCCTTCAAAGGAGAAATTTTGAGAGTGCAGAATTTGTATGTTCCTGTCAGGATTAAAGGCAAAATGAATAGGAATAAGGAACCTTGGTTCTCAAGGGATATTGCAACTCTGATAAAGCAGAAGAGGGAGTTGTATGGCATGTATAGGAAGCAGGGAGTAAATAAGGTGCTTGAGGAGTATAAGAAGTGCAAGGAAATGAAATCAGGAGGGCTAAAAGAAGACATGAGGTTGCCTTGGCAGTCAAAGTGAAGGATAATCCAAAGAGCTTTTACAGGTATATATTAAGAGCAAAAGGATTGTAAGGGATAAAATTGGTCCTCTTGAAGATCAGAGTGGTCGGCTATGTGCGGAACCAAAGGAAATGGGGGAGATCTTAAATAGGTTTTTTGCGTCTGTATTTACTAAGGAAACTGGCATGAAGTCTATGGAATTAAGGGAAACAAGTAGTGAGATCATGGGAACTGTACAGATCGAAAAGGAGGAGGTGCTTGCTGTCTTGAGGAAAATTAAAGTGGATAAATCCCCGGAAACTGACAGGGTGTTCCCTCAGACCTTGAAGGAGACTAATGTTGAAATTGCAGGGGCCCTGGCAGAAATATTTAAAATGTCGCTGTCTACGGGTGAGGTGCCAGGGGATTGGAGAGTGGCTCATGTTGTTCTATTGTTTAAAAAAGGATCGAAAAGTAATCCAGGAAATTATAGGCCGGTAAGTTTAATGTCAGTAGTAGGTAAATTATTGGAGGGAGTACTAAGAGACAGAATCTACAAGCATTTGGATAGACAAGGACTTATTAGGGAGAGTCAACATGGCTTTGTGCGTGGTAGGTCATGTTTGACCAATCTATTGGAGTTTTTCGAGGAGGTTACCAGGAAAGTGGATGGAGGGAAGGCAGTAGATATTGTCTACATGGACTTCAGTAAGGCCCTTGACAAGATCCCGCATGGGAGGTTAATTAGGAAAATTCAGTCACTAGGTATACGTGGAGAGGTGGTAAATTGGATTAGACATTGGTTCATTGGAAGAAACCAAAGAGTGGTAGTAGAGAATTGCTTCTCTGAGTGGAGGCCTGTGACTAGTAGTGTGCCACAAGGATCATTGCTGGGTCCATTGTTAT
Organism: Mobula birostris; assembly: GCF_030028105.1. Taxonomy (NCBI): domain Eukaryota; kingdom Metazoa; phylum Chordata; class Chondrichthyes; order Myliobatiformes; family Myliobatidae; genus Mobula; species Mobula birostris. The sequence continues at coordinate 118,377,738 of NC_092379.1, forward strand.
TTGTCATCTATATTAATGATCTGGATGATAATGTGGTAAATTGGATCAGCAAATTTGCTGATGATACAAAGATTGGGGCTGTAGTAGACAGTGAGGAAGGTTTTCAGAGCCTGCAGAGGGACTTGGACAAGCTGGAAAAATGGGCTGAAAAATGGCAGATGCAGACAAGTGTGAGGTATTGCACGTTGGAAGGACAAACTAAGGTAGAATATACAGGGTTAATGGTAAGGCACTGAGGAGTGCAGTAGAACAGAGGGATCTGGGAATACAGATACAAAATTCCCTAAAAGTGGCATCGCAGGTAGATAGGGTCGTAAAGAGAGCTTTTGGTACATTGGCCTTTATTAATCAAAGTATTGAGTATAAGAGCTGGAATGTTATGATGAGGTTGTATAAGGCATTAGTGAGGCTGAATCTGGAGTATTGTGTTCAGTTTTGGTCACCAAATTACAGGAAGGATATGAGTAAGGTTGAAAGAGCGCAGAGAAGGTTTACAAGGATGTTGCCAGGACTTGAGAAACTCAGTTACAGAGAAAGGTTGAATAGGTTAGGACTTTATTCCCTGGATAGAAGAATGAGGGGAGATTTGATAGAGGTATATAAAATTATGATGGGTATAGATAGAGTGAATGCAAGCAGGCTTTTTCCACTGAGGCAAGGGGAGAAAAAAAACAGAGGACATGGGTTAAGGGTGAGGGGGGAAAAGTTTAAAGGGAACATTAGGGGGGGCTTCTTCACACAGAGAGTGGTGGGAGTATGGAATGAGCTGCCAGACGAGATGGTAAATGCGGGTTCTTTTTTAACATTTAAGAATAAATTGGACAGATACATGGATGGGAGGTGTATGGAGGGATATGGTCCGTGTGCAGGTCAGTGGGACTAGGCAGAAAATGGTTTGGCACAGCCAAGAAGGGCCAAAAGGCCTGCTTCTGTGCTGTAGTTTCTATGGTTTCTATAGTTTCTATGGTTTCTATGGCTTCTATGGACCCAGCACTTGAATAGTGGGTATTGGCAGCTAAATTTGACATGATGAATAAACAGACAAGTAAACTAGTCTTTGACAATTGGGTAGTTACATTATCACCTTTCTCTCATGAGAGTACTCATGGCTAATTTTATCTGATAGAGCTTGAAGTCTTCACTTGAGTTGAGAGCTTCACATTCAGCAAACCCAATATTATCACAATACTCAGAGGTGCAAGGAGATGGATTGGTCTATGAATTTAAATCTTCATGAAAGGGTGAAGAAATAGCAAGCTGGCATTGACCATGTCTCAAAAATATGAAATAGATCATCTAAAGGATTAGGGGAGAAATAATGCATTTTCTGTAGAATGGTTATCAAATAAACCCTTAGACATCTAATTTATTCAGGAGAAGAGATACACACTAGCATTGGAACGTTCCCCAGTCTCAACAAACCTTGGATTGCCCAAGAACTTCCCACCATACTTTCACATAAACTACCAGCAGGTAAGGTCTTTCATCGCCAATATATTCTTACCAATCTTCAATTGTCCATCACATTTTCAACGTACAATCCAGAGATAATTTTTCTTTAAGTTGACAATATGGTCTTTATTCTTGAAGGAAATGAAGAACGTCAAACTCCAAAAGTCTTCACATTTCCAAAGTGATATTAATGAGTTAATTGCATTTATCTGTTGTCTTAATCTTAGTGCAGTGTTTGAAGCTTGTAATGTATGTTTTATCATATATATAGTTTTGACAAATGTATATAATATTATATTCCAGTATATTATTTCTGTGGGATGTAGTGTGGCGCTGCAGACCACGTCCATAAGCGTATGTGGGGTGGGGAAGGGAAGAGGCAGCAGGGACATGGTCCCCACCACCATCACCCTGACAATGTAACCATATTAAGGGCCCACATATATTCAAATACATGCCTGGTATGTGCCTGGTTAAATTGTCCCTCATGAAGCAGTCAATGTTAGGTTTCTTCTAATGAGCAAATTATGGTCAATACTAGAATATTTTCCTCTGTAAACTGTCCTTTCAAAGGCCATATTGATCTATACTGTTGGACAAATGTGTCTCCAGCAGAATCAGAATCAAAATTAGATTACTTATCACGAACATATTTCGCAAAATTTGTTCTCTTGTGGCCGCAATACAGTGCAATACATAAAATATACTATAATAATAAGAAATATATTTTAAAAAGATAAATAAGTCATGCAAAAAGAGAGCAAAAAAAACCAAAACAATGTTCATAGGATAATTGTCATCATTGTCCATTCAGAACTCTGATGATGGTGGAAGGGAAGAAGCTGTTCCTAAAATGTTGAGTGCGTGTCCTCAGTTCCTGTACCACCTCTTGGATGGTAGAAACGTGCAGAGGGCATGCCCTGGATGGTGGGGGTCCTTAATGATGGATGCCACTTTCTTGAGGTATCACCTTTTGAAGATGTCCTTGATGCTGGGGAAGCTAGTGCCCATGATGGAGCTGGCTGAGTTTACAACTTTCTGCAGCTTTTTCCAGTCCTTTTCGGTGGTCCCACACCACCAGGTAGTGGTGCAAGCAGTTAGAAACGCTCTCTGTGGAACATCTGTAGAAATTTGCTGGAGTCTTTGGTGACATACCAAGTCTCCTCAAACTATATAGCTCTGATATTGGGACAAAGCCTGCCTACATGGGTAATGGTAAAATTGGTACAAAGGTAAATTGGTTTATTACTGTCACATGTACAGTACAGTGAAAAACTCTTGCATACCATTCATACATATTAATTTGTTACAACACTACATTGAGGTAGTACAAGGGGAAAGCAATGAATGCAAAGTAAAGAGGAACATTTGCAGAGGAAGTGCACTGTGGTTAGACAGTGAGATGCAATATCAGAGCAGGGTAGAGTCACAGTTCAATAGTCTTATGAGAGCGGGAAAGGAGCTGTCCTTGAGTTTGCTGGTATGTTTTCAGGCTTTTACGTCTTCTGCTTGATGGAAGGGGGCTGGGGAATTGAAAATTAATAGGATGGGTGAGGTCTTTCATTATGCTGGCCGCTTTAAGAAAGCAGTGAGAAGTGTAATATCCCAATTCATACAACATTTAGGAATATGCCAATCAAATTTACCTATTGGGCTTGCCTTGGTTAAGTTTAAAAGATGCATCTCTGCATTGCTGTATGAATACCAGGGACAGAATGGGCAAACTAAGAACCTGAACTACAAACACCTGCTTTAGTAACACCAGACTTTTGAATTCTTGGGCTCTGCCTTGAATGGATTCACGTTATTTGCTTTGGATCAAAGTTTATATTTCTTGCTGTCTCAGTAAAGCAGCTAGTATAATCAAAGATCCCACCCACCCCAGACATTCTCTCTTCTCTCTCCCATCAATCAGAAGGTAACAAAAGCCTGAGAGCATGTAGCACAAATTTCAAGGACAGCTTCTATCCCAGTGTTATCAGACTCTTGGATGAACAACTTGTACCCTTGGCCTCATGTTCTACCTTGTTATGATCTTGCCCTTTTTCGTTAACCTACACTGCGCATTTTCACTTGCTTTTTTGCACTTTATTCTGCATTGTTATTGTTTTACCTTATTCTAGTTCAACGCAATGTGTAATGGTTTGATCTGTATGAACAGTGTGCGAGACAAACTTTTCACTGTATCTTGGTATATGTCACAATAATAAACCAGTGTTCAATCCGCTGAGCTCAAGTGATGTGAGGTACTGTTGCAGCTCGATAAAACTACACTTGGACTATTGGACTATTGTGTTCAGTTCTGGTCACTTCATTATAAGAAAGATGAGGAAGATTTAGATAGGTTGCAGAGGAGATTTACCAGGATGCTGCCTAGATGAAAGAGTATGTCTTATAAAGCAAGGTTGAGGAAGCTAAGGTTTTTCCCTTTAGAGAGAAGGAAACTGAGCTGTGACTTGATAGAGGTATATAAGATTAGATTATGAGGACACACAGTCCTCTTTTATTGTCATTTAGTAATGCATGCATTAAGAAATGATACAATATTTCCTCTGGTGTGATATCACAAAACACAGGACAGACCAAGACTGAAAAAAACTAACAAAACCACACAATTATAACATAGTTACAACAGTGCAACAATACCATAATTTGATGAAGTCCATGAGCACAGTAAAGTTCAAAGTCTCTCAAATGTCCCACATCTCACGCAGACGGGAGGAGGAAGAAAAACTCTCCCTGCCATACCTGACCACGGTCCGACTCTGAGTCATCTGAAAACTTCGAGCTCTGATCAGCTCTCCTACACCGAGTACTGAGCGCCATCTCTATCCGAACGATTCGACCTCCATCTCGATCACCAACAGCAGGCAAAGCCGGGGATTTTGAGGCCTTCCCTCCGAAAGATTCCCGACGGCGCAGTAACGACAGCAGCGAACGAGCGTTTCAGAAATTTTTCCAGATGTTCCTCTGCGCTTTCACGTCCATCTCCATCAAATCAGAATTGTCCACGGCCCCTATTTAACGGATATAATATCATTTTTCATCAGAGGGCTGCGCACGCGCGGAGCGCTGCTTCGCTCTCCTCCCGCCTAACAGATATAAGATTATAAGAAGCATTGATAGAGTGAACAGCCAGTGCCCTTTTCAGGGCAGAAATGACTAATACAAGAGGGCAAAATTTTGAAGGTGATTGGAGGAAAGTATAAGTGGGGGATTTTGGAGGTAGGTCTTTTACAAAGAGAATGGTGGGTGCATGGAGCACGCTATCAGGGGTGGTGGTAGAGGCAGGTACATTAGGGACAGTTAAGGGACACTTAGATAAGTACATGGATGAAATGAAAGTGGAGGGCTATGTGGGAGGGAAGCATTAGAATGATCTTGGAATAGTTTAAAAGGTCGGCACAGCATCACTGGCCGAAGGGCCTGTACTGTGTTGTATTGTTCTATGTTCATTATCTACATACTGTAAGTGAATTGCAGGTGAAGAGGCAGGGCACTGTACTTGACCTCAGAAGCCCATTAAGGAAAGAAAAAATAGCATAATCCTTTCTTCTGTTTGTCACTGTGACTTCTGTTAGCATGTTGAACAAACTACATCACGTTGTCTTCTTCGATGGACCTGATTGTTGCCACCAATATCACATTTACTATTATTCCCTTTACCTCTTAGGCTGCAATATGTATATTCTTCTCCCACCAATCTAACAAGTTTACAATATATGTAACTTTCAATACTGTGAACACCACCATCAAAGAGGACACAAAGCTCCTGGAATACAATCATTTCTGAACTCTACACTAACAACGGTCACGTAGTGGTTGGCATAACACTATTACAGCACCAACAACCCAGGTTTATTTCCTGCTGCTCTGTAAGGAGTTTGTACATTCTCCCCGTGACCGCGTGAGTTTCCTCACACATTCCAAGGACATACAGTCTGGTACATTGGTCACATGGGGTAAAAATGGTTGGCGCAGGCTCGCTGGGTCAGTAGGTCGGTAGGACCTGTTACTGTGCTGTATCTCTAAATAAAACTCATGCTCTGCACCAACTTCTTTGAGAATTTCTTGCCTAATCCCAATCTAGAAGCACCTACCCCAAGAGCAACACGGCTGTCAAGGAGAATCTCCAATACCTCAGGGCAACTAGCAACGAGCAATAAATACAGCATTGCTTGCGTCATGTACAAATCCAGACAAAAAACTAAAGGATACAATTCTGTGCATTTCCACAGAGCTGCAACCAAGCATTCTTGCACAAAAAAGCATACAAATTGGTGATGATGGGCAAAATGAGACATATTATTACAGTCTATCAAGAGAAAGAACTATACTACTGTTAATAGAATGATTATTCCTTCCTTTGTATAGAATCCACAACATCAGCATGGAGTCCCACCATATCTTGTTAACCTTGAACATATTCAAAAGTTTCCTTAGGGCCCTACTGTCATCTTAGAGAACAGAGAATTTCTAACTCCTACCTGTCTGGAAACTGCGTAGGATGCCTTTAAACATACAGACGTAGATTGTAAAGGCAATGGAATGACAGGCATGAAATAATCCTGAGTTGAAAATAATGCCTGCTGTATATAGCATTTCTACAGAACAGACGTTTCTTGGCATTCCAGTGAAAGCTGCTAAAATCTGCCTGCTCTAGATGATGCTGCAAAGGAATATAACAACAAGGCAGATCTTTCCAAATCTGTACTCCCCACTCATTCAGCTGAAAATTGACAGCAAGTACTGAAATCAAAATCTACATTGTGTGGTAAACATATACTCCTCTTCCAGAAGGTAAATAGCTTTGATATTCTGGAGAACCTTGATTAAAGAGTCAAGGCCAATAGTAGAACACTCATTGAGCTTATAAAGGTAAGGGAAAGACATAAATCTAAATGTGAAATCTTTGATTACATCTGAAATGGTACTTGATTATTATGTAAGTATTCATGAGCTACTCTGTAAAGCAAATCCCAGCAGCTTTTTTATGCTTTTTTGAGAATTTAAAAGGCATCCAGTGTTGTCGCAGAGCAATGTGTGATTAAGTGCCTTGCTCAAGGACACAACAGCCCTTGGCTGGGGCTCGAACTCACGACCTTCAGGTAGCTAGTCCAATGCCTTAACCACTTGACCATGTGCCCACAATTTAAGAATTAGTATCACCAAAAAGGGCAAAATTCCTACATGATGCTGATCTCAAGCATGAGAGCAACTTACCAAAGGGAGTCCCTTGAGGAAAGGTCATTTTTAGTTAACATAAGCTTTCAGATAAAGTGCCTCTAAGCAAAGCAGATCACTGCATTTTATGACAATGGGTGCTTTTAAAATGTTTTAGTAGAAACATGAGCACTGTTTGTCTGCATATTAATGTGCTATTTAAATGCAACTTACTTTAATGTCCATCTGAGGCTTCTGTGGGTCAGAGCTGACCATAGATATTGTGTCCTAGCTGTCTAGATACGCAAGCCTGGGCAGTACTATACGGAGAGCAAGCTGTTGCCCATGTAGCGAGCTCCCACTCTCCACACACCTGATGTACACAAAGGAACGGCAAAGGCCGAAACAGTTCAGTGCCAGCAGCCTCGCAGAAGTTGCCAGTCAGCGTTGAACTCAATATAGGACTGCCTTAGGGACTCCAGCTCTGGATTTTTCCCTCGGGATTTACTCCCAAAGCCTTTTCTATGGATGGGTATAGCTGCTTGGCAGCAGAGATTTGAGATCAGAGTTTTCCAAGCCCCATCTGTCCAAAGTGACTGGTTTTACCGCACCAGCAACCCACCTTTACTTCTTCTCCTGTCAGTAAAAATGGTTCCGCCAGTCTTAGTAGCTAAGCCGCACGTGAAGGCCAGGAGCTGGACTTGGTTGTCAGAGGCTCTGTGAGGTGCATGCCATTGGGTGCATTTAATAGATGGTGGGAGCTTGTCCCCATTACCACCCGCAGCTGTAGCAACCTTAAGGAAGCCTTTTAAAGACACCAGGACTGGAATAATTAATAAACAAGCACCTGAAACAAAACCAGAACATATCAGATACTCAACAATAAAGAAGCATCAGTGGAGATAGTGGAAAAATTAGCATCCTGCAGCAGACTCTTTTAATCCTGAAATTAACTGGAATACCAATATAATGAAACAAAAGTGAGAAAAAAACATCCAATTTTGCTAATTTTTGTCCCTTACTTTGGTCAACTAACTTAGGCTATGTGAATGACCGCTCAAATCCCAAGGAGTTCAAATTACTCGCAACTTTATTTAGTCAACTTGCTGTATTAAATGCGAATATCTGGTTACTTCCCAAATTCTTTTGTTTACCCAAACTATTTTTCTCACTCACATCACCAATTAGAGATCTCCCATTGGCTAATTAATTGATCCTTCTTCTCCCTGTCCCAGGCATGGGCATCGTCTTTGCAATACTTGGTCTGCTTGGAGTTCTTGCCCACCCATCCAGGACATGTCCTCTTAACTTTACAGGTGGTTGAAGACCCACACTCGATGTTTTAAGAGCAGTTTTTTTTTCTCTCCACCATCTGATTTCAGAATGGTCCATGAATCGATAAACACTACCTCGTTATTTATCTTTTACACTAGTTTATAGTAATTTTATGTCTTGCACTGTACTGCTGTCTCAAAACAAGTATATCTCACAACACATCTCAGTCATAATAAACTTGTTTCCCCAAGACCTTCATTATAATTCTGTTCCCTTATCACTTCTGCAGTACCATACATGGATTCTGTTGGCTCTGATTCATTGGGCCATTATGTGTCCACCCCTATTGGCTCTGGCCCAAGGCTGCAGGTGGCACCACCTCACTGTACGCTTTCAATGTCATTGCTTCATTTTGCTAAATCAGCCCTTTGCACACTAATTATACCCTGTTCAAGCCAGACTCTCGGCTCAGGCCACTCCAGTTCACAGACACAGACTATAAGATGTGTTGATTCTTCTGTCTTATCAAAGAGCATCCCATAAATAACTTCCTGTTTGGAAATTATCTCTGATCATCAGATTATTGGAGAGGTTTTCATTATGTCCAATTTCAATTACTTCAATTCAGAAAACAATAATTCAGAAAGCAACAGCCTCCCCTTCTTCCACCACCTGGCAAGAACTAAGGTATTTGTTATGTACACTCATCGACCGTCCATGACTTGTTCCAGCTGGCTGCTCTGCAATTTTTAAAAATTTCTTCGGGCCAAGACAACGGCCACTGCAATGTGTGTGCCCCTGAGTGTGTGTGGAATTAGTGGAGGACTTCAGAATGATTAATTTGTTACATCTCAGAAAAGACAATGAATTTAAACAAGAAAATGATTCTGGAACAACTCCACAGAATTTCTGGAATGCATGGAAAGAAAGCAAAAGAAAAAATTATCTCCAACCTGTAAAGTAATAGATCTGCAGCTTCCAATAAAATATCTGGTGTCCATGTACCTTAAAAATAAAGGATAACCAGCATTTCACTGGTAATGTATTATCATGGAATGTTATAAAACTTTGAATCTTTGTTAGTTGAAATAGAAAATGAGGATTTGTGAGTTCATGTTGTTTGATACCGATAAAAAGAAACATTTTAAAATGACCTTCAAATCCTCAGAGAATCCTAAAGTGATCCATGAACACATTTTCCTTCTGCTTTAACAAAATAATCCTATTAAACAATATAAATATTTCCTTTTAACCTTCTCAATTCTACAGAAAACAATTTAAAGCTTTTCCAATTTTTCTTCTTAATAGAAGTCCTTCTTTGTCTTGTTGAAGGAATCAGCATTAAAGAAATATTGTGTGACACATATCTGTAAGTGGCACGGATACAGTTATATGATTTTGTTCCCATGGGTGTCAATGACTCTGGAGCTTCTCTCTGTTTCTTTTACAATGCAGATAGAATCTTTCTTCAATGCTTAAAACTGGCAGCAGCTCTAAGATGACTAAATGACTTCTGCCAACAATCCACTGTCGCTTTACTATTTTGAGATCTTTCCATACAAGGTTACAAAGGCAAAATTAATCATGAAGACATCTTAGCTAAAGATCAGCACTTAGTTCTACAATATTACAATCGCAGAGCAATCAGAAACCATAGTGATTTATAACTGAAATAATGTCCAAGATTTAGCTAATTATGAGGAAATGATCTAGATTATCACTAGAGGAACTTCTCACCATTGTGTAAAATAAGTTATGGAACAAAATGTTTTAATGTATAAGATTTATAATGTATGAAAGTTACTATTTTATAGTATTTTATAAGAGTAATTGCTTCTTTAATGACAAGTACCATGGAATAGTTAGGGATAACTGCTGGTTTAAATTATATGACTGCATACTTATCAGGTGGAAATCAGAATTTCAGTAAATCAGAAACTGTAAGGTTGGAGAAATAAGTATTGGGAACAGAAAAATTTAGAGAGAAAAGGATGGGAGGTGAAGTCTGTGTGGTTGGACTCTGAAGGGAGTGCTGACCGTGACAGTAGAGGTAACTTGTGCTGAGTATGACAGTGGTGAAGAGAATGGTCATATTGGGAGCATTATTAACTGAAAGTGAAAGCACTGAGATACCATAGCAGGCTAGCACTAAAAATGGGCAGTAACAATAGACTTCCCAGTGGACAGCTGGTAATATGGAGATGGTAACGTGGTATTATGTGTGGCTAAGCACAGCTGCAATGCTGTATTTAAATTTACCATTGACGCTACTGTTGTTGGCCAAATCAAAGGTGGTGATGAATCTGCATGCAGGAGAGAGATTGAAAATCTGGCTAAGAGGTGCCACAACAACCACCAAAGAGATGATAATCAACCACAGGAGGAAGAAGTTCAAGGTCAATGTGCCAGTCCTCATCAGAGGAATGGAGGTGGAGATGGTCAGCAACTTTAAATTCTTTGGCGTCAACATATCAGAGGATCTGTCCTGAGATCAGCACCTAAGTGTCATCACGATGAAAGCATAACAACATCTTTACTTCCTTAAAAGTTTGCGTAGATTTGGCATGTTATGATAAACTTCGATAAACTTCCATAGGTGCTCTGTGGAGGGCATCCTAACTAGTTGTAGCACAGCTGCAATGAAAACACCAATGCCCAAGAACAGAAAAGGCTACAGAAAGTGATGCCTATCACAAGCGAAGTCCTCCTCAGCGAGATGGTGCGTTGCCACAAGAAAGTAGCATTCATCATCAAGGACCCGCCCCATGCCCTCTTCTCACTACTGCCATCAGCAGGATAGGTGCAGAAGCCTTAGGAACCACACCACCAGGTTCGGGAACAACGATTACCCTTCAACTATCAATCTCTCCTGAACTGGCATGGATAGCTTCATTCAACCACAACTTCGAATGGATTCCACAATCTACAGATTCACCTTCAAGGACTTGATACAACCAATGCTCTCAGTCCCATTTTTATTTCACAAACAAGATGCAGATGCTGGAAATCCAAGCGACTCACACAAAATGCTGGAGGAATTCAGCAGGCCAGGCAGCGTCTATGGGGGGAAAGAATTTATTTGCACAGTTTGGCTTCTTTCGTACTTTGGTCTTTGTCAGTCTTTATTTGGTTATGTATAGTTTTCAGTAAAATTCTATTATATTTCTATTTTTCCTGTAAATGCCTGCAGGAAAATGAATCTCAAGGTAGTATATGCTGGAGCTGGCAGTCCCATGGGAAGATAGCTTGGAGGAGGCCTTTGAAAGGAAGCTCTCCAAGTACGCAGGACTGGTCAGCAACTGTCAGCAGGCTGGATGGAGAGTAAGGTGTCTCCCAGTGGAGGTTGGTTGTAGGGGATTCATAGCCTGTTCTTTAGTTAGAGCCTTCAGCATTTTGGGCATCGAGGGAGAGAGGAAGAGGAGAGCCATCCACAGTACCACCGATGCGGCAGAGAGGGCCTCAAGATGGCTGTGGCTCAAAAGAGGGGAGCCATGGAGTCATAAGTAGCTAGCCATCTGGACACAAGCTGGGGTCTGATCAGCCCCGGCTGGGTCACCTGGAGGAGGTTGTACGATGTTGAAAGACCCGAAACACCTGATGATTCGAGAAACATCACTGAAGATGTGTCCAGAAGCATCAATAGATGTATGTACACAGCTGGTGACATATGTTATATGTACTTTGATAATAAACTTACTTTGAATGTTGAGTGATTCCTGACCAACAGACTGCAATCAATAAGTAAGGGGAGCAATACCTCCTCCATGATTATCCTCAACACCAGTGCGCTAGGAAACTGCATTCTCAGCCCTTTTACTCCCGATATACACACCACTGTGTGGACAGATTCAGCTCTAATTCCATCTCCAAGTTCTCAGGTGAGACCACCGCAGTGAGTCAGATCTTAAACAATGATGAAACAAAGTACAGAAAGGAGATAAAGAGCCTAGTACATGATGTCAAGACAACAATGTTTGCCTCAATTTCAGCAAAACAAAATAACTCACCTTTGTCTTCAGAAAGTACTGCAGAGCACACACTCCTATATGCACTAATGGTGCTGAGAGGAAGAAAGTCGAAAGATTCAAGTTTGAAGGAAGTTTTATCGTGACAGAGGTATTGCTGCCGTACTTAGCTCATTGCAGTCATTTGGTCAGGAATCATTCAAAGTTCAAAATCAATTTATTATCAAAGTACATACAATATACTGCCTTCAAATTCACTTTCTTGCAGGCATTTACAGGGATAAAATATATATATAATAGAATTTTGAAAATATTAGTAATATCTTGCCTTGGTCTAATGATTTTGTTATAAACACAAGAAATTCTACAGCTGCTGGAAATACAAAGCAACACACACAAAATGCTGCAGGAACCCAGCAGGTCAGGCAACCATAGATGCTGCCTGACCTGCTGAGTTCCTCCAGCATTCTGTGTGTGTAAGGAGTTTCTTCTTTTATGTTACTGCTAAGGTTAATAAAGTGGCTTCTTTGTTATGTTAACTGCTGAGAAAGTGCTTCTCTCTCGCAGCTTGTTTGGGTTATAATTACTGATAAGAGAATTGTATTCATTTGCTAACCAATTGGGATAGATGTTATTCTTTCTTGTGTGTCTGTAAGCTATTGTTTTCGCTGGCTTTGGGGGAGAAGGCGTGATGGGGACAGAGAGAGGAGACGCAATGCTGAAAGCTGGCCGACAGAACGGACCCTGAGCGAGAGTCCGAGGCCCAGTGTCTTCGGAGAGGAGAGGAGACGAAGACAGACTCGTGTGGTGCGTCTGGTCGACCACCATGGTTGATCCCAGGCGGCGGGTCGAGGAGGTCGGAGGAGATCAAATGGTGGAAAGAAGACTCCGTTAATTGAATCTTCCAACTGTTGTGCACGAAGTGGTTGAACTTTGATAAGTTTGACGCCTTTTACTTTCCTTTTATATTTTATCTCTATTAATTACATAGTTCCAGTAAGATCTATAAAGTGTAATCATTTAGTCGCATATGGTGTATTGTCTGTTATTTGGCATGGTGAGGTACATCCCACAGCATCCACACAAACTTGATTACCCAGTTTGGCGGAGCGGAAGGCTGCTCCCCCTAGACGAAAGCGAGCTGAGCGAGCCAGGAGGCTACATGTGTAATTACTTAGTTATGTATATAGTAACGTTTACTGTATGCGTGAGGTGCCTCATTGCATTTGTGAAGACAATGCAGTTTAATGGAATAAACATTGAGACTATGTTTCTATTGTAGTGATTAAACAAAACTAGGGGCATTAATGTGAAATAGTCACAAGTAAATCCAATAAATAATATATTACAGAATGTGAGGGAAATGAATACAACAAAGATGTATAATGGTAAACTAAATCAACATAAAAGGGAGAAAGAAATCATAAGTTCGGGTTTGGATCTAATGGACTGGACAGAGTTGATAGTTGATAACTGGTTAATTATTGTCAGATTGTACCAAGATACAGTGAGAAACTTTGTTTTACATTAGATCATTCCAAGGTGGTAAAAGTGAAAAGCAGTAAGAGGATGCAGACCTTAGTGTCACACTTACCATTACAGAGAAGGTGCAATGCAGGTGGACGAATAAGGTACAATAGCCACAACTAGGTAGATTGTGAGATGAAGAGTTTGATTTATCGTACAAGGAATCCATTCAGGAGTCTTATAACAGCAGGACAGAAGCTGTCCTTGAGCCTGATGTTGCAGGTTTTCAAGCCTTCTGTCTCCCTTCTGGTGGATGCAGGGAGGGATAAGAGAGAATGACCAAAGTGAAAGGGGTCTTTAATTATGCTGGCTGCTTTCCAGAGGTTGCAGGAAGTGTGGACAGAGTCGATGGAGAGAAGACTAGCTTTTGTGAGAGATTGAGCTGTGTCCATAACTTTCTGTAATAATTTGTGGTCTTGCTCAGAGTTCTTATTGTACCAAGCTATGATGCATCTGGATAGGATGTTTTCTTTGGTGCATCTATAAAACCATGAGAGTCAATGGGGATATGCCAAGAAGGCCCACCAGTGCCTTTACTTCCTGAGAAAACTAAAGAAATTTGGCCTGTCCCCTAAAACCTTCACTAAGTTTTACAGATGCACCGTAGAAAGCATTCTTCTAGGGTGCATCACAACCTGGTATGGAGGTTGTCCTGTCCAAGACCGAAAGAAGCTGCAGAAGATCGTGAACACGGCGCAGCACATCACACAAACCAATCTTCCGTCTTTGGACTCACTTTACACCGCACGCTGTTGGAGCAGTGCTGCCAGGATAATCAAGGACATGACCCACCCAGCCAACACACTTTTCATCCCTCTTCCCTCCGGGAGAAGGCTCAGGAGCTTGAAGACTCGTACGGCCAAATTTGGGAACAACTTCTTTCCAACTGTGATAAGACTGCTGAACGGATCCTGACCCAGATCTGGGCCGTATCCTCCAAATATCCGGACCTGCCTCTCGGTTTTTTTGCACTACCTTACTTTCCATTTTTCTATTTTCTATTTATGATTTATAATTTAAATTTTTAATATTTATTAATTTTTACTATTTTAAATATTTAATATTTGTAATCCAGGGAGCGGAAAGCACAGAATCAAATATCACTGTGATGATTGTACGTTCTAGTATCAATTGTTTGGTGACAATAAAGTATAAAGTATAAATTTCCTTTGCCTTCTGACGAAGTAGAGGTGCTGGTTTGCTTTCTTGGGCATTGTTCAAAGTTCAAAAAGTTCAAATTAAATTTATTATTGAAGTACATACACTCAGTAACCACTTCTTTAGGTACACCTGTACACCTGCTCATTAATGTAAATATCTAATCAGCCAATCATGTGGCAATAACTCAATCCATAAAAGCATGCAGACATGATCAAGAGGTTCAGCTGTTTTTCAGACAAAACATCAGAATGGGGAAGAAGTGTGATGTAAGTGGCTTTGACTATGGAATAATCATTGGTGCCAGACAGGGTGGTTTGAGTATCTTAGAAAGTGCTGATTTCCTTGTATTTTCACGCACCAGCAATCTCTAGAGTTTTCAAAGAGTGGAAAACAAAAATGACATACATTGACGGTCAGTTCTTGGGTGAAAATGCCTTGTTAATGAGAAAAGTTAGAGGAAAATGGCTTGACTGGTTCAAGTTGAAGGAAGACAACAGTAACTCAAATAACCTTGCATTACAACAGTGGCATGCAGAAGAGCATCCCTGAATGCACAACCCATTGAATCTTGAAGTAGAGATAGACTGCAGCATCAGAAGACCACAAACGTACACTCAGTGGCCACTTTATTAAGTACCTCCTATATCTAGTAAAGTGGCCACTGACTGTATTTTAGTAGATGTAGAGGCATCTGTTAGCAGAGCTCTGAGATAGTAATAGGTACATCAAAAATTCTTAAAGTCAGTATATCTAGATTTTTTGACCCTTACAAAAATTTCTTCTGGATTTGCAGTAGAAATAGAACTCATCTTTATATAGTGTCATTTAATTAACATCATCTTTATATATTGTTATTTCAACATTATGGTCGTATGATTAATATCATTTTTATTGTGTCAATTAATTACCATAATCTTTATATACTGTCATTTGATTAAAATTATATTTTGTATAGTGTCATTTGATTAATACATCTCTAAAGTGTCATTTAATTAATGTCATTGTTATAGTGTCATTTAATTATCATTTATTTCAGTGTCAATTAATTAATATCATTTTTATGTAGTCATTTAATTACTGTCATCTTTATGCAGTATCAATTAATTAGCTTCATTTTTATAGTTTCATATACTTAATATCATCTTTATAGAGTGTCATGCAATTAATGTCATCGCATAGTGTCAATTAATTAATGTCTTTATATAGTGTGATTGATTAACACTATATAATGTCATTTCATTAACATCATCTTTCTATTGTGTCATATGATGAACATCCTTTTATAGATTGTCAATTAACATCATCTTTATGTAGTGTCACTTGATTAATATCATCTTTACTACTTTATTGAGCGTCAATTAATTAATGTCATCTTTATATAGTGCCATTTGATTAATATCATCTTTCTATAGTGGCATTTGATTAACTTGCTATTTATAGTGTCATATGATTAACATCAAATATTTTTGAAAGACAATGAACAGAAAGAAAATCACAGGAATATTAAAAATTGGTGTGCCCAGAAACATTTAAAATTGCATGAAGTAAAATACACAAAATAATTGCAAAATAAACTGAAATTTTCTAACCCTAGTTATGAAACAGTATTGTCATAATTAATATGATCGATAGTGTGACAAAGTATTTGCCAGATTATTAGCCAAATTTGGCCTCAGAATGTCATAAATTTAGGTCTATTGAATTCACTATGATGCGGCAATCAAAACTGTTTTGTTTTCTTTAAGTGTTATTCCATTATTTCTAGTTCACAGATAAAATCTGAACATCTGTTCTATAATCCCCAGATATTCTCAGCATGAACTAATGACTACCCTGAGGTACTGATAATGTAGAGTAGCTTATAATACCCATGAGAGGCATTTGACAGGCATTCTTATAATACTCAGGTAATAGAATTAAGGTCCACTGTCACAACTTAGCATGAAGAAGCTGAGTTTTTTTTTCCAAAACTCTTCCATGAATTGTGTGCTCACATGGATGAAAGACTTCACACACACTCCACACCTTGTTGGTTTAACAGAGCTGAGAAAACATCTTTACAACAGATTACTCTAAATGGCATGAAGGAATATTACTCTGATAAGAGTTCCATAGATTTTTTAATCAGCAACTATTATTGTCTGCTCTAGATTTCTTCCCATTTACAGCTAGATATAAAGTGCACGTAAACGAGCAGATCTAATCAAGTATGGCATTGTTTCTAGTGGAAAAGCATCATCATCCTAAAACTGTAAAATGACAATATTACAGCATCCATGCAGAACTGAGTAAATGCTTTTGAAGAAATTACCTTAGAGAATATATTTGATGGAAAACAGGTTTAGAAATTAATACTGATGAAATAAAAATTGTAAGAAAACAATCACACTCAGTAAACAGATAATTTGCCCATGTTTAATCACAATGACTAATTTAAAAATATATGAACAATATAGAGGAAGAAAGCTGTCAGAAATGTCTTCCTCAAAATTTTGATAACCTTAGCATCAAAGTAAATCCACGTTCATAAAATAAATGCTGTCTCCTGGAAGAACATCCTTAACCAGAAAAAAGGACCAAGTAATTACAAAGCACTAGAAATAATACCACAATGGTGAAACAGATAGTTAGTTGGAATAATAGAAGATGCATTGACTGCAAAACTTGGTTGCTGGCAATATTGTTATGAATCCAGTCTAAAATGGCACCTACTGTTTGTTAATATCCATTCTCCTTGCAGAATGTAAAGTGGAACACAGGACAGAACAAACAGCTGGAAGCAAGAGGAGGAGGAGACAATGACTGTCAGGAATAACCTCGGTCTTCTCAGGGTGATCAAGCAGCACTCTCCTCCTTCCTGAGGTTCAAGTGTCAGTTTGAGATGCTTCACTAAGAGCATTCTCATTAAAAACTTGGTAGCTGTTCCCGTCAGAATGTTACTCAAGGACATACCATCATTATCTATTAAGGGCATCATGGCTATTAACCTTATGATGGATCTCAATGTCCTCTCAGCTATCTGTTTGCTTTCCATTGCTGGTGAAGCTAAATTATTAACACTCAATATTCAAGTGCAATGAGCTAAATGCACATTGTGTGTGTTATTCTGGATCTCCAGCACCCGCAGAATCTCTTGTATTAACTGTTCTAGACTGAATGAACACACAGCTTCACAAAGGCAAGTACAGATGGTTGGCATGGAAAATATGTCCAAAAAGCCAACTTCTGGGCTGGATAATTCAATGACTCTACAATTTGAGGCTTCACAGCTGCCGTTCGTTGCTTACAGCTTGGCTTTCAACACCATGCCTACTAATCGTTGGAGGTGGCAGAAGTTACGGAGAATAATATGTTGGACTCGGAGGCTGGTAACTTCCGCCACCTCCAACAGGATCCCACCACTAAGCACATCTTTCCCTCCTCACCTCACTCTGCATTCCGCAGGGATCGCTCCCTACATAACTCCCTTGTCCATTCGTCCCCCCCATTCCTCTCCACTGATCTCCCTCCTGGCACTTATCCGTGTAAGCGGAACAAGTGCTACACGTGCCCTTACACT
The DNA here is from genome assembly GCF_030028105.1 of Mobula birostris. Taxonomy (NCBI): domain Eukaryota; kingdom Metazoa; phylum Chordata; class Chondrichthyes; order Myliobatiformes; family Myliobatidae; genus Mobula; species Mobula birostris. The sequence goes on from NC_092379.1 coordinate 118,395,840, forward strand.
TTCTCCCTTACCACCATTCAGGGCCCCAAACAGTCCTTCCAGGTGAGGCAACACTTCACCTGTGAGTCGACTGGGGTGATATACTGCGTCCAGTGCTCCCGATGTGGCCTTTTATATATTGGCGAGACCCGACGCAGACTGGGAGACCGCTTTGCTGAACATCTACGCTCTGTCCGCCAGAGAAAGCAGGATCTCCCAGTGGCCACACATTTTAATTCCACATCCCATTCCCATTCTGACATGTCTATCCATGGCCTCCTCTACTGTAAAGATGAAGCCACACTCAGGTTGGAGGAACAACACCTTATATTCTGTCTGGGTAGCCTCCAACCTGATGGCATGAACATCGACTTCTCTAACTTCTGCTAAGGCCCCACCTCCTCCTCGTACCCCATCTGTTACTCATTTTTATGCACACATTCTTTCTCTCACTCTCCTTTTTCTCCCTCTGTCCCTCTGAATATACCTCTTGCCCATCCTCTGGGTCCCCCCCCCCCCCCGGTCTTTCTTCCTGGACCTCCTGTCCCATGATCCTCTCGTATCCCCTTTTGCCTATCACCTGTCCAGCTCTTGGCTCTATCCCTCCCCCTCCTGTCTTCTCCTATCATTTTGGATCTCCCCCTCCCCCTCCAACTTTCAAATCCCTTACTCACTCTTCCTTCAGTTAGTCCTGACGAAGGGTCTCGGCCTGAAATGTTGACTGCACCTCTTCCTACAGATGCTGCCTGGCCTGCTGTGTTCACCAGCAACTTTGATGTGTGACTCGAATTCTGACTTGCTTTATTTCTTTTCTGCATCAGGTTAAGCTTACATTGACATAAGGTTCTAGGTTCCACCACTGTAATATTCCCCAACAAAGAACAAAACAACAAGGTCAACGAGAAATTAGCTATTCAAAGATCCCTCAGATCCAAACATTTCCTGACTTGGATACGTTTTGTTGGATAGGTATCCTTGAATGGTCCACATTCAGATTCACACACTACAGCCAAGGAAAAAGCTATGGATCAGTGTTATACTGGAATTTCCATGATCAAGTTACGACGACAAACTTGTTTAGCGCTGACATTGAGGAATATTCTGATTTGGCTTTTAAATGTTAAATTAATTCAGTTGGATAATTGCAGAATGATTATTTTCTCTGATGGAGAATCAAGAACATAATTTTAAAATTAACATTAGCCAACTAAAGAAGGACAGCAGGAACTGCGTTTACCCACAATAAGGGAGCAGAGATCTATTTTCTCTCCCCCATACATCTGCATAAGATAAGACGATGAGCGCTTTTGAGAATTTCAGTGGGAAATGATGTGAATGGATTTGGCGCAGAAAAAAATTCTGCTTTGCCATTTCAATTCTAATAGCAGCTATTTCCATTTTATGTTAAGATCTTATATTTATTTCTGCTCCCATTTTTTTTTGTCCCTGCAATGATACGGAACTATAATTAGCACTATAAAGCAACCTTGAAATGCTTCAAAATGATGAAAGTCTCTCATCATCTGCAATCAGTGGGTGGTAATTTTTGCTGCATAATGCTTGAAATATAATAAATTACTTATGACGCTTTTAATCATTTACTGAAAAGAGAGAAGTACTGTACATAGACAGCTTTCACAGATGGGGCATCTATTGGGGATATGAGCATTAATCATCAGGCTTTATCATTTACGGTAATTCCCAACCAAGGCAACAACAGTGCCTCTCTGATAGTAATTGAATGAATACGCTGCTCACTCTACTAATGAATCCTGCAGCAACAATACCCAGTACTTACTCAGTAAAACACCTCAAGATGCTGCACTCAAAAATTATTCAGAATAGTTGTACATGGGATCTTAAAAGATAGTTGGAACTTAGAGAAAGTTATCTTATTGAAATGTTTGAAAATGGTTGGCCATTTTGCTGGGATTTTTAGAAGATGGTAGCTTGTAGCATGAAAGGTAAAGGCAGACATGGAATTCCATAAGTTTACGATCTTAGCAAAGAAGCATCAAGAGATAGAATCATACAAATTATATACATCATAGAGATATTGAAACTGAGTGGCCTCTATACAGTTCAGAGAGTTATCATGTTGTTACAGATTTGCAATGATGTACTGTACTGTATAGGCCAGAATGGTTAAGAGTGAGCTTTCCTTCTCTAAAGTACATTGCTCTTGAAAGAGATGGACTTCTATAGAATCATGGTAGTTTCATGATCAGAATTACTGGAACTAGCTTTCTTTTATTCCAAATACATTTAATTAATTGAATTTAAATTCCCTGCATTTGGGGTTGAAATTGTAATTATGTCCCTACAAATCAGAGATCTTGATTACCAGCTGTGACAAAAGAGGGTTACAAAAGTACACATAGACTAAGATGTTAACTGTCCTGTGCTATCACAAGTGGGATCATCAGTTGATCTGCCACCTGTCTTCAGGAGAGAGAGATAAGTAAGACAATGGAGCAGCATTTGGAAATGTTAATGAGGAGATGAGAGAGTTTAACGGAAGGAGACACCGGTCTGAGTATTGTCGGGACCGGCTGCCTTTGAACCCTGGACTGTTTGAAGTCTGATGGACAGGCGATACCCCAAAAGGGGGGATAAAAAGGGACAGGTTCGCTAAGGCAACAGACACTACACACGACACCACGAGGTATCGAGACCCTGGAAGCGGTGCGCCCCCACAAGTTAGTGAGAGTTTTGGAGGTCTGGTTGTGGGACCAGCCATAGACACACAGGGTGGAAAGATACGGTCGGCGGGAACCTGGTGTGTGTCCACCCTTGCCTGGGTGCCGGGTTCACCGCTGAAGAACGATCGTGTCTGGAACGGAGGGGTCACAGTCGGTGACCTCAGAAGACATTACAAAGGGCTCGCCCGAAAGCTAACTGCAAGGAATATCGAAGGTCTGTTTGGAATCCGATTTGCATATTCATTCGTTTTCTCTCTCTCTCCCCAACGGCACGACGGCGATTACTGCGAACTGAACTAAACTGAACTCTGTCACTTGTGATTGATCATCTTACCTCTAGACTGCGATAGAGCTTGATTGATCCTATTATCCTAGTTCTGTGTACATGTGTGTTTATTCATTGCTAACCTGTTGCATTTATAGCCTTACTATTAGTGTACTGTGTCGCTTATTTCTTTAATAAAACTTTCTTAGTTCCAGTAATCCAGACTCCAACTGAGTGGTCCATTTCTGCTGGTTTGGCAACCCAGTTACGGGGTACGTAACACAGCCCAGTAACATGACCACCATTCTGCAATACGCCGGGGACTTATTTAATCCCACCCATTTGATATAAGCTGAAAGACTTTCAATTAAACTAATATTTTTCACGGATCTCACTGTCTTAAACCCCATTAATGCACAGGAACCAAGGACACCCATCTAAAGCCATATTTAAGGTCTCTAGCATGCAGGGCATGCCCTTTTCTCACTGTTACCATCAGGTAGGAGATACAGAAGCCTGAAGGCACACACTCAGCGATTCAGGAACAGCTTCTTCCCCTCCGCCATCCGATTCCTAAATGGCCATTGAAGCTTTGGACACTTCCTCACTTTTTTTAATATACAGTATCTCTGTTTTTGCACATTTAAAAAAATCTATTCAATATACATAATTGATTTTCTTGTTTATTTATTATTATCTTTTATTTTTTCTCTCTCTCGCTGATAAATTATGAATTGCATTGAACTGCTTCTGCCAAGTTAACAAATTTCACGTCACATGCCGGTGATATTAAAACCTGATTCTGATTCTGATTAATTTTCCTTTAAGTATGCAAACCAGACCTGGTAGTATCACTGGACTTTAACTTCAAATCAGAGGGAAAGTATTTGCTTTGTTTTGAAATGAAAAAATAGAGAGGAGAATCAAGTGCTAGACCAGGCCTAGAAGAGTGAACTTTCATACTTTTGCTGTGAAACATCAGAAGGAGATTTCCTAGGCTTTGTAACTTCAATTTGCAACTAGGCTTTGACATATTCATTGAGAATTATTTTCCAATGTCTATTCATTTAATGACCAGTGGTGCTCTCCTTAAATTCCACTTATACCCACTGCTTAGCTGGCATGTCTGCTCTGAATGGGCACCTGACTGTGGCTTACAAATACCACCTGATTGTTAAAGTCAGTCAGGGATCATGCTCCTGATATTGGGATGTAATTGAAGCTTTCCCGCAAATGACCTCAATGCCCACTCCCAATTAAACTCAACTATTATTTAATTAAAAAGTACTAGCAAAATAATTTCCACAGTCCCATCATAGGGTGTAGGCATTTAAGTATTTATATTTGATATCCTGAGAATACTTGGTACTTACAGGAAATCCTTTCACTTCACAATTTGAAAATGTATGGACACCATTTTAAAACTTAACTCTTATCATAAAAATTAAAGACAGAAAAAGAATGAACAAATTTGTAAACTTAGGTTACAAGGGTTAGGAGAAAAAATCAATAATAATTATATAAATTATGAGAAAGGCATTATATGTAGGATTATGTTTTTACAGCATAGAAGATTAGAAATAACATGGAAACACATCTACAGTGTTATTGATAAAAATGAACACTAATGACAAGAAAATGTAGAAGGCAAAGGGTGAAATAATTAATACAACTGTGTAATATAGTAGATGAAAAATGGGATTGTGAATAATAATTGATTTTAACTGTGTTATTATACACTGAGATGTTTTATAATGAGATAACACAAGCTACAAAGATGTAGAAGTCAATTCTGGTATTGTCTTACCTCAGACAAACCATGACTGTTGGAAAAGAGAGCTCATTATCGATTGTCACTGGTTTCTTTTCACAGAACTGTATTTTTTTATGCTGATGGACGATGAGCATGTAGCTATCAATTCAGGGAGATAATATTTCTAGTTAAACTGACCTACATGTTTGGAAGAAAGATGTGACTTTAACAATAGCATGGAATATGATAAAACAGTTTAATTATTGAAATAAAATAGGTTTTGCTGGTGATTTTTTTATAATCAAAGTAGAAAGCATCAATATTGGAGGAGAATATATCTCATTTTGCCATCTAAAAGGTGCACATAGATATTAAGTCGTCCTCATGAGAAAATCGACAAGGATGTTCTGTTATTCAAATTCCTGTCTCGAAGGCACAATATCCATTTCTCCTTTTACACTGGGATATCTGTAGGTAAGGAAAGGGACTGGAGAGTCATGACCATACATATTCAATAACTTATTTGAAATTGGTGTAGTGTCAGAGGGCATGGAGATGGCTAAGGTACAATCTATGTTTAGAAAGCACAACGAAGTATGCATTTGGATGTTCAGGTCAGTTCAACTAATATGGTGGGAGAATCCCCATTGAAGGGCAGAACAGTAAAAGTAATGAAGAATAAATGCTAGCATGGATTAATTAGTCTGATCAACTTGCTTCATATTGGTACAGGTTTATTATTTCACTGTGGAATTATTATACCACCATCAAGAGTGCTTAGCAATTCCCACACATTGGAAAGTCTGATCACCTGGCTGTATTACTACTCCCTGATTATAGACAGAGACGGAAGACCACAGCACCAGCAGTGAGGGCCAAGAAAGATTGCACAAGGAAGGTGCAGGAGCACTTATAGGATTCCTTTGAGTCGGAGGACTGGACTGTATTCAGGGATTTATCTTCAAGTCTAAATGATTACACCACAGTTGTCACTGACTTCATTAAAACCTGTGTGGATGAGTGTGTGCCTACAAGAACAAACTGTACATATCGAAATCAAATGTCATGGATAAACCAGGAGCTTCATAGACTGTTGAGGGTTAGGTCTGTGGCATTCAAGTCTGGTGACCCAAGAATATACAAAAAGACCAGGTACGACGAATGGAGGGCTATCTCAAGAGCAAAGGAACAATTCTGAATGAGGTTGGAGGTGAAATTGGATGCACGGCAACTCTGGCAGGGTTTGCAGGCCATTATTTCCTACAAAGCAAAACCTAACATCATGAATGGCAGTGATGGTTCCCTCCCAGATGAGCTCAGCACTTTTTATGCAAGCTTTGAATAGGAGAATAAAACTACAACAATGAGGATCCCTCCACTCCCGGTGACCCTGTGATCTCTGTCTTGGAGGCCAAGGGCAGTTCAAGGGCGTGAACTCTCACAAGGCAGCAGGCCTCAATGGAGTACGTGGCAGGGCTCTGAAAACCTGTGCCAACCAACAGGCAGGTGCTTTCAAACACATTTTCCATCTCTCATTACTGCAGTTAGAAGTTCCCACCTGCTTCAAAAAGGCAACAATCATACCAGTGTCCAAGGAGAGCAAAGTGAGATTCCTTAATGACTATCATCCAGTAGCACTCACATCTACAGTGATGAAGTGCTTTGAGAGGTTGGTTATGGCTAGAATCAATTCCTGTCTCAGCAACGATCTGGACCCACTGCAATTTGCTTATCTCCGCAGTAGGCCTAGAGTGGATGTGATCTCATTGGCTTTTCATGTGGTCTTGGATCACCTGGAGAATGCTAATACTTATGTCTGGATGCTGTTTGTTGTTGATAGCGCAGCATTTAACATAACCATTCCTACAGTTCTGATCTAAAACCTGGGCCATCGTACTTCCCTCTGCAATTGGATCCTTGAGTTCCTCATCAGAAGACCACAGTCTCTGCAGATCAGAAATAACATCTCCACTCCAATGACAATGAATGAATGAATGAAATTTATTTCGGTCAGTACAAACATAACAAAAAGCATCATTTTCAACGATGATTTCATAAGACAAAATTACAACAAAAAAACAGATATTCTTTAAAACAGACCGAAAGGGTGCAGGCTGAAGCTACAGCTCATTACGCCTACCCCTCTTATACAACAACATATTTGGCGTCAATCATCACATCAAAACAAATATTTCATCATCTTTTAATACAAAATCTAATTCCAAGTATCATTTATTTACATTACTCCCATTCATTTTAAATCATGTGTTTTATAATTGATCATTAAATTATTTCTAAATAATTTTTTAAACTTGTTAAGTGCCGTGCATGTTTTTAAGTTCTCACTACTACTGTTCCATAGAGTCACCCCTCTGACTGAAATACAATGATTTTTTTTACATTTGTTCTTATCCTTTGTTTTTGAAATATACATGTTCTTCTCAAATCATGTTGACTTTCTCTCATTTTTAAACAACCTTTGTGGTAGCTGTCCATTTTTACTTTATACATAATATGTATTATTTTAAAATCTACGAAATCTCTGAATTTTAAAGTGTTTAGTTGAATAAATAGTGGATTGGTTGGCTTATAATAACCTGTCTTATTTACAATTCGTATGACTTTCTCTTATTTTTACACAACCTTTGTGGTAGCTGTCCATTTTTACTTTATACATAATATGTATTATTTTAAAATCCACAAAATCTCTGAATTTTAAAGTGTTTGGTTGAATAAATAGTGGATTGGTTGGTTTATAATAACTTGTCTTATTTACAATTCGTATGACTTTCTTCTGGAGTAGAAAAATTGAGTTTGTATTTGTTTTGTATGTATTTCCCTATACCTCTACACAGTAAGTCATGTATGGGACTATAAGTGAACAGCATAATGTATACAAAGATTCCTGATTTAAGTTAAGAATATATGATTTAAGGTATAGTATTGCAATAGATTTTGATATTTTTGCTTTGACGTAATTTATATGTGGTTTCCAGCTTAATTTATTATCTATTACCACTCCTAAAAATTTTTTTTTAGATACTTTATCAACTTCAACATCATTTATTCTAAGTTTACTATATGAGTTTGGTTATCAGTTTCCAAATATTATGAATTTAGTTTTACTTAGATTCAGTGATAATTTGTTATTATCAAACCACTTCTCTATAATTTTTAGTTCTTTCTCCACTGTATCCAAAAGTTGTTTCAGATGTTTCCCACTACAAAATATAGTTGAATCATAAGCAAATAATATATATTTTAATCTCTGAGAAACCATGCATACATCGTTTATATACAAAATGAACAGCAATGGACCAAGCACGAACCTTGTGGAACCCCACAAGTTACCCTCAAAGGTTTTGAATTCGAGTTGTTCATATATACATACTGATACCTGTCTTCCAAATAACTACTTAACCAGTCATGTGCCACACCTCTAATGCCATATCTTTCTAATTTTGTTAATAATAGTTTATGGTCAATGGTGTCAAATGCTTTTTTTAGATCAAGGAATATTCCCACTGTGTAGTCATTTCTTTCTATACAATCAATACTAATGCACCTTGAAGATTTGTGCTTAGTCCACTGCTTTACTCTCTCTACATCCATGACTGTGTGGCTAAGCACAGCTCAGATGCCAACTATAAATTTGCTGATGACACAATTATTGTTGGCAGAATTTCAGATGGTGACAAGAAGGCGAAGTGGAGCGAGATATATCAGCTATTATATACTTAGCAAACCTATATTCGGTACTGTAGTGTACCTGTATTGACTAAATCCATGTCATTAGCAATTTCTCCATATCCAATGTAAGTCCCTCTCACATTTTCGTGAGCTTTGTAGTTTTCAGTGGAGGCAATCCTTTAACAGCTTCGAGAATTTTTTCTTTGTTTTTCAGGATCGTTGTGATTGTCGAGTGCGACATGCCTAAATCCCGAGCAATGGCATTCACTGGTTTTCCACCTTCATATTGTTTAATAACCTTTTGTCTCACTTCCTAATCAATACTTTTCCTTTGCCTCTTGCTGCTGCTATCACTAGGAGTGGTTTTGCTGCATTTGGAAGCCATGATGCACTTTACAGTAATATTTTCAAAAGAAAATTAAACAGAGAGATAACACTACTACACTCAAGAGACGCGCGATACACGAGATTGGTTATGTCCGCTACGTCACGATCTCCGATTGGGACTACGGACGTATATGCGATCGGACGTCGTCCGAATGGACGTAAAGCGGCGCACACCTGTTTACAGTATATACCTCAGTGGTTCAGTGGTATCACAGTAACAAACTTGCACAATGACAGGAAGACCAAAAAACTGATTGTGGACTTCAGAAAGGGTAAGATGAGGGAACACACACCCGTCCTCATAGAGAGATCAGAAGTAGAAAGAGTGAGCAGTTTTAAGTCCCTAGGTGTCAACATCTCTCTGGATCTGGCCTGGGCACAATATATTGATGCAGTTACAAAGAAGGGACAACAGCAGCTATATTTCATTAATGTTTGAGGAGATTTGGTATGTCTCCAAAGATACTCACAAATTTCTACATACCTACCTTGGAGAGCATTATAACTGGCTGCATCAACATCTGGTCTTGGGGGGGGGGGGGGGGGAATCAAAATAAACTGCAGAAAGTTGTGAACTCAGTCAGCTCCATCATGGGTACTAGCCTCCCCAGCATCCAGGAGCAATGCCTCAAAAAGGTGACATCCATCATTAAGGACCTCCATCACCCAGGGCATGCCCTCTTCTCATTGCTACCATCAGGGAGAAGGTACAGGAGTTTGAAGGCACACACTCAGTGATTCAGGAACAGCTTCTTCCCCTTTGCCATCTGATTTCTGAATGGACATTGAACCTATAAACACTACCTCACTACTTTTTTTTTGCACTGCTTACTTAATTTAACTATTATATATATATATAAATTCTTACTGTAATTCACAGTTTTTATTATTATGTATTTCAATGTACTGCTGCCACTAAAAAAGAGATTTCACGACATAGGCCGGTGATATTAAACCTGATTCTGATTCTGACATGTACCAAGATATAGTGAAAAGCTTGTCTTGCATACTGTTTGTACAGATCCGCTTATTGCACAGTGCATTTAGCTAGAATAAGATAAAACAATAACAATGCTGGATAAAGGGTGAAAAAACTACCAAAAGATTACAGTGCAGGTAAACGATAAAGTGCAAGATCATAACAAAGTAGACTGAGGTCAAGAGTCCATCTTATCGTACAGGTGGTCCATTCGAGAGTCCGAAAACTGTAGCAATGAAGCTGTCCTTGACCCTGGTGGTACATATTTTCAGGCTTTTGTATCTTCTGCTCGATGGTAGAGAGGAGAAAAGAGAATGTTCAGGGTGGGGGGGGGGGCCTTTGATTATGTTGGCTGTTTTACCAAAGTGTGTGGGCACGTGGCCAAGTGGTTAAGGCATTGGACTAGCAACCTGAAGGTCGTGAATTTGAGCCCCAGCCAAGGTAACGTGTTGTGTCCTTGAGCAAGGTACTTAATCACACATTGCTCTGCGACGACACTGGTACCAAGCTGTATGGGTTCTAATGCCCTTCCCTTGGACAACATTGGTGTCGTGGAGAGGGGAGACTTGCAGCATGGGCAACTGCTGGTCTTCCATACAACCTTGCCCAGGCCTGCACCCTGGAGAGTGAAGACTTTCAAGGCACAGATCCATGGTCTCGCAAGACTAACAGATGCCTCTTTACCAAAGCAGTGAGAAATGCAGGCAGAGTTCATAGAGGGGAGACCGGTTCCTGTGATGTGCTGAGATGTGGCCACAAATCTGTGAAGTTTCTTATGGACACGTGAAGAGCAGTTGCCACACCAAGCCATTTTGTATCCAGACAGAATGCTTTCTATGCTTCTATGCAGTATATCCTTCATAACTCTCTGTAAAGGGAACAGAAAGAAAACTCCTGGAAATATGTTCCTACAAGCAATAAATCTATGTAGCAATTTCTATTTAAAAAACAACATAATGAAGGAAACCATAAGATTATTAAAGACAAATTCATAGTGCACAGGAAGAACCACAAGGAACAGGGATTTCAAAGAATAGATATTACTTCGTGCTTGCATTTACTTTTGAGAAGATAATGTCCAATACCACTTGTTTACATTTACCATTTCCTATATCATCTTGAATCTTAAACATAAACACACAATCCTGATTATTTTTCAAAACTTGCAGCATTAATGTCATACTTATTACACCACAGGTCCCAAGACCATTATTCCAGTCCCCCAAGCCTAACATATGTTCACCTTCACTCCAAAGTAAACCAGAATGTTTTTCAGTATTGTGTTTTGTTTCTGCAGAGGTTTCTTGCCATTTACTAGATACATCAGCCTCCATAGTACAAATTGGCATGGACAAAAGAGCAGACCTTTTACATAGAGAATAGTAGATTGTATTAGTGTCTCCATCAACTGGAACTATTTATATTGATCTTTCAAAGAAAGTATTTGGAATGTTAGATTGAGCTTTTAGATTTAACTGCATGCTCTCATTGCCTTCACTCCTTCTAACCAATTTATCTTCATTTGTCATCAATCAATGATGCTGTGACCCATTGCGCTTTGCTGATGTCATTTGGATATTGAGGGAATGATGTGTAAATTTGCTAATGAAACCAAAATTAGTGCAGGTATTAGCTCTGGCAAGCGTAATAAACTAACAAATATGTTCGAAGAATGGGCTTGTCAGGAAGTGTAGAGGAGGCTTGACCCAAAAGCAGAGCAGTTGAGACAATTTAGCAGTGAGCAATAACTTTAATAATAAACTGCAAACACAAGAAAGAACAGATACTAAACACAAGGCAACAAAGTAACTGAAGGTTGGTTAAGTGTGGCTGGTTCATATGAGTAAACAAGGACTGTAGGTTGGAGCTGGGTTTAAATAGGCTGCAGGTGATGAGCTGGAAACACATTGCAGGTGGCTGCTGTTAGTTGGGTGGGGACTGGCAGGAGCCTGCATGTACAGGCCTGACAGGACCAACCCCTACCACCACCACCCCCCACAACCCCGCTGCATCTACACCCAGCCCCCAATGATCCAGGTGGGTCTGGAGGAACTCCTCAATGAGCAATGGATCCAAGATGTAACTAGGCCCTACCATTCCCAGCTGACCTGCTATTGCACATACTATCCACAATGATGTGAATCCATCAGCCGGCAAACCATGTACACTGGATCACATTCCACCATCCTAAGTTCCAGAAGTGTTGGCTCATGTGGATTGAGTGATCCGTGGGCAAATGGTGTGAGGCAGGACACATGGAAGGTAGATGTGCTCCTGAGGGATGGTGGCAGCTGGCGACAGTAAGTGACTGGATTGATGCAATGGGTAATTTCGAAAGGATGTGCTGATGTTGCAGAGGGTACAGAGAAGATTCACTAGAATGATTCCGGGAATGAGAGGGTTAACATATCAGGAACGTTTGTCCGCTCTTGGACTGTATTCCTTGGCGTTTAGAAGAGGGGAGACCTCATAGAAACATTTCGAATGTTAAAAGGCATGGACAGAGTGGATGCGGCAAAGCTGTTTCCCATGATGTGGGAGTCTAGTACGAGAGGGCATGACTTAAAGATTGAAGGGCGCCCTTTCAGAACAGAAATGCGAAGAAATTTTTTTAGTCAGAGGGTGGTGAATCTATGGAATTTGTTGCCACAGGCAGCAGTGGAGGCCAAGTCATTGGGTGTCTTTAAGGCAGAGATTGATAGGTATCTAAGTAGCCAGGGCATCAAAGGTTATGGTGAGAAGGCAGGGGAGTGGGACTAAATAGGAGAAAATGGATCAGCTCATGATAAAATGGCGGAGCAGACTCGATGGGCCAAATGGCCTACTTCTACTCCTTTGTCTTATGGCCTTATGGACCAATGAATTGTGGGAGTCAGGGGTTTGGTAGCCATGAGGCCATTCAAAGGGAGACATACCTGTGGTAGAGGAGGTGTGTAGACTGTGGGATTGTTCAGCTCAGAGCAGAAATGTCTTCCACATGGAAGGTTTAGAGGTAGCGAAGCAGCACTTCATTTCCTGATTAGCTCTTTCTGATTGACCACTGGTCTGTAGATGATAACCAGATGACAAACTCACTGAGATGCGGAGGAGGGAGCTGAAGGCTCAACAGGAGTGCCAAACGAGTTGTGGAGCCTAGTCTGACACAATTTCCTGAGAGCAGCCACGGAGGCTATGTGTGTGAGCCTTCGGGGTGTGGAGGAGGACCGAGGGAGAGTCTGGCTGTGGTGCTGGAGTGAGGGGCCCCTCGTCTCTACCTAGTGCGGCTGTTTCCCGGACACAGTGGGCTTTTCATGTCCGGGTGATCAGCGGCCCCACAACAAGAGCGCAGATTATTTCTCCACGGACGCTCACACTCTTGGGGGTATGGGAGGTCGCCCTAACTGCGTGTGTTTTGGAGGTGCTGATGAAGAAGATGCTGCAGCCTGCAATGTTTCTAGGAACAGAACAGGGGTGCTGGCTGATGATCTGGAGGAGCATTCCATAAGACACTTACCTATTCGGAGGGCCAGAGTGAGGAGGTTTGCAGGGTCAGAAGACAGGTCTACCTTCAAGCACTCCAAGAGGCTGTTATGGCAATGGGCCAGCAGATCTCCACCACAAGGGTCCTGAATCCCACGGTGTAATCCAGCAGTGAGCGTGAGCCCGGACACAGGAGAAGTATCCAATCCACTGCCCCCCCACCTTCCACTTCCAGGATGGCTGAAAACCCGGCACATCTCAGCAATGAAATAGTCATATTTATTGCAGATGGTGGTTTTATTGTCCCAGTTAGCAGCGGCCCAGGTCAGAGTTCACCCAGGCAAGAGAGAGAGAGAGATCACAAAGACAATTTGCTTCTGTCCATGGAATGCAGAGGTAGCTGGAGCTTGAAGTGTAAGATGCAGTGGGACAGGAAATTGTGGCTTGG